>NC_140991.1:274338211-274513214 GCF_052327205.1 Somniosus microcephalus | reverse complement strand
ATTTAGAATACTGCAGAATAACTTCCCTAGACAACTGTTGACACAGATGCCGCGGTAGTTATTTGGGTCTGATTTGTTTCCACTTTTATATATGGGGGAGATTAGTCCTTGGCACCAGATATCGGGAAAACAGCCTGAGCGTAATATGATGTTGAATAGTTTGAGTATCGCACCCTGCATCTCCATATTGCTGAACTTTAGCATTTCATTTTTGATGTTGTCTGGGCCACAGGCTTTCTTTAGGTGGAGAGATTTTGTTTTTGTGGCCAGTTCTTTCCATGTGATTGGGAGTCTAGAGGGTTTTGGTTGTCTTTAATTGTTGCTTCTAATGTGTGGAGTTTTTCTGTGACCTGATGTTGACTTGTGTTTGTTTGTTTTTTGGGATGTCTTTGTAGAGGTTTTCAAAATGTGTTCTCCAGATGTCGCCATCTGGATTGGTAATGCTTGCAATTGTGTTGTACTCAGGTTATTCCACATTTCCCAAAATTGTTTTGGATTGGTGGAGTTTTCAATTTCTTCGAGTATTTTGTGGGTATAGTTTTGTGTTTGTTCCTAATGGTGTGTTTATATCTTTTGAGGGTTTCGTTGTATCTAGTACGTAGGCCCGGGTTGTTTGGTTGCCGATGCTTTTGGTTTGATATTTTTCTCAGGTCTTTTCTGGCATTTTTGCATTCGTGGTCAAACCATTTCATATTTTTTATTTTGTCTCTCTCACACTCCCAATCTCTCTCTCACACTCCCAATCTCTCTCTCACACATCCCAATCTCTCTCTCACACTCCCAATCTCTCTCTCTCACACTCCCAATCTCTCTCTTTCTCACACTCCAACCTCTCTCTCACACTCCAATCTCTCTCTCTCACACTCCCAATCTCTCTCTCACACTCCCAATCTCTCTCTCTCACTCCCAATCTCTCTCTCTCACACTCCAATCTCTCACACTCCCAATCTCTCTCACACTCCCAATCTCTCTCTCTCACACTCCCAATCTCTCTCTCTCACACTCCCCAATCTCTCTCTCTCACACTCCCAATCTCTCTCTCTCTCACTCCCAATCTCTCTCTCTCTCACTCCCAATCTCTCTCTCTCACACTCCCATCTCTCTCTCTCACACTCCCAATCTCTCTCTCTCACACACTCCCAATCTCTCTCTCTCACACTCCCAATCTCTCTC
Organism: Somniosus microcephalus; assembly: GCF_052327205.1. Lineage (NCBI taxonomy): Eukaryota > Metazoa > Chordata > Chondrichthyes > Squaliformes > Somniosidae > Somniosus > Somniosus microcephalus. The sequence continues at coordinate 274,512,041 of NC_140991.1, read as the reverse complement.
TCTCACACTCCCAATCTCTCTCCTCACACTCCCAATCTCTCTCTCTCACACTCCCAATCTCTCACTCCCAATCTCTCTCTCTCACACTCCCAATCTCTCTCTCTCACACTCCCAATCTCTCTCTCTCACACTCCCAATCTCTCTCTCTCACACTCCCAATCTCTCTCTCTCACACTCCCAATCTCTCTCTCTCACACTCCCAATCTCTCTCTCTCACACTCCCAATCTCTCTCTCTCACACTCCCAATCTCTCTCTCTCACACTCCCAATCTCTCTCTCTCACACTCCCAATCTCTCTCTCTCACACTCCCAATCTCTCTCTCTCACACTCCCAATCTCCTCTCTCACACTCCCAATCCTCTCTCTCACACTCCCAATCTCTCTCTCTCACACTCCCAATCTCTCTCTCTCACACTCCCAATCTCTCTCTCTCACACTCCCAATCTCTCTCTCTCACACTCCCATCTCTCTCTCTCACACTCCCAATCTCTCTCTCACACTCCCACTCTCTCTCTCACACTCCCAATCTCTCTCTCTCACACTCCCAATCTCTCTCTCTCACACTCCCAATCTCTCTCTCTCACACTCCCAATCTCTCTCTCTCACACACTCCCAATCTCTCTCTCTCACACTCCCAATCACTCTCTCTCACACTCCAATCTCTCTCTCTCACACTCCCAATCTCTCTCTCACACTCCCAATCTCTCTCAACTCCAATCTCTCTCTCTCACACCTCCCAATCTCTCTCTCTCACACTCCCAATCTCTCTCACACTCCCAATCTCTCTCTCATCTCACACTCCCAATCTCTCTCTCTCTCACACTCCCCAATCTCTCTCTCTCACACTCCCAATCTCTCTCTCTCACACTCCCAATCTCTCTCTCTCTCTCACACTCCCAATCTCTCTCTCTCTCTCACACTCCCCAATCTCTCTCTCACACTCCCAATCTCTCTCTCACACTCCCAATCTCTCTCTCACACTCCCCAATCTCTCTCTCACACTCCCAATCTCTCTCTCACACTCCCAATCTCTCTCTCACACTCCCAATCTCTCTCTCTCACTCCCAATCTCTCTCTCACACTCCCAATCTCTCTCTCACACTCCCAATCTCTCTCTCACACTCCCAATCTCTCTCTCACACTCCCAATCTCTCTCTCACACTCCCAATCTCTCTCTCACACTCCAATCTCTCTCTCACACTCCCAATCTCTCTCTCTCACACTCCCAATCTCTCTCTCTCACACTCCCAATCTCTCTCTCTCTCACTCCAATCTCGCTCTCTCTCACACTCCCAATCTCTCTCTCTCACACTCCCAATCTCTCTCTCTCACACTCCCAATCTCTCTCTCTCACACTCCCAATCTCTCTCTCTCACCTCCCAATCTCTCTCTCTCACACTCCCAATCTCTCTCTCTCTCACACTCCCAATCTCTCTCTCTCTCACACTCCCAATCTCTCTCTCTCACACTCCCAATCTCTCTCTCTCACACTCCCAATCTCTCTCTCTCACACTCCCAATCTCTCTCTCTCACACTCCCAATCTCTCTCTCTCACACTCCCAATCTCTCTCTCTCACACTCCCAATCTCTCTCTCTCACACTCCCAATCTCTCTCTCACACTCCCAATCTCTCTCTCACACTCCCAATCTCTCTCTCACACTCCCAATCTCTCTCTCACACTCCCAATCTCTCTCTTCTCACACACTCCCAATCTCTCTCACACTCCCAATCTCTCTCACACTCCCAATCTCTCTCTCTCTCACACTCCCAATCTCTCTCTCTCTCACACTCCCAATCTCTCTCTCTCACACTCCCAATCTCTCTCTCTCACACTCCCAATCTCTCTCTCTCTCACACTCCCAATCTCTCTCTCTCTCACACTCCCAATCTCTCTCTCACTACTCCCAATCTCTCTCTCACACTCCCAATCTCTCTCTCACACTCCCAATCTCTCTCTCACACACTCCCAATCTCTCTCTCACACTCCCAATCTCTCTCTCACACTCCCAATCTCTCTCTCACACTCCCAATCTCTCTCTCACACTCCCAATCTCTCTCTCACACTCCCAATCTCTCTCTCACACTCCCAATCTCTCTCTCACACTCCCAATCTCTCTCTCACACTCCCAATCTCTCTCTCACACTCCCAATCTCTCTCTCACACTCCCAATCTCTCTCTCACACTCCCATCACACTCCCATCTCTCTCTCTCACACTCCCAATCTCTCTCTCTCACACTCCCAATCTCTCTCTCTCTCACTCCCAATCTCTCTCTCTCACACTCCCAATCTCTCTCTCTCACACTCCCAATCTCTCTCTCTCACACTCCCAATCTCTCTCTCTCACACTCCCAATCTCTCTCTCACACTCCCAATCTCTCTCTCTCACACTCCCAATCTCTCTCTCTCACACTCCCAATCTCTCTCTCTCACACTCCCAATCTCTCTCTCTCACATCCCAATCTCTCTCTCTCACACTCCCAATCTCTCTCTCTCACACTCCCAATCTCTCTCTCTCACACTCCCAATCTCTCTCTCTCACACTCCCAATCTCTCTCTCTCTCACACTCCCAATCTCTCTCTCTCTCACACTCCCAATCTCTCTCTCTCTCACACTCCCAATCTCTCTCTCTCTCACACTCCCAATCTCTCTCTCTCTCACACTCCCAATCTCTCTCTCTCACACTCCCAATCTCTCTTTCATCACACTCCAATCTCTCTCTCACACTCCCAATCTCTCTCTCACACTCCAATCTCTCACACTCCCAATCTCTCTCTCTCACACTCCCAATCTCTCTCTCTCACACTCCCAATCTCTCTCTCTCTCCTTCCCTCTCTCTCTCTCTCTCTCCTTCCCTCTCTCTCTCTCCTCCCCTCTCCCTCCTCCCCCCCCAGTCGCTCCCTCTCTCTCTTCCAACAACAACATGCCCTCAAAAAAGCCTCGGCGCTCACTCTCTCTCTCTTTCCCCCCCGCTCGCTCTCTTTCACCCCCGCTCGCTCTCTCCTCTTCCCCCCCCCCCCCGCTTGCTCTCTCTCTTTCCCCCCCGCTCGCTCTCTCTCTCTTTCCCCCCTTCCCCCTGCTCTCTCTCTCTCTCTTTTCCCCCCCCCCCCCCCCCCACTCGCTCGCTCTCTCTCTTCCAACAACAACATGCCCTCGAAAAAGCCTCGGCAACGCCGGGCTCCCCCCAGCTAGTATATATATAAAGCGGCTCTTCTGTCTGTCCCGATGTCTGTCTGTTTGTCCGTTCTCTATACGTTTGAAAGTTACAGAGCGTACCGACGCGCGCGTCGCCTCAAAAGAAAGCTTGCGATTCCGGACCGGTCATAGGCGTATTTACGTTTCGGCCGCACAAAAATCCCGCCCGCGGTATTCCGAAAAAACGTTCAGCCTTCCGCTCATTAGCATCTCATTAGCGACCGTGTGACGTTGAGGTCGACCAATTGGACGGCGGGTTCCTTCCTTCAGTTGAGTGTCGAGTGACTCGACGATTGACCAATCCTACGCTTCGGTGACCTGACCGGTCGACCAATCGGTGCGTGTGTGGGCGGGCCTTATCCTTCTGAACCGAGGTGAGTGGCCGCCATCTTGATTTTTCACAATTTTTTCCCCACACTTTCAGTGTGTTAGGGAAGTAAGGTAAATATTTGAATTATGTGTTAGGGAATTAATTAACAATTTATTTGAGTTTTATATTGTGTTTAGCAACCCCCCCCCCCCTCCTCCTCACCCTCGCGCAGGGGGGACTCGGGGCCTGAAGCTCAAAAATTTCTCTCTCTCTCTCTCTCTCTCTTTCTTCCCTCTCTCTCTCTCTCCTTCTCCTCTTCCCTCTCTCTCCTTCTCCTCTTCCCTCTCTCTCCTTCTCCTCTTCCCTCTCTCTCCTTCTCCTCTTCCCTCTCTCTCCTTCTCCTCTTCCCTCTCCTTCTCCTCTTCCCTCTCTCCTCTTCCCTCTCTCTCCTTCTCCTCTTCCCTCTCTGTCGCTCTCTACTTCCCCCTCTCAGGTTTCACGGTGTCGCGGACGGAGCGCGGGCGGGCCGCCCGAAGTTTCCCGCTCGCTAACGGCCGCCAAGCCGCCCTTGCCTGCTCCCCGCGGGCCGCCTCGCGCCGCCCGCACTGGCCGCGCATGCGCCGCCCGATACGCGGGGGACCTCAGCTCCGGTCCGTCCCGGCCTCAGAAACCCGACCGCAGCCTTAAGCGCTAGGCCCCGCACGGCCGCTATCGCAACGGCACCGGACCTCGGGCGCTAGGCAGGGGGAGGGGCCGGAGAGAGGGACAGAGGGGAGTGGGGGAGGGGTGGGGGTGGGCGAGGGGAGGGGGAGGGGGTGGGGGGAGGAGGAAGGAGGGGGAGGGAGGGATAGGACAGGGAGAGGAGGGACACACAGGGGCAGGGAGACCAAGTGCCCCAAAATTGCCCTCGCAACGCGGGGCTCCCCAGCTAGTACTCAATAACTGAGCATCCACAGCCCTCTTAGGAACAGTAGCGTAGTGGTAATGTCACCTGGTTAGTAATCCAGTAGGCCTGGACTAAATGATCAGATAGACGTGAGTTCAAATCCCACCACAGCAGCTGGGGAATTTAAATTCAGTTAATTAAATAATATCCTCGTTTTATTTTAAATGCAGATAACTCATTACTAATCTCATCATCCAATGTCATCTCCACCTGTTCTATCTCCCTGGTAAATACTGAAGCAAAGTTATTATTTAATATCTCTGCCATCTCTCTATTGCTGCCTGTGGTATTATCCTCTCCATCCCTTAGTGGCCCTATTCCCATCCCGACTCTCTTTATTGATGTGCCTGTAAAATATACTATTTTGTTTTATGCTCCTTGATAATTTAATTTCATAGTTCCTCTTTACTTTCCTAATTGTTTTTTTGACTTCTCTCCTAATCTCTTCATATTCTCCCTCCTTCATGCTCTCCCTGCTATCTATGTACTTAATGTATGCCTCTTTCCTTACCCTCAATTTTTCCCTTATGGCTTTATTCATCCACGGTGTCTTATTAGTGTTTAGCTTCTTGTTTATTAGCGGAATATATTTTTTCCTGGACTCTGTTGAGCACCGTTTTAAATGTTTCCCATTGCTGTTCTATATCGCTGTTTGCCAACACTGTTGTCCATTTTATTTTCCCAAGTTCTATTCTCAGCCCCTCAAAATCAACTTTTCTCCAATCTATTACCCTGGTCTTTGTCATACCTATGTCCTTCTCAATTATTATCTTATAAAGTGTATTATATTATGGTCACTATTGCCTAGATGTTCCCCTACTTTTACTTCTCTTACCTACGCTGGTTCATTCCCCATTACTAGATCCAATAGTGAATCCTCCCTTGTTGGGCTTTTTATATATTGGGTTAGAAAGGAGTCCTGTACACATTGTAGGAACTCCATTCCCTTAACCCTTTTACCTACCTCTTCTGTCCAATTATTATCTGGGTAGTTGAAACCCCCCCATGATTATAATTCTATTTTTTATTCATTTCTCTAATTTGTCTGTATATTTCTTCCCCACTTCCCTTCCACTATTAGGTGGTCTGTAGACTACCCCAATTAGTGTGATTAATCCTTTATTATCTTTTATCTCTATCCACATGGATTCTATTTCTGTCTTGCTGATAGCTTCTTCACTTTTTTCTACTGCCATTATGTTATCCCTAATAAGTACAGCTACTCCACCTCCTTTTCCCCTCTCTATCTTTTCTAAATATGTTATACCCTGCAATGTTTAATTCCCAGCCATGATTTTTCTGTAGCCATGTCTCAGTAATCCCTACTATGTCTGGTTCCTTGATTGCCTCCAGCTCCCCCGTTTTACTACGGACACTGTGTGCATTGCTGTACAGATAGATTAACTAATTTTTAATAGCAGTTCCTCTCTTTATTTTTAACCATCTTTTTAAACTCCTGTTCTATAACATTATTTATTCCCTTACTTTACTGTTTACTATGTTCTCCTTTCCTGTTTTGTTTATGTTTAGTTTGGTTTCATTTCTTGTAGATCCTGCCCCCGTCTTACTAGATTAAAGCCATTGCCACCTCCCTATTTACCCTTTCCATTGGGACACTGGTCCCATCCCGGTTCAGGTGGAGCCTGCCCCATCAGTACAGCTCATTTCTGTCCCAGTACTGGTGCCAATTTCCCATGAAAAGGAACCCCTCTTTCCCACACCAGCCCTTTAGCCACGTGTTAATTCTCCTGATCTGATTGTTTCTATGCCAATTTGCACATGGCTCAGGCAATAATCCAGAGATTATTACCCTCGAGGTTCTACTTTTTAATTTAGCTCCTAACTCTTGATACTTCTTCAGCAGGACCTCCTCCCTGTTTCCACTTAAGTCATTCATTCTGACATGGACTACGACAACTGGATTTACCCCTTCCCTTTCCAAATTCCCCTCCAGCGTCCTCAAGATACCTCTTACCCTTCGGGAGTCTCATTCTTGGCTGCAGAGGAGGCTATCTAGCCCCCTAATTATAGAATCCCCTATTACTGCACATTTCTATCCTGCTCTGTTTCTCTCTTTCCCCCCCCCCGCCTCCACAGACAGCCTTCTGAGCCACAGTGCCTTGGTCTGCATTGTGGCTGTCCTCCCTGCAGTCTTTCTACTTGTCCTCACAGATAGCGAGTACATCGTACCTGTTGGACAGGACCAGTGTCTGCGGGACTTCCTTCTCGACCTCTCCTAAGTCCCCGCTACCCGTCTCCCTAGCAGTCACAACTTCCCCTTCCTGAACCTGTGCTTTCCTCTGGGATATGACTGCATTCTAGATAAAACTATCCAGAAAAACCTCCCCCCCCCCCCCCCCCTTATGTTTCGGAGTGTTTCTAACGCGCACTCCAGCTCAATGACCGAGCTGGAGTGACTGAAGGCAGAGACATTTCCTGCAGATGTGGGAATCCGGGACGGGTCTCGCTGTCCACAAACTCCCACATACTATAGTCCTGACACATAGCCTGCCTTGCCATCTCTAGACTTTATTTATTTGCTTATTTAAAGTTTTTAATCAAATGATTATTCATAGTTATATTAATTATTTAGTTTTTCTAGTTAAGTTAATATTTAATAACGTAATATTTATAGTTCCCCGGCTCTTACTTTAAAGACAAAAACAGCTGTACTACTCGCCCACCAATCACCTACCTGCTGCCCTGTGATGTCACTCCTTGATTTTTTTTTTTGCTTCCCTCTCCTCTGCTCCTGCTCCTTTTATCCCCACCGCTCTCGCTGTGCTCTCTGGCCTCGGGTCGCTGCTCCTTTTATCCCCGCCGCTCTCGCTGTGCTCTCTGGCCTCGGGTCGCTGCTCCTTTTATCCCCGCCGCTCTCGCTGTGCTCTCTGGCCTCGGGTCGCTGCTCCTTTTATCCCCGCCGCTCTCGCTGTGCTCTCTGGCCTCGGGTCGCTGCTCCTTTTATCCCCGCCGCTCTCGCTGTGCTCTCTGGCCTCGGGTCGCTGCTCCTTTTATCCCCGCCGCTCTCGCTGTACTCTCTGGCCTCGGGTCGCTGCTCCTTTTATCCCCGCCGCTCTCGCTGTGCTCTCTGGCCTCGTGTCGCCGCTCCTTTTATCCCCGCCACTCTCGCTGTGCTCTCTGGCCTCGGGTCGCCGCTCCTTTTATCCCCGCCGCTCTCGCTGTGCTCTCTGGCCTCGGGTCGCTGCTCCTTTTATCCCCGCCGCTCTCGCTGTGCTCTCTGGCCTTGGTTTGCTGCTCCTTTTATCCCCGCCGCTCTCGCTGTGCTCTCTGGCCTCAGTTTGCTGCTCTCGCTGTGCTCTCTGGCCTCGGGTCGCTGCTCCTTTTATCCCCGCCGCTCTCGCTGTGCTCTCTGGCCTCGGGTCGCTGCTCCTTTTATCCCCACTGCTCTCGCTGTGCTCTCTGGCCTCAGGTCGCTGCTCCTTTTATCCCCGCCGCTCTCGCTGTGCTCTCTGGCCTCGGGTCGCTGCTCCTTTTATCCCCGCCGCTCTCGCTGTGCTCTCTGGCCTCGGGTCGCTGCTCCTTTTATCCCCGCCGCTCTCGCTGTGCTCTCTGGCCTCGGGTCGCTGCTCCTTTTATCCCCACTGCTCTCGCTGTGCTTTCTGGCCTCGGGTCGCTGCTCCTTTTATCGTCGCTGCTCCTTTTATCCCCGCCGCTCTCGCTGTGCTCTCTGGCCTCGGGTCGCTGCTCCTTTTATCCCCGCCGCTCTCGCTGTGCTCTCTGGCCTCGGGTCGCCGCTCCTTTTATCCCCGCCGCTCTCGCTGTGCTCTCTGGCCTCGGGTCGCCGCTCCTTTTATCCCCGCCACTCTCGCTGTGCTGTGTTACATATTACAATAAAAACTGAGACTTGCAACTCTGACAAACTGAGGATTTGGTCAGCACAGTGTGCAGCTTGCCAAACATCACTTGAGCAATTACATATACAGGAGAATGGCTCAGTTGGTACCACTCCTATCTCTGGGTCCGAGGGTTTGATGGTTCAAGCTCCATACCAGTATTGAGGGAGTGCTGCATTGTCAGTAGCGCCGTCTTTGGCGTTAAATGTTAAAAACCGGTCCTGTCTGCCTGTTTAAGCGAAGGCGAGCAGGGAGCTCTCCTGGTGTCCTAGCCTTTCTCAACAATGGTCACTTATTTCTCACTTATCATTGTTCTTGGTGTGTGTGAAATAACTGCCAGGTTTGCTTATGCAGCCAATCTTTGTACTCTAACGTAAATATATGTGAAGTGCTTTGAGAGGTAGTGCAGTGGTTATGTTACTGGAAGTAATCCAGAGGCCTCGACTAATAATCCAGAAAACATGATTTCAAATCACACCATGGCAGTTTGAGATTTCGTATTTGGTTTCAAAAAAAAAATCTGGAAATAAAAAGATAAAACTGGTATCTGTAAAAGTGACCATGAAGCTGTTCGGTTGTTGTAAAAACCCAACCAATTCATCGATATACTTTAGGGAAGGAAAACTGCTGTCCTTACCCAGTCTGGCCTAATTGTGACTCCAGTCCCACACTGATGTGATTGACTCTTAATGCTCTCTAAATCAAGACAGTTGTGGTTGAGCAATAAATGCTGGGCTTGCCAACGATGCCCACATCCCGAGAATGAATAAAAAATACAGGAAACTTTCGTTTAACCGGAAGTCCGGAAAGCTCTATCTACCGGCAAAATTCAGGAGCCGTTTTCTATAAGTTTTTTTACTTCTCGTTGCTTTTTTTTTCCCAGTCAGGCTCTGCAAGGTCTGTAGCTAAGCAACAGCTTCAGCTAGAGACGCTTGCAGCTGCAGCCGACTGTTTTGAAGCTGTTGCTAAGCAACAGGGTTTGTTGATTCACACGGAGCTGAAACGCTCTCTCTCTTTTAACATTGCCGCTGGATTATATGGCAGTTTTGATCTAACGGCACCAGCTCGGTCCCGTCAGTGCCGGATACCAGAAAGTTTCCTGTGTGTGTGCATATAAAAAAAAAAGGAAAGGGTTCAAGAATTGAAACTGAAGTGTGCAATGCTGGAGAGTGAGCAGTTGGAATTGCAGATGGTGGAAGACTGAGCAGAATTGAATAAAGCAGTAGTTAAGCACAAGTAGGACAATTAATGCTTTAAAAATGGCAGGGTGTGAATTCTTGAGGATGGATGCGAGGGATGGATAGAAAAGGTGGAGATTTGTAGGGCACAGAAGAGATTGAGTTTTTTTTTTAGAGATACTTAAGTGAGCAGGCAACCAGAAATTCAGAAAATACGGAAGGAACAGTAAATGGTTTAGGAGAAAGGAGCTGGGAGATTTATTTCCATTTCAGAAACAAAGGGAGGTTGAAATTCACAAAGGATCTAATAGTAAATCTATAGACACAGATGTGTCGGTGAGAACACAGGAAAATAAATTGTTATAAAAATAGCACACTAGAACACGAGCACACTGAACCACAGAGGTCAAAAAATATTGCTCCTAGCTTTCCCAGATTTACCTTTGTCCTCTGTTGATAATTAGCAGAATGTACATGTTCACCATTATGGAGCAATGCAACTCAGTTGTAAACTGCACTTCTGTCCCCAGTTATCAGCATGAAAGTAATGTGAAGTAGGTAACTGAATTTGAAATTTCAAATAAATGGCAACAACTGTCGGTCTGTTTCCGGTGAAGCAGAGACAGTTCTGAGTGGAAATGCCTGTTCAGTGCTGAGACTTTAATCCAAGTCTATGGTGCAGTGCAGGGACCATTATTTTTAACTGACACATCTAGATGAAAGGCCATAGTACAGGGTATCCCTGAAGTTGAAAAATGAAAAGAACAAGGTAGATCTGGAAGTAATGATTTGCGCATCTTGAGGTTTAAATTTCTAAACAGTAGATATAATTTATCTAGATTTTCAAAAGGCCTTCGATAAGGTACCACATAATAGACTAATGTAGAAGGTCAGAGAATGCGGAGTCGGGATAAGTAGCAGAATGGATAGCTAGCTGGCTTCAAGACAGAAAGCAGAGAGTGGGGGTAAAGGGTAGCTTTTCAGGGTAGCAGCAGGTGCGAAGTTGTGTTCTACAAGGATCAGTGCTAGGACCACTGTTGTTCACAATTTATATTAACTATGTAGACTTTGGAATCAAAACACAATTTCTAAATGGACGCGACTGCTGCCAAAGAAGTTGAAGTAGTTGCGCATGTGCAGTTTGAGTTTTTCGGTTGTTCGTTAACTGAGGAGAAAGTATTGTCAGCATTACAAACAAAACACTTCCAGAGAGAAAGGAGCGGAGGGGGTGGTGATAAGTGATCGCTACTGCCGAACAGAGCCACATCACAAAAAGAAAATTTTGCGCCAGCAAAACACAGTAAAAGTCAATTTTTATTAAATTTCTTCTCCTTTCCCTTCACACAGAGCTTGTGCTCCGTACAAATAAATCTCCGCAGCCCCCCACCACCCCCACAAAAATACCATACATTAATACTTCTACCAACCCACGCTATTATTATACATTATTAAACCAACTCACAGCTCCATAGATTTAGGCATGCGATATGACTATTATACATAAACCACCACAGATTTATGCGCCGAACGCTTCTGCGTAGCTTCCGGTTTGTTGGCAGCTGTTACTCTTGCAGATGACACCAAATTGGGGGGGATAGTCAATACTGAGGAGGACTGCAACAAATTACAGGAAGACATTAATAAACTTGCAGAATGGGCATATAATTGGCAAATGATTTCAACACCGATAAATGTGAGGTATTACATTTTGGTAGGAAGAATAGGGAGGTCACTTATTACTTGGTGGGTGCGAGCCTGGGTGAGGTAAAGGGATCTCTGAGTACAAATACACAAATCACTAAAAGTTGCGCCACAGGTTAACAAGGCCATAAAAAAGCAAACCAAACATTAGGGTTTATTTCTAAAGAGATAGAATTGAAAAGTAGTGAAGTTATGCTAAACTTGTATTGAACCTTGGTTAGAACACACTGCGTACAATTCTGGTCTCCATATTATAAAAAAGACACACGGACTGGAGAGGGTGCAGAGAAGATTTACAAGGATGATACCAGAAATGCGATGGTATCCATATCAGGAAAGGATGAACAGGCTGGGTCTTTTTTCTCTTGAAAAGGGAAGGCTAAGGGGTGACCTAATTAGAGATCTTTAAAATTATTAAAGGTTTTGACAGTAGATACAGGGAGAGTGTGTTTCCACTTGTGGGGAAGAGCATAACTAGAGGCCATTAATATAAGTTAGTCACCAAGAAATCAAATAGGAAATTCAGAAGAAACTTCTTTACCCAGAGAGTGGTAAGAATGTGGAACTCGCTACCACAGGGAGTGGTTGAAGCGAATAGTATAGATTCATTTAAGGGGCGGTTAGATAAACATAGGGAGAAAGGAATAGAGGGTTATGCTGCTAGAGTTAAATGAGGAAAGACAGGTGGAGGCTCGAGTGGAGCATAAACGCCGGCATGGACTGGTTGGGCCGAATGGCTTGTTTCTGTGCTGTACATCCTATGTAAATTTTAGGAGGAAGCAAAGGCCCTGGGATTTTATGCCACTTGCCTGCCTTAAACTGCCCCCTCGCACTCCTTGTTCACATTGCTTAAAGGAACAAGTTGTAATTGATCTTAACAGACTAATTTTGTTCAAAGTACTTTGACTCTTTGTAGAAGAAAACGATAGTTTTACCAGAAATTCCTTAAAATCCATTTTCTTGTTGACCTGAAGGCCCTTGGGCCATGTCTCCTTCCCTCCTAAATCACTGGTGAAATGAATTATGGAGAGTGTCCTGGAGCACTTCCTGGCAAACGGGACAAGCCTTCAAACCGGCCAGAAAGCTGCTCTGGAAGTCACTGATCCCAGGAAACCAAAATAGCATGCTTGGAATACAATTTTCCCAGTCTGCAGCATGGTTTCCTGAAGTCACGAGGCTTTAGAGTCACTCTCTGGTAGGTGTTCTAAAGTCTCAACTATGCCATTTACAATGGATTCACTAATTGAGGGAACCATAGTATCTGAGCAGCAAAGGAGACCTGACTTGATGGTCACCCAGTGGGAAAATTGTTCTTTATTAAAGAAAGGTGAAAACAATTTCTTGTAAGGGGGAATACTTTGCAGAAAAACTGCCCCCCTAAGACTTCCTTCATCATCAAGCAATCTGACAATTTTAAGTCCTAGTGAAGAGGTTTCATTGTGCCATTAGGTGTTGGCATTGTGTTTTCCCGTTCTACACTTGAGGGTTACTATTACCCATTTACTTTACAAGGTTGCTTCTGAAAACAAGAGCGCCATTGGAGGCAGTCCTGTAAATTGATGAAGAGCAGTGCTGTTAGATACACCAAAACTGCTACCTGGTGCTTCCAATCCCACTCTATCTTACCATTTTAGGTCTGGCCACAGACCGATGCTCAAAGTTGCTGTAAAGGTGCACATGTACGGACCTGCCTGCAACACTGGTAAACATTCCAACCAGCCTCCCAAAAGTTGCAAATGTGACTTCCTTAGCATCTAATTAACTTGCAGAATGGGCATATAAATTGGCAAATGAATTTCAACACAGATAAGTGTGAGGTATTACATTTTGGTAAGAAGGATAGGGAGGTCACTCATTACTTGGAGGATGCGAGTCTGGGTGGGGTAGAGGAGCAAAGGGATCTCTGAGTATAAATATACAAATCACTAAAAGTAGCGATGCAGAATATAAGAAATAGGAGCAGGTATAGGCCATTCAGCCCTTCAAGCCTGCCCCGCCATTCGATAAGATCATGGTTGATCTACCTCAACTCCACTTTCCCGGACTATCCCTATACCCCTTGATTCCCTTAGTATCCAAAATTCTATCGATCCGTTTTGCATATACTAAATGACTGAGCATCCACGTTCCTCTGGAGTAGAGAATTCCAAAGATTCACAACCCTCTGAAGAAATGTCTCCTCATCTCAGTCCTATATGGCTGACCCCTTATCCTGAGACTATGACGCCTAGTTCTAGACTCCCCAGCCAGGGGATATATCCTCCCAGCATCTACCCTGTCAAGCCCCTTAAGAATTTTAATGAAATCACCTCTCATTCTTCTAAACTCCAGGGAATATAGGCCTAGGCTGCACAATCTCTATCCTCTTGGGACAATTTCCTCATCCTAGGAATCGGTCTAGTGAACCTTCGTTGCACTCCCTCTAAGGCAAGTATTGCCTTCCTTGGGTAACGAGACTGAAACTGTACACAATACTACAAGTGCCCTATATAATTGCAGTAAGACTTTTTTACTCTTCTACCCCAATCCTTTTGTAATAGAGGTTAATATGCCATTTGCTTTCCTCGTTGCTTGTTGTACCTGCATGTTAACTTTCTGTGATTCGTGTTCAAGGACACCTCGGTCCCTCTGAATACCAACATTTCCCAGTCTCTCTCTTCAGAAAAATTCTGCTTTTCTATTTTTCCTGCCAAAGTGGATAACTTCGCATTATATTCCATCTGCCACATTCTTGCCCACTCATTAACTTGTCTATATCTCTTTGCATCCTCCTCGCAGCTTACTTTCCCATCTAGCTTTGTATAGTCAGCAAACTTGGATACATTACACTTGATCCCCTCATCTAAGTCATTGATATAGATTGTAACTAGATGATGCCAATGTTCCTGTTGGACAGCGCCGTGGAGGTCCCGTTTTTATGAGAAAAAACGGGCATAAGCGAACATTTAAATGGGCCGTGCAGCCCATTAAAAGGCCTGTGCACCGAAAAAGAAAGGGAACATTGGCTGAGGTCCAAGCACTGATCCTTGCAGCACCCCACAAGTTACAGCCTGCCAACCTGAAAAGGACCCGTTTATTCCTACTGTCTGTTTTCTGTCGGTTAACCAATCCTCAGTCCATACATATATATTACCCCCAATCCCGTGACCCCTAATTTTGTGTAATAACCTCTTCTGTGGCACCTTATCGAATGCTTTAAAAAAAAAAAATCCAAATATACTACGTACACTGATTTCCCCCATATCTACCCTGTTCATTACAACCTCACAGATTTGTCAAACAAGATTTCCCTTTCATAAATCCACGTTGACTCTGCCCAGGCAGTCATATGATTTTCTAAGTGGCCTGATATCACATCCCTAATACAGTAATAGATTCTCACATTTTACCTACTACTGATGTCAGGCTAACTGGTCTATACTGTAGTTCCCTGTTTCTCTTCCTCTTTTGAACAGCGGGGTTACGTTTGGTACCTTCAGTTTGCAGGCCCATTCTAAAATCTAGGGAATTCTGGAATTCTTGCACTCCCGCTAAGCTGTGTGGCCGCACAGCTGTCTGTAGGTTGATCAGTGGGACATTTAGCGCATGTGCGAAATTTTGAATGGGCTGTATAGTCCGTTAAAGGGACCATGCACCCCCAAAAAATTAGGGAAAGACTGCTCTGTAGCCATCTCTTTTAAAACCCTAGGAGGGTAATTTTGCAGGTTAATAAGGCCATAAAAAGCAAACCAAGCACTAGGGTTTATTTCTAGCAGGATAGAATTGAAAAGTAAAGAAGTTTTGCTAAACTTATATCGAACCTTGGTTAGACCACACTTGGAGTACTGCGTACAGTTCTGGTCACCATATTATAAAATGACAGAGGCACTGAGAGGATGCAAAAAAGATGTACAAGGATGTTACCTGAACTGCGAGGTTATACTCATCAGGAAAAGATGAACAGGTTGGGTCTCTTTTCTCTTGCAAAGAGAAGGCTGAGGGGTGACCTAATAGAGGTCTTTAAAATTATAAAAGGTTTTGATAGAGTGGATACAGAGAGAATGTTTCCACTTGTGGGGAAGAGCATAACTAGAGACCATCAATGAAAGATAGTCACCAAGAAATCTCATGGGGAATTCAGAAGACATTTCTTTACCCAGAAAGTGGTGAGAATGTGGAACTTGCTACCACAGGGAGTGGTTGAGGCAAATAATATAGATGCATTTAAGAGGAGGCTAGATAAGCATATGAGGGAGAAGGGAAATAGAGGGTTATGCTGATAGTTAGATGAACAAGGATGGGAGGAGGCTCGAGTGGAACATAAATGCCGGCATGGACTGGTTGGGCCGAATGGGCTGTTTCTGTGCTGTATGTTCTATGTAACTCTGAATCCCCATTTGCTTTAAAGCAGAGTTTGGGATCAAGGAACAACTGCAGAGGCACAAATTGTGCACATACACAGCTATCATTTGTTACCAAATCAGCCTGTATTGTATACAGGCAAGTATTGGCAGCAACGGTGTCTGATAGTTCTGTGATGTAAATTGGGCAAGAATTATCATGCACACTTTATCAAATCACTTTCTTATGAATAAGGAGTTTGATGTTGGCACATGCTGTCTATTGGAGTTGTAAGTATATTCAGACATACTATAATTAGCAGTAGAAAATTAAACTGTTATGTGGTTTATTGAATCTTGAGTTTTGTTCATACCCACCAGTCATTTAAAAAAAAAAAAAATCAATGCAGGTCAGGAAGCCATGGCAACGTTGAGGTGTGTTAGGTTCGGGACAGTGGAAGGGGTCCTGCACGCTGGTGGTCATGTTGGTTGGGATTGGTACCCCTTGTGGGTGGTTGCTGGGCTGAGAGGGTAGTTTGTGCTGAGTAGGTGTCTAAGAATGGGCCCCAGCTTGGCTGATGTGCTGATGCATTCTTCCAGAGGCACAGTACAGTTAGGATGCAGAGTGGCTTCATAAACTATGTACAGGTATATGACATTGTACACCCAAATATACAACGGGAGTATAAATTTCTGTGTGAATGTATCCCTAATTATAGAATGGCCTCCTTAAATGCCTCACAGCGCCAGGGACCCGGGTTCAAATCCGGCCTCGGGTGACTGTCTGTGTGGAGTTTGCACATTCTCCCCGTGTTTGCGTGGGTTTCCTACCACAGTCCAAAGATGCGCGGGTTAGGTTGATTGGCCATGATAAAAATTTAAAAAATTGACCCTTAGTGTTAGGGGGGATTAAATACGTGGGGTTACGGGGATAGGGCTTGGGTGGGATGGCTGTCGGTGTAGGGACCGGGTGCTAGGGTTTGGATGATCAGCCATGATCTCGTTGAATGGCGGAGCAGGCTCGAAGGGCCGAATGGCCTACTCCTGCTCCTATCTTCTATGTTTCTATGTTTAAACATATGTGTACATACACATGTATGAATGAACACCTATGCATAATAGCTTCATAAATGCAAACGATGTAAGTTTTGAGAACCCAATAAATGAGTAAGTAAATTCATTGTTTCTCCATTCATGAAATGCCTGAACGATAAAGCAACCTGCTCCCAGGCCTCTGCTGCTGCTCTGAAGCTGACTGCTAAGATGTGAATATAGATAGCCCAGTGTGAATCTCCCTTCAGTGTTTCGGTTCCCTCCAGTGGGGCGTCACCTGGCTTCGATTCACCATTTCCCTACTGTGACCCAGTCAAAATCTGTAACTTTGCAGAGGATAGTGAGCTCAACTCTGTGTCCTGCATCTGTTACTTAGAAAGACTTATGTTTTTTTTTTCAAAATGGCAATCAGGAACTTACCACGTTCAGAAAGTCTTGCCATTTTGTAACTTGCATTCAAATGTTTGGTTGTGCTGTGCCTGCTAAACTGGAAGTTAAACAGCCTAAATTTGCATTTACACATTCTCATCACTCGTTAGTGTTTACTGTATTATGATACAACAATATGCAAATTACAGGGCAATGTTGAAAGCAGTTGTCATTGTTTTTAAAAAGTAGCTTATGTAGCCTTCATATTTAATTTTGCGTTTTGAAGGTCTGTCTTGATGGTGCTTAACCATTTGTTAGAGATTTTTATATCTTTCAAATCTCTTCTTTCACGAGATATAAAAAAACTGTACATTTTTAAGAAGTGTTCCAAAATGGGATTAAAAAGTATACAGAAGGAATGTATTTCTGTGTAAAAGGGTGAGGGAGATAATTTTCTTTGGTATGTGCAAGAATAAATGTGTTTGGCCAGGATAAAGTCTGTAGAAGGCTGACCGGGTGAGCCTGGTAAATATTTGCAAGACTTTGTGCCAATTCCAGACCTGGCAGCAGCTTTGTCAGCTTGTTCTGACTGCTAGTCATACTGGAGCACAGTGATGTGCTTCCTGTATGTGGAGCAGTTAGAGTTGAACTGTATACAGGAACTGAACATAGGCTTTGGAATTGACGTAACCTCATGAGAAGGACAGGGTATCTTGTTTAAAATTTAAGAGGTGGGGTAGTTACAGAGAAATTGCATTTATTTCTTGATAGCATAAAGATATTTGTGTGCATACATGGAGGGAGGAGATAAGAGGTTTGCGTACAGTTTGTACCACATGTTATTACAACTAGGTCAGTGCCATTGTCAACGATGGCAATGCCTTGGCCCAAATTGTGTTGGGTATCTCAAAGTGGACAATTTAAACTGTCTCTGATTTAAGTAACACAGAATAAGTCATTCCATTAAATTACTGGCCTCTTGTGCATCCCCAATTTCCTTCGCCCCCCCACCATTAGCAACTGTTTCTTCAACTGCCTAGGGCCCAAGCTCTGGAATTGCTTCCTCTGCCTCGCTATCCCTCACTCTCCTTTTTACACGCTCCTTAAAACCTACCTCTTTGGCCAAGCTTTTGGTCACATGTCCTAATAGCTCATGACTCGATGTCAAATTTTATCTGATAATGCCCATTGGGACGTTTTACTACGTTTGTGAAACTGAGTCCATAAGGATACGATGTCTTCAGTTGTGCTGTAATTAAAAAATACATTCTGGTTTACTCTTGCATGTTTGAATACAGTTTAAAAAAAAAAAATCAAATGCATAGGTAACATGTCCAGTTAACTTAAAATATTCTCCATATAATTAACACATTGATCTTGTTTCCCATGCAGGTGTATCCTGGTTTGATGGTCACAGCAGGCTGTATACACTGGATTTTGAATACGCTTCACATAACAGTCCACATTCGGGATGTCTGTGTCTTTCTAGCGCCTGTGTTCAGTGGTCTTACATCAATATCAACCTTTCTCCTCACTAAGGAACTGTGGAACCAGGGTGCAGGACTACTTGCTGCCTGCTTTATCGCCATAGTGCCTGGCTATATATCGCGATCAGTAGCAGGCTCGTTTGACAATGAAGGAATAGCTATTTTTGCATTGCAGTTTACATATTACCTGTGGGTAAGTCATCCATATAAATATATTTGAAATCTAGAGAGTCATTCTTTTTTAGGCAAAATCCACAAGTAAGTTTCTCTTTTTTGGGGGTGGGGGACTGGCTGGAGTAAAGTATTGTGAAAAGCACTTGTATTTTCAAAGTTGCAACTGAAACACTACTTGCGGGCTCAGATTAATTCAGTGTGATTCGTTTTTATTATGCTAATGTGTATAAGCCTACCATGGTAATTCCGTTTAATTTAAAATTTGAATATCTTACTGTATTTTTACATTCAAGAACTGTGCAACCGTTTTGGTGGTTGGAAAATTGTATTGCTCAGGTCAGTTTTGACATTTGTAGCTGGGAATGATAAAGATGATTAAGAACATTTCTGATTCCTGAAGATGCAAGCCCTCGAGAGAAGGGCGCTTGATAACGCCTGGATGAACTGTGCAGGATACCTCGCGGGAATGGCCAACACTTCAGAGTCATCTGTACACCAGTTTTTGATTTTTGCCGTACACGTATTGTTCAAGATTTAAGGGCTATTTTTTGGAATCCTGCTAAAGTGGAGCCAAGAATGGCTAGCTGCTACAGCAAAGCTGGCCAGAAGCTGACTGCTCACAATTTCCAGAGTCAGTCTATTTAAATAATTAGCATGAGCTCCTAGCCCACCTTTGACCTTGCATCACAAGCTAATCTAATGTGGATGTGGAAAATCTGGCTATTGGTCTAAATTTCCAAAGGTGTGCCTACTTAAAGGTACTGCCAAATAGTTAAAAGTACCTGGCTGCATATTTTTAGCTTTTAAGGCTCAAAAAAGCATTTTATACATTTGTAAGGCTTCACCAAGGCTGTGGGGTGAGGGGTGTGGGGAAAGAAGTGCCAGGCAAAAAGGCACAAAATGGAGTCTGTGTGCAAGTAATCGAGCAGAGCAACATCCAGGCCCAGATTTTGGCGGCTACTGAAGTGAATGTGCTGCTGCATGAGGTGGGTGCAAAGAGTGTTGCCCGATTTACACTTCAGGGAACCCTCCAGAGAGGACTGTAGTGTATCATGTACGTCAAGAATTGGTGGGGCAGGGTCACTGGTAGTTATTGCACCTACAGAACCTGAGAACAGTAGAAGATGCTACATTTTAAGGAATAAGGCAAGGTAAGACCATTTAAAGGTATTGCCTGTCAAATTGTGCCACATTTCCAGCAGTTCAAGAAGGTGGTGCACCACCAACTTCTCAAGGGCAATTAGGGATGGGCAGTAATTACGGGCTTTGCCAGTGACGCCCACATCCCAGGAACGAATTTTTTTTTTTTTTACTGCTTGCCCATAGCAAATCCTTACACAGCCCTCCATCTTAAAAATATATATATATATATATATATTTTAATATGGGATGTGGACGATGCTGGCAAGGCAGCATTTATCACTGATCCCTACCTACCCTGAGGACATTAAGACTTAGTGTATGGACTGGAGGTGTGTGCAGCCCAGACTGAGTATGGGTGGCAATTTTCCTTCACTGAAGTTACATTAATGAACTATTTGGGCTTTTATGACAATTTAGCAGCTGTCATGGTCATTTTGTCTGGTGCCAGCACAAAAATTACCAGATTTATTGAATTCAATTTCACAATTTACTATGGTGGGTCTTAAATGCATGATCTATGGGATGCTAGTCCAGTACCATAGCCCCTTCCATTGCATCTCACATATAAAACTTGTGCCCTGAAGTATGGTTATATGGATAAGCTGTACTATGGCAGAGGAAGCCTCAAAAAAATCTAAAATGTGCAGTGGGACCCATCTGAATAGAATTCAACGGTTTAATGAGACTCGAGCTGTTCGGCAGCACAGCTTACAAAAACCATGAACATTTCTTAGCCATTAAATGCAGAGCACAGTGGTTGAAATGTATATTAAAATGAGACATTAAAAACTTGGCCCCTGAATTCCTTTACTTAAAGGCTTTTAAAGACATATGTTCACCCAGCATCATCAGAACAAAACTTGGATATTTCTGATGAAGTAATTCATATGGATTAGCCTAGTATTATGTCATAAGCTAAGTGCTTTATCTCCTACCTCTCTTACCCCTCCTTTTTAAAAAAAAATAAGTAAACTCGACAGCTGCCTGCTTTTTTGGATTATTTCTGAGCAGCGACTGATTGTCACAGTCGTACTGATGAATTTCTGTTTGTGGAAAACCTGCATGAGCAGTAAGCCCTTGTGCCACTGTTTTCCAGGGCTAGGCACTGTGCTGTTCAGCCCGTGGGAAATGTTGGCTGGGCAGTAATGTGATCTAGTTTTAACACTGCAGCATGCAACACTGCTGAAATAGATTCCGTCCCTCCGATGTTTTCCGAAATGCAGTGCCACAGCATCACATTATGAATGAATCAATCCACCTTTTGGAGCATTAAAAAATTAGAAGATACTTACAAAAATACAACTGTCAAGGAGAACGATTTATTTAAATTTTAAAAAAAATTTAAAGTACCAATATGCGGGGTGTCCTCTAGCTTGTGTAGCGCCATCTGTAGGCATTTTAGATGCATTTTCCCTGGCGCCTGAAATGGAAATTTGGAAAATTGTTAATAATTTGAAACTGCCCAAATAGACTGAAAGAGTTCTCTCCCTCAAAGGACCAGAAAAACAAGGTAGTAGCCCAAACAACTGATCAAATAATGATGAACCCCAGCTGTACTGTGCTGCGTTTCTGTATCAGCCATGCCAGTGTCAATTTAGTGAAGGCATGTAGCAGTGCTTAAAGGATACGAAAGTGACTGGCTGTGATCATTTCAAAAGTTGAGTAAATCCAAAATCCCCCCCCCCCCCCCCCCCTTTCCTTCTCTCGTACTTTTTCTCTCTCTCTCGCTCGCTCGCTTTCTCTCTCTCGCTCGCTTTCTCTCTCGCTCGCTCGCTTTCCCCCTCTCACTCGCTTTCCACCCCTCGCTCTCGCCCTCGCGCTCGCTCTCTTGCAATGCAAGAGATGGGAGAGCAGGGGAACCTTTTTTTACACAGGGTTGTGAGGCTGTGGAATGCTATAGGAATTAGTAATTGAAGCTGTCACCATGTCGACATTTAAAAATAGATTACATAGGTGGTTGTGGAATCGGGGTGGGTGGTAGAGGTAGAGCTTGGGTGTCTTCTACATACAGAATGGAACTGATCCCATGCCTGTTGCTGATGTTTTCAATGATAAACATGTGAACAATGAAAAGGAGGGGGGAAACAAAGGAACCCCTACCTCTTTCTGCTTCAAAATGTTTGCTATGCTTATCAGCCTTGTCAGTTTTGGCACAGTGGTAGCACTCGTGCCTCTGAGTCAGGTCATGGGTTCCAACACCATTCCAGAGAATTAAGCACATAATTTAGCCTGACACTTCAGTGCAGCACTGAGGGAATGCTGTATTTTCGGAGGTCCCGTCTTTTGGATGAGATGTTAGACCAAAGCCCCATCAACCATGTCTCAGGTGCTTATAAAAGATCCCATGACACTATTCGAAGAGGAGCAAGCGAGGTGCTCTGGCCAACATTTCTCTCTTAATCAACATCACTCAAAACAGCTTAACAGATTATTTATCTCTTTGCTGTGTGTGAGAGACCTTGCTGTGTATAAATTGGCTGCCACGTTTTCCTACATTACAACAGTGACCATAACCAAAGTACTTTTGAAGTGTAAAGTGCTTTGGGTCATCCTGAAGTCATGAAAGGCGCTATATAAATGCAAGTCTTTTGTTTCTTATTACTGGAATGACGTTGAAATATTTTTCTCTCCGAGTAATTGAGACAAATCACTGAGTTGCCTAAATAATAGGATTTTTGAGTACAGTACATGTCCTTTTTTCCAAAATGTTACTTTTTTATCAATCCTACTATCATGCAGTGAGGCAGCAGCTACATTTTACAGGCAGTTGATTAATGGGTCAAGTACTGTAATCAGCTTTCAGCCAGAGGAATGATCGAAAAGTCAGTAATTTACAAGTGCTGATTGGTCCTGCTGCCCGAAAGACTATGTATAATAAAAAAAAAGTATTAGGAAATGGAAGGCCAGTTACTTGAAATACTTGTTTACCGTGTGAAGTTACAACATTTAAAATGGTGTTAATTCCACACCAGGTACAAAGTGCAAGTTACACAAAAGGCTCCATCCTGGAAGCATAAGCAACAGGAGTAGTGAATACAAAAGCAAGATATTGCAGATGCTGGAAATCCTAAAATAAAAATAGAAAATGCTGGAAATACTCAGCAGGTCAGAGAAACTGGAGGAGTAGTGAATACTGTGCTTATGAGTAAATGTGCAACATTTAGGCATGTTTATTTTTGAAGATTTCTGCATTTGAAAGCCACGCCACAGGTCATTTGAAGCACGGAGTATTACTTTATGTAGGCACACTGCTGTTTGCAGTCACCATGTAGACAATCACATTGATTCCAGTTCAAAACTCAATTTTTTGCTCTCACTTTTACATTCACTTGAATCCTTTTGTCTCTTTGCTTTAAATAAATGTGGTTATTGCAGCAGTGATTCGAGTTTTCAGTGAAGACCTGGTTGGATCTGTGTTATGCATTTTAATGCATGATGACTTTACTGCTGAGCTGTACAATAATGGCACAATCCTTAATCCTTTAGGGTCCTGTCACTTTGCTTTAATGACATGAGGCATGTTTGTAGTTGTCATTTGTGCTGAGTGTGGCTTTTGACACAGAAACAAACCAACAGCAATAACTTGTATTTATATAGTATCTTTAATGTAAAAAAAAAGTCCTATAGGTGCTTAAAACCAAAATCTGAATAAAAGTATGCCATAAAGTTTGCTGTATATAAATACTGACTCTTACTTCCAGGTAATGATCATTTTCAACAGTGGTGAATAAATAAAGTTGTAATTTCAAGTCGGGAATCCTTCAGTTTAAAAAAACCTGTAAAATCTGGGAAACTGAAACAATACAGAAACCAAGCAGTCTGTCTGCATCTGGAACAATAGGCCTTCGTCTGAAATGTTAAGACCTGTGTATTTCCAGCATTTCTGTCTTGTATTTCAGTCGTCCAGTTATTTCTTCCACGGTGATGGCAGAATCGGCACTGCCTTCCACATCATTGTTGGTATGGTGGGGGGGGGAAGCAGGGAAATGGAATAAAAGAAATTTCCTATGAACTTTGTTGGTATAAACCACAAAAATAGTGCCAGAGAATGGGAGCTACAGTGGCTGTATTGCCAGGACGGAAGGGGAAGAAATTGCACTGTGCCGATACTGTTTAGTGTTCTACTGCACTTGGGTGCTACTCTTAATTCGTCAACTCGATTTGCTTTCCTCACCACCAACACCAGTGACAGACCCTGCAGGACTTCACCCAGTATTATATGGCTTGCATAGGACAAAATCAAATACTTTTGCAAAATTTTTGTTCAATGCCCATTAAAACTGAAAAATACTTGTACTGTATTAGACTTTTTCCTGAAATACTATTAAGACTAATATATATTTCTGATCTCTGAGTTCTTCAGATGACTGTTATAAACTGCTTGAACTCCAATCTTTATGGTGCCATCTGACCTTTGTGATGAGATTAACTACTGTCTTGTCGCCACCAGCCTTCAGTTCTGTAATTCACACAAACTGAAGTAATTGTCTGGTTTTCACATTGGGTAAACTCCATCAGTGAAGTATTATACACATGCAAGATTTCATCTTTCATCCACAGTCATGCACACAATGCAGTGATATGTTACTATGTCTGGGGCGGGGGGGGGGGGGGGGTCATTTTGGTTTAGCTGATTTATAGATTTGTGTTAGCATATCGGTTGAAGATATTCAAATATATTTCAACCCTCTAAGATGAGACAAAATAGAGCTAATGATTTTCAATTTTAATGGATTATGACTGGTATTTAAGGAGGTGGCAAAATGTCTTAAATCAAAATTACATCAGTCACACAGAATCACAGAAACCCCACAGTGCAGATAGAGGCCATTTCGGCCCATCGAGCCTGCACCGACACATATCCCACCCGATCCCTGTAACCCCTACACCAACACATATCCCACCCTATCCCCGTAACCCCGTGTATTTAATCCCCCTAACACTAAGGGTCAATTTATCATAGCCAATCAACCTAACCCGCACATCTTTGGACTGTGGGAGGAAACCGGAGCACCCGGAGGAAACCCACGCAAACACGGGGAGAATGTGCAAACTCCACACAGACAGTCTTATGATTAGAACATATTTCCAGTCACCACTCAAACTTTGAAAGCCACTATTGCTATCCTTTACCTTCTACTACTACTACTACTAGTTTTGTACCTTGTGACATGCAAAATGCCCTGACTTGATCGGTCATAAGCTGGTTCCCAGGCCTCCTGCTGTGTATCCAAGCTGGTAGCATCTGTGCAAAAGTGGCCCAGTTTCATGCATATTCAACTCTTTTTTTAATCCAAAAGGCCTAAAGGTTTTCTATCCATTCAATGCATGAAATCTAAACAATGCGATGTTCTACTGATCTAAAAAAAAGACTGCTTTAACATTTTTTTAAAGAAAAACAGCAAAGATGCATAACAGGAAATTTGAATGCATTAAGGCAAGAAAAATGAGCCTCATTTAGTAATGGATTGTACAATTTGTTTTTGAACAGAATTTAAAGAAGGTCACTTGGAGGAATAAAATGTTCTTTCCCAAACTTCATAGTGACTATTTTAGATAAATTAAATGCTTCTCTTATTCAATATCCTCCACAGTGTTAGCTAATCCATGTACAATTGTTCCATTGTAAACCATTGTAATCTCCGCTTAAATAAATCTGTTGACTTCAGCACTTGACTGAAAATTGGCTCACAGATGGTGATTCATTTCCCCCCTCACCAAAGTTGCTCCATCTGACTAAACAGTCCATGCTCAAACCGTCACCAGTGGGCTCTCCTTGCTAGGTCCATTTTGGCATGTCCTCTTACTGGTACCTTTTCTTTGAGTACCTTGCCCCCTTCCATCACTCCCACCTATCATTAAAAGACTCCAATGTCTATTAACGTCCACTGTAATTTTCTTGTCGGCATTTCCTCCCTATTATTATCCTATAGCTTTTGCACTGAGCTGTGACACATTTTCACTTGCCCAGATTCTCTCTGCCTCCTCTCCTCTGTCTTCTCTTCTGTGCCCTGCTGTATTCACTCAACCTCATCTTGCAGGTTAACTCTCCCAACAGCACACAGTTACCCCTATGACTTTTTCTGTCACAAAAAAGCCCCATAACCTCTGAAGTTTGACAATTGATGGCACCATCTCTGATTATTTCATTGTGTGTCTCACTTTCTACAAGTCCTTCCCACCTCCAACTGCACTGCCCTCATATTCCACCCAGGAATAAAGCTCCCTCGCGCCTCTCTCACTAACGACGATGTTCCCTCGTGTTGACCCATTCGACAGCTCACTTAGTTCTTCCTTTGATGCCTTCATTCTCACCAAGTCATTCAGTCTCCCAGCTGTGCCATTCCCCATGTACATTGCCACTCCCACACCCTCCAGTCTAAAGGCTGCAGACTCTGGCACACCTAGAAAATTATTGCTCTAGTTGTCTACTGTGAAATCTAATTGGACCATCAATAATGCATCTCTTTCTCCATGGCCAATCACATGGACGGGAAGGTCAATTCCAGGCTCTCCTGCTCAACAAACAGCTGTGATCTCTGATCCCTTTCTTCTGGCCTATGCCTTATTGAATCCAATGCTAAGTGTGAAGAGCTCAAAAGATAGAGACTACCCATATAGCTGCTTCCTTGTTCCAGTCACAGGCTATCTTTCTTCTGCCTCCCAAGCCCTAGCCAGCCTCGTGTTTGTAGAGGAGATGCACCTCCCTGCTTTCTTAATTCCCTCCATGCCCAACACTTGACCACACAGCTGTCTTTCCTTATATTGTCCATGGTTTCTATGTTTGCAGGAGGGCCCAAATTATGTGCAGTGGCCAATGATGCCTAACTAATGTGCAATAATCCAAAGTGACCTGCACAGGCTAGCCCAAGGGGCAAAGATGGTGGAAGATGGATAAGGACCTTTTTAAAGTTACTTTTTTATTTTAAAAACACCGATTTTTATTTTTGGAATTGGGTGGGTTCTGTTTTTGTTTATAGTATCAAAAACGATGAGAAATGTGAGGTGGAAATGAGAGCCTAAAAGAATAGGTAAAGTTATAGAAAATCAGTTTGTATTCTGTACAACATTAAACACCAAAAAAGCAAGAGACTAACAAGGCACAGTTAAGGTAAATGACACCCACAACTATCTATTCAGCTCACAGACACCACTTAATGGACCTCGAGCACAGTTCCAGAAGTAATGTAATTTTGCAGGATCACAAAATGCTGTCATGCTATTTTAGCAGTAAAATACGCCCATACTATTTGTGATTCAAAATGTTGGTGCTAAATTGTATGTTTAAAGTAGAAATCATAGCATCATGAAGCAAAAATATTTTGAGTCTGACAAATATGAAATAGTGGATACTGAAATTAAATGTTGCAGTTTGTGCAATGAACGGTATATTGCAATCCTTGTATACTTGGGTCCATTTTGTTAATAACTCGGTGTAATTGTTATCCAGCCTCTTCAACGTATGTCCTAACATTACAGATGCAATGTGCACATTATCTCCAAATCTAGTTTTTTGGTAAGAATTGCATACATGGCCTTTTTTCTGTGCAAGTCTATTTGGCCCACCTAGTATAGTTTACACTCCGCACTCTGATTAATAACCTCTCCTGTCCCCTTGACTCTCTTCCCTTCTCCCTCGTGTGCATCGAGCCTCCTCTTGAATGCATCAGTGCTTCAATCACTCCATGTGGCAGTGCGCCACTCTGTGTAGAGAGCACAATGGGAAATTTCATGGGGTGGGGAGGACCTCGCGTTCAGGAGAAAATCAGTTTTTCATCTAGTTGCCAAAAAATGCAGGAATTTTATTGGTGGAAATCAGTGAAAATTGATTTTTAACGGTTCCTACTGATGGAATTCAATAAAAATCTGAGTAAAGTCATGCATTTAAAGTAGGAGAGGTGAGAATGTTGTGTACACCTTAAATGATCATGGTATAACAGAGCAGGAAAGGGGTCTGTGGGTTTTGGTAGACAGGTCAATAGAACAGTTCAGTGTTTGCAGGCGGTCAAGGAAGCAAATAAAATGTTGGGTCGATATCGGGTCTGGGTGAAGCTGCATCTGGAGTATTGTTTGGCTTTGACCTCCATATGACAGAAGGTACAGAATTATCTCTTCTTAGGCAGTCCCTCGGAACTGAGGATGACTTGCTTCCACATTAAAAATGAGTTTGCAGGTGACTGATGGGTCCAATGCGGGACCTACAGTCGCTGTCATAGGTGGGGCAAACGGTGGTTGAAGGGGCGGGTGGGTGAGGTGCTTGGGTTGACGTGCGCTGCCTGCGTTTAGCTTCCACTTGCTCTCGGCGAAGAGACTCGGTGTTCGGCACCTTCCCAGATGCTTCTCCTCCACTTTGTGCGGTCTTGGGCCAGGGATTCCCATGTGTAGATGGGGATGTTACACTTTTTCAAGGAGGCTTTGAGGGTGTCCTTGAAGCGTTTCCTCTGCCCACCTGGGGCGCTCTTGCCGTGCCGGAGCTCTGAGTAGAGCGCTTGTTTTGGGAGTCTTGTATCGGAATTATAGTCCAGAAGAGGCAATGGAGTTGATTCCTGAATTTAAAGGGCTCTTATGAGGAAGGATTATCTATCCTGGGACTTCACTGTTTGGGGTTGGGGTTAATAGAGATCTTTAAGATCTCCTTGAGTATGGAGGAACGTTCTTTACTAGGTCAGGGATTCAAGGACTAAAGTTTAGAGGAAAACAGGAAATTTAGTTTTCTTAGTTACTGTTCTATTGTCCGGTTACTTATTTAAAAAAAAAAAAAAAAAATCTAAATGTCCTGTTTTCCTCATCACCGTTATCTCTAAACCTTAGTTCCCAACTAAAGAACTTTCCTGGATTGACATTCTCTATACCCATGGAGAGGTAGTTTCCATAAGAAAAACAAATTTTCTCCTTTTATGAAGTGCCTTGGGACATTCTTCTATGTTACCTCTGGGGTCCCCCAAGGATCTATCCTTGGCCCCCCTCCTATTTCTCATCTATATGCTGCCCCTTGGCGACTTCATCCGAAAAAACAGCGTCAGTTTTCACATGTACGCTGACGACACCCAGCTCTACCTCAGCACCACTTATCTCGACCCCTCCACGGTCTCTAAATTGACACATGCTTGTCCGACATCCAGTACTGGATGAGCAGCAATTTTCTCCAATTAAATATCGGGAAGACCGAAGCCATTGTCTTTGTGCCCTGCCACAAACTCCGTTCCCTAGCCACCAACTCCATCCCTCTCCCTAGCATATGTCTACGGCTGAACCAGACCATTCGCAACCTTGGCATCATATTTAACCCTGAAATGAGCTTCCGACCACATATCCATAGCATAACTAAGACCGCCTATTTCCACCTCCGTAATATTGCCCGTCTCCGCCCCTGCCTCAGCTCATCTGCTGAAACCCTCATCCATGCCTTTGTTACCTCCAGACTTGACTATTCCAACGCACTCCTGGCTGGCCTCCCACATTCTACCCTACGTAAACTTGAGGTCATCCAAAACTTGGCTACCCGAGTCCTAACTCGTACCAAGTCCCGTTCACCCATCGCCCCTGTGCTTGCTGACCTACATTGGCCCCCGGTTGTCTTATAACACTCCTGTGAAGCGCCTTGGGACGTTTTACTATACTACATTATAAAGGTGCTATATAAATACAAGTTGTTGTTGTATTTATATTAATTCCTTTTGACAAGTTATTTTTGATCGTAATGATCTCTTAATTTGGTATTTACCACCTTTTGGAGAAGACTGGAGAATGTGGTGGGCATCCCACATAATTCCCAGAGTATTCTATATCAAAATTCAAGGTAACTGTTGGTCCCATGGCATACTATTCCACTCACACTATGTAAAAAAGCACAGATTTTGGTTCATAACATAAGAAATAGGGGCAGGGATAGGCCACTTGGCTCCTCGAGCCTGCTCCGCCATTCAATAAGATTGTGGCTGATCTTGGGCTCAAAGCCACTTCCCTGCCTGCTCCGTATAACCCTTCACTCCCTTATCTTGCAAAAGTCTGTCTATCTCCACCTTAAATGTATTTAATGACCCAGCCTCCACAGCTCTCTGGGGCAGTGAATTCCACAGATTTACGACCCTCTGAGAAGAAATTCCTCCTCATCTCAGTTCTGAAAGGGTGACCCTTTATTCTAAAACTGTGCCCCCAAGTTCTAGATTTCCCCACGAGGGGAAACATCCTCTCTGCATCTACCTTGTCGAGCCCCCTCAGTATATCTTTATATGTTTCAATAAGATCACCTCTCATTCTTCTAAATTCCAAAGAGTATAGGCCCAACCGATCCTCATAAATCAACCGATCCTCATAAATCAACCTATCCTCATAAATCAACCCCCTCATCTCTGGAATTAACCTAGTGAATCGACTCTGAACTGCCCCCAATGCAAGTATATCCTTAAATAAGGAGACCAAACCTGTACGCAGTACTCAAGGTGTGGTCTCACCCATACAGTTGTAGCAGGACTTCCCTGTTTTTATACTCCAACCCCCTTGAAATAAAAATCAACATTCCATTTGCCTTTTTGATTACTTGCTGTACCTGCATGCTAACTTTTTGTGTTTCATGCACAAGGACCCCCAGGTCCCTCTGAACTGTAGCATTTTGTAATCTCTCTCCATTTAAATAATTAGCGCTTTTATTTTTCCTGCCAAAGTGTATAACCTCGCATTTTCCCACATTATACTCCATCTGCCAAATGTTTGCCCACTCACCTAGCCTGTCTATATCCCTTTACAGATTCTTTGAGTCCTCTGCACAACCTGCTTTCCCACCCATCTTTGTATCATCCACAAACTTGGCTACATTACACTCGATCCCTTCATCCAAGTTATTAGCGTAGATTGTAAATAGTTGAGGCCACAGCTACTGTTTGTCAACCGGAAAATGACCCATTTATCCCGACTCTCTGCTTTCTGTTAGTTAGTCAATTCTCTATCCATGCTAATATATTACCCCCAATTCCATGAGCTCCTATCTTATGCAGTAACTTTTTTTGTGGCACCTTATCGAATGCCTTCTGGAAATCCAAATACACCACATCTACTGGTTCACCTTTGTCCACCCTGCTCGTTACATCCTCAAAGAACGCCAGCAAATTTGCTAAACATGATTTTCCTTTCATAAAACCATGCTGACTCTGCTTGACTGCATTATGATTTTCCAAATGCCCTGCTACTGCTTCCTTAATGAAGGACTCGAGCATTTTCCCAATGACAGATGTTAGGCTAACTGGTCTATAGTTTCCTGCTTTCTGTCTCCCTCCTTTCTTAAATAAGGGTGTTACATTAGTGGTTTTCCAATCCGCTGGGACCTCCAGAATCCAGGGAATTTTGGTGTATTGCAACCAATGCATCCACTATCTCTGCAGCCACTTCTTTTAAGACCGAGGATGCAGGCCATCTGGTCCAGGGGACTTGTCGTCTTTTAGTCCCATTATTTAACCAAGTACTATTTCCCTAGTGATAGTGATTGTCTTTAGTTTCCCCCCCCCCTCCCTGTGGCCCCTTGATTATCCATTTTTGGGATGTTAGTGTCTTCTACCGTGAAGACAGATACAAAATATTTGTTCAGAGTTTCTGCCATTTCCCCGTTCTCCATTATTAATTCCCCAGTCTCATCCTCTAAGGGACCAACGTTTACTTTAGCTACCCTCTTCCTTTTTATATACCTGTAGAAGCTCTTACTATCCGTTTTAATGTTTCTTGCCAGTTTTCTCTCATAATTCATCTTTTCTCTCTTTTTTAGTCATCCTTTGCAGGTTTTAAAAAATTTCCCAATCCTTTGATCTCCTGCCAATCTTGGCAACATTGTATGCCTTCGTTTTCAATTTGATACCATCCTTTACTTCCTTAGTTAGCCACGGATGGTGCTCCCTTCTCTTAAAATCTTTCTTTCTCCCTGGAATATATTTTTGTTGAGAGTTATGAAATATCTCCTTAAATGTCTGCCACTGCATTTCAACTGTCTTACCCTTTAATTTATTTTTCCAGTCCACTTTAGCCAGTTCTGCTCTCATGCCATTGTAATTGCTTTGTTTAAGATCAGGACACTGGTTTGAGATACAGCTTTCTGACCCTCCAACTGAATTTGAAATTCAACCATGCTATGATCACTCTTTCCTAGAGGATCCTTTACTATGAGATCATTTATTAATTCTGTCTCCTTACACAGTACCAGATCCAAGATAGCCTGCTCCCTGGTTGGTTCCATTACATACTGTTCTAGGAAACCATCCCGGATGCACTCTATGAACTCCTCTTCAAGACTACCATGTCCAATTTGATTTGTCCAATCAATATGGAAATTAAAATCACCCATGATTATTACGTACCTTTTTTACAGGCCTCCATTATTTGTTGATTTATACTCTGTCCAACGGTATTGCTACTGTTCGGGGGCCTGTAGACTACGCCCACCAGAGACTTTTTCGCTTTATTTTTTTTATCTCCACCCAAACCGATTCTACATCTTGATCTTCTGATCCATTATCACTTCTCACCACGGCACTGATCCCATCCTTTACCAACAAAGCCACCCCACCTCCCTTTCCTTTCTGTCTGTCCTTCCGAAGTGTCAGATACCCTGGAATATTCAGTTCCCAGCCCTGATCACCTTGCAACCACGTCTCTGTGCCGTCAACTCATCTATCTTGTTACGAATGCTGCGTGCATTCAGATATAGAGCTTTTAACTTTTTACCATTTTTCCTTGTTTTGGCCCCATTTTCTGTTGCACTCATTTTTAAACATTCTGTCCCTTCCTGTCACACTCTGGTTATTATTTCCCCCATCTCTATCCTGCTCTATTGTTTTCTCATTGACTTTTTAAATTC
Source organism: Somniosus microcephalus (assembly GCF_052327205.1). Classification (NCBI taxonomy): domain Eukaryota; kingdom Metazoa; phylum Chordata; class Chondrichthyes; order Squaliformes; family Somniosidae; genus Somniosus; species Somniosus microcephalus. The sequence continues at coordinate 274,479,470 of NC_140991.1, read as the reverse complement.
CCGCTCACCTGGATCTCTCTTTCCCCCCCCCCCCACTATTTAGTTTAAAGCCCTCTCTACAGCCCTAGTTATTCGATTCGCCAGGACTCTAGCCCCAGCATGGTTCAAGTGAAGCTCGTCCAAACAGAACAGCTCCCTCTTATCCCAGTACTGGTGCCAGTGCCCCACAAATTGAAACCCATTTCTCTCACACCAGTCTTTGAGCCACTCGTTCATTTCTCTGATCTTATTTACCCTATGCAAATTTGCTCGTGGCTCAGGTAGTAATCCAGAGATTATTACCTTTGTGGTTCAGCTTTTTAATTTAACCCCTAGCTGCTCATACTCTCTCAGCAGAACCTCTCTCTTTGTCCTACCTATGTCATTGGTGCCTACGTGGGCCATGACAACTGGATCCTCCCCCTCCCACTCCAAGTTCCTCTTCAGCCCAGAGGAGATGTCCTTAACCCTGGCACCAGGCAGGCAACACAGCCTTCAGGACTCACGCTCTCGGCTGCAGAGAACAATATCTATCCCCCTAACTATACTATCCCCTATCACTACAACATTTCTTTTTACTCCCCCCACTTGAATGGCTCCCTGTACCACGGTGCTGTGGTCAGATTGCTCATCCTCCCTGCAGTCCCTGTCCTCGTCCACACAGGGAGTAAGAATCTCTTACCTGTTTGACAAGGCCAAGGGCTGAGGCTCCTCCGTCACTATCTCCTGGATCCCAATACCTGCCTCGCTTGTAGTCACACCCTCCTGTCCCTGACCATGGGCCAAATTGGAAGTAATTACTCTAGTGGGTGTGACTGCCTCCTGGAACCATGCTGGGGCTAGAGTCCTGGTGAATCGAATAACTAGGTAATGCTCCCCCTCCCTAATGTGTCACAGGGTCTGAAGCTCGGACTCCAGCTCATCAACTCTGAGCCGAAGTTCCTCGAGCAGCCAACATTTGCTGCAGATGTGGTCGCCTTGGACCTTAATGGTGTCCACCAGCTCCCACATGCAACAACGACAACACATTGCCTGGTCTCCCATCTCAATTTAATTAATTAATTAGTTTTAAAATTTGGAACACGTATATCTTTTAATCTACACCAAGGCACTTCAATTTAGACTCCCAAGTTTGGAAAAAAAGCAAGAAATATAGAAATACTCACCAACCAATTACATACCTGCTTTCTGGTGACGTCACACTTTGATTACTTTTTACTTCTTTACACTTTCCTGTTGTGCCCGCTCTCCTGGGCTCCCGCTCATCTTTAGTAGCACCGAACTCTCGCTACTAAACAGTCACACTGATGTTTGAAATCTTTTCCCACAGACAGAAAAGACAAACATTTCTCCTTCTACATTCAAAGGTCGATGATATTCAGGTCCTGATGAATCGAGTGACTCTGTCTGATCTTGATGTGATGTTTGGTTTGAGTATCCCGTCTGTAAATCCTCCCCTTCTAATAGGAGAGGCAAGGATTAATCAAGGATAGTCAGCATGGCTTTGTCAGGGGAAGATCATGTCTAACCAATTTGATTGAATTTTTTGAGGGGGTGATTAGGTGTGTGGATGAGGGTAGTGCAGTTGATGTAGTCTACATGGACTTCAGTAAGGCTTTTGACAAAGTCCCACATGGGAGACTGGGCAAGAAGGTAAGAGCCCATGGGATCCAGGGCAATTTGGCACATTGGATCCAAAATTGGCTTAGTGGCAGGAGGCAGAAGGTGATGGTCGAAGGTTGTTTTTGTGACTGGACGCCTGTGTCCAGTGGGGTACCGCAGGGATCGGTGCTGGGTCCTTTTGCTGTTTGTAGTGTACATTAATGATTTAGATATGAATGTAGGAGGTATGATTAGTAAGTTCGCAGATGACACGGAAATTGGTGGAGTGGTAAATAGCGAGGAGGGAAGCCTCAGGCTACAGGACGATATAGACGGGTTGGTTAGATGGGCAGAACAGTGGCAAATGGAATTTAACCCTGAAAAGTGTGAGGTGATGCATTTTGGGAGGACTAACAAGGCAAGGGAATACACAATGAATGGCAGGACCCTAGGAAGGACAGAGGATCAGAGGGACCTTGGTGTGCATGTACATAGATCCCTGAAGGCAGCAGGACAGGTAGATATGGTGGTTAAAAAGGCATATGGGATACTTGCCTTCATTAGCCGAGGCATAGAATATAAGAGCAGGGAGGTTATGATGGAGCTGTACAAAATGCTAGTTAGGCCACAGCTGGAATACTGTGTGCAGTTCTGGTCACCACACTAAAAGGATGTGATTGCATTGGAGAGGGTGCAGAGGAGATTCACCAGGATGTTACCTGGGCTGGATCGCTTCAGCTATGAAGAGAGACTGGACAGGCTGGGGTTGTTTTCCTTAGAGCAGAGAAGGCTGAGGGGGGACCTGATTGAGGTGTATAAAATTATGAGGGGCATAGATAGGGTAGATAGAAAGGAACTTTTCCCCTTAGTAGAGGGGTCAATAACCAGGGGGCATAGTTTCAAGGTAAGTGGCAGGAGGTTTAGAGGGGATTTGAGGAAAAACTTTTTCACCCAGAGGGTGGTTGGAATCTGGATCTCAATGCCTGAAAGGTGGTAGAGGCAGGAACCCTCAACATTCAAGAAGCATTTAAATGAGCACTTGAAACGCCATAGCATACAAGGCTGCGAACCAAGTGTTAGAAAATGGGATTAGAATAGACGGGGCTTGATGGGCGGCGCAGACACGATGGGCCAAAAGGGCCTCTTTCTGTGCTGTATAACTCTTGACTGTAATACCCACCTCCCGGAACGGTCTCTTCCGCTTCAGACTATTGCCACCACTCGCACTGCGCATGCTCAGAGCACAGCACAGTTCATAGCAAACTTGTTTATGGAAACTACCTTTTTCATGAGAACACGACAAAAGGAGAAAGCCCTAGCCATAAGATCCAAGTATACAGTGAGTGAATAAAATTAGCATAAGGCGATTTTGAAAGAGATACGGTGGCATAGTGGTTAGCACTGTTGCCTCACAGCGCCAGCGACCCGGGTTCGAATCCGGCCTCGGGCGACTGTCTGTGTGGAGTTTGCACATTCTCCCCGTGTTTGCGTGGGTTTTCTCCGGGTGCTCCGGTTTCCTCCCACACTCCAAAGATGTGCAGGTTAGGTTGATTGGCTATGATAAATTGACCCTTAGTGTTAGGGGGATTAAATACGTGGGGTTACAGGGATAGGGTGGGATATGTGTTGGTGTAGGGGTTACGGGGATCGGGTGGGATATGTGTCGGTGCAGGCTCGATGGGCCGAAATGGCCTCTATCTGCACTGTGGGGTTTCTGTGATTCTGTGAACTCTAAACTTTAGTCCTTGAATCCCTGGGGGAGATTCAGCTGCTTGGGGTGTCAGGAGCAGGTGGTGTCATTTTTTTCCTTACTGATTAACTGATGGGTAAAAAAAACTGTTTCATGATTCAGCAGGAAAATTGACATTTGGATTTGTTTGCAAAGTCAGATGAGTCTGAACACATTTTTATACTACATGATTTGTAGGAAATGCTAAATACCAACTGATGTTGACATTCACTTTTATCACATTCCTCATGTTCAATTTCTAGGTAATGCAGTAGAATGTGTGGAATGAACATCACCAGAACAGTGGAATGCTAGTTTCAGTGGTGGAATGCTAGTTTCAGTGGTTATGTTCTGACTTCATAATATTGGTTCAGACGCAATGAGATCCTTCTGATGAGGGCTAAATTAAAATGCATACATGCAGGTTTATGCATACAAGCTGAGGCAGAAGTGGAAGTGAGCTGAGCTTTAATATCCAATACCGTGATGTATGCTCTGATTGCACCGATAGTGCTGATTGCGACTAACAGTATGAGATTATTTGCCATTTGATGGCATCATTTAGGTCCTGTCACCTCACTAGTTTCTTTACTCCAGAACTGGTCATGGTAGATGCTGCCACCTTCTCCATAGATGGAAGATTAAAGCATCCCCATCATGCGACTGGAGCACATCATTGAGCACGGCCCTCAGGAAATTCACAGGCAGCCTACAAGATATCCATGCTGTTACACAGGAAGCATTGGCCTGGATATCTGACTTGGATATTGACATTTGATTTACTTTGCTACTTCCATACAAAAGAAGACTCCTCCAAGCCATTATATCACTCCTTTGTTTCCCTTCATTTTCGGAATGCAAAACTGCTTAGCCCTCCAGATAGCACCTTGCCTCATCAGTCTGCACGTTTATAATGGTTGCAGCAGTAATATCAGTCCTCCCTTCAAGAGAGTAAATCTGACCAGCTTAGTTTATTACCTATTTGAATTGTCTTTTTCAAACCCCTTAGTTTTTACCTTTTATTCCCTGAGGCTTTACACTAGTGCAATGCCAGATATTCCTCCTCAGTTTGTTTTTACTTAAGTTTCCCAGGGTTATGGAAGCCCTTGAAAAGGCAGACTGAGGAGATTCAACTGCTTAGGGTGGCAGGAGCAGTTAGTGGTGTTGTTTTTCCTTACTGGCTAATTAATGGGTGGTGGGGGGAACTGTTTCATGATCTCACAGGAAAATTGACATTTGCATTTGTTTGCAAAGTCAGATGAGTCTCAGCACATTTTTATACTACATGACTTGTAGGAAACACTGAATTCCAACTGATGCTGACATTGGAAAAGAGTTTGGTCTGAACCTGATTATCAGAGAGAGGCTGGCCAGTATTGGGCAGCTGCACCCCATTGTGGGAGCTTTGTTGTTTTAAAACAAAAGCAGGCAAATCTGATGGCCCGAACACAGCACTTGGATAGTGACTGCATTTTTATTAAGTTGAGTCAGTGTTGGCATTCAATAAGGAAGATTAAAAAAAAAAAAATGAAATGTTGGTAATTGTGCTGAAGATGTCCTAGCACACTGCTGTCCATCTCATTCCACTGTCCTTAACTAATTAAGTAAATGTATTCCAGGATAAGTTTACACAATGACCTTAAGGTTAAAATTTTAAAACTGGCTAGTTAACTTCCCATCCTCGTATTTCTGACCGTATCGCCGATCCTTCATCGTCGCTGGGTCATAATCCTGGAACTCCCTACCTAAACAGCACTGTGGGAGTACCTTCACCACACGGACTGCAGCTGTTCAAGAAGGTGGCTCACCACCACCTTCTCAAGGGCAATTAGGGATGGGCAATAAATGCTGGCCTTGCCAGCGACGTTCACATCCCATAAACAAATTAAAAAAAAAAAAAAAAATAGCTGCAGGAGCAGAGGATGCCACTCTCCAGCCTCTGTCCTCTGCACCTCCAAAGGCTTAAATTTGCAGGTAACTCCCCCACCACCCACTGCACCAAATAGATGTGCTGCATTCTTCACACATACGCAAAGATAAGACTGTTGTAGCACTTTGTAACAGGGTAACTATATTTTGCATAATAGCCTTATGTTGTTTTAGGGACTAGTTTAATTTTTTTCAACAATGCACATCTGTACAGATTCTGCATGTTTTTTAAATGCTGCACTAACTGGTTTGTCATAATTGTATTTGTCTTTGGACAAGAGGCTTTAATCCTTCAAGGACTGTAGCAGTTTTAAATCAAAAATAAAAATGTATCTAGTTAATGGGTTTGCTGCCTTCTAATGTTGAAAAGTACAGCATAATTCTACTGCAAGTGTAAAAATCTGATCTATTTATAGTTGACGCTGCTTTTTTAAAATTACAACTTAATCTGTGCATTGTTCATTTCAGGTCAAATCTGTGAAAACTGGCTCTGTTTTCTGGACGATATGTTGCTGCTTGTCCTACTTTTACATGGTAAGGCAGATTTGATCCTGTTCCATTATTCCATAGAGTTCAGTCAACACTAAAAATAATTTGATGGATTGTGCTTCTCCTATTGCTTGTATGGATGAAGCCTTACTAGTATTCAGTGTACAGGAAACATTGTGTTACCCGGAGGCTAAATGTCCGGCAAGCTCGAGCCACCGGCAAAAATCAGGAGCCGTTAGGTTTTTTTTCTTCTCGTGGCTTTTTTTTCAACAGTCAGGCTCTGCAAAGTCTCTCTGAAGCTGTTGCTAAGCTACAGAGACGCTTCCACGGTACGGGCCGGCTGTTTAGCAGCTGTTGCTAAGCAACAATGTTTGTTGTCAGATACGGAGATGAAAACCTCCGTATGCTTCAACATTAATGCTGGTGTGTCTGGCAGTTTTGAGGGGACGGCAACAGCTCGGTGCCGGATAGCACAAAGTTTCCTGTACATCCTGCTTTGCCCTCTTCCCTGAACGAACACCGTTTCCCTTTTTTTGTTGCAAAAAATGACACTGTAGAGATTCATGGATGACACAGCAAAATGATTGTATAACTATATCTCCAGTCTCTGTCGAGTCCTAATCCAAAACTTGACTCACATTCACCATCTATCTTCTGGCAGGTTGTCAGTATGCCAGTAATGGCCAAATTACAGTGAATGTACGGTTGGTGCACTACTCTTAAGTATTTTGATTTTATAGTTATGCCTGATCCAACCCGATGATTACACCTGTAAGATGAATTTCAAAATTAAGTTTCAGCCTGGTGACCTCAAAGTAGGCGTGTGCAGACGTACCCACTTTCTGTTGTAGTCCAGGAAGCACTTTGCTTTCTCTCCATACTGACAGATAGCATTGACCTGAAGAACTACTTCAGTCACTTGTATCACACGCACATGGCTGAACAAAATTTCATAGACGAGAAGAACTGAGGAATGCAGCTAATGATGCGTACCATCTTTTTAGCATTATACCTGTGAAGACATTTGTAAGCATTTATTAGTTGATGTTTTTAATGATTTGCAAAATTGCTTTGCTGATTTAAGCACAAGTTTTCTTAAGGCTAAAATTATGCTTTAGATTTTAACCAAGAAAGCGCGAGTTTGCTTATAGCTGATTTCACCTGGGTGGTCTTGTGCGGCTCCAGGAAAAAATGAATTTCAAAATTCAGAAGGCCCATTCATTAATCAATCTCCCCTGCAAGCTAGGTCAACCAGGGAATGGCATTGATCAGTAACTCACCAGCTCATCCATCTAATGATAGTTATGAGTGCCTCCCTGCTTCTGATTTGAGTAATAAACGTGGTAACGCCACATCGTCCCAACTTAAAATTTAAATGATAGCAAAAGCGCAGGAGATGTAACACCTGCCCCTATACCTCCCCCCTTCCCACTGTCCAGGGCCCCAAACACCCCTTCCAGGTGAAACAGCGATTTACTTGTACTTCTGGCAATCTAGTATACTGTATTCGCTGCTCACGATGCGGTCTCCTCTACATTGGGGGAGACCAAACGCAGATTGGGTGACCGCTTTGCGGAACACCTCCGTTCAGTCTGTAAGGGTGACCCCGAGCTATCGGTCGCCTGTCATTTTAATTCACCGCTCCATTCCCACTCGGACCTCACCGTCCTCGGCCTCTTGCATTGTTCCACGGAAGCTCAACGTAAACTCGAGGAACAGCACCTCATCTTCCGATTAGGCACTTTACAGCCTTCCGGACTCGATATCGAGTTCAACAATTTCATAGAAACATAGAGATAGGAACAGGAGTAGGCCATTCGGCCCTTCGAGCCTGCTCCGCCATTCAATGAGATCATGTACCCCGTCCCCGCCTTTTCTCCGTAACCCTTAATCCCCTTAGCCTTCAGAAATATATCCAATTCTCTCTTGAAAATATTTATTGAATTAGCCTTCACAGCCCTCTGTGGCAGGGAATTCCACAGGCTCACCACTCTTTGAGTGAAGAAATTCTTCCTCATCTCTGTTTTAAATGATTTGCCTGCTATTTTTAGACTGTGGCCCCTGGTTCTGTGCTCCCCGGCCATTGGAAACATTCTCTCTGAATTCAGCCTGTCCAGGCCTGCCATAATTTTATATGTTTCAGATCATAACCTCTGCTCCTATTACATTTTTACTTATATTTTTTATCCACCCCTTTGTTTTGGTTTTTCCCTCCCCCCCCCCCCCCCACCCACCCCTTTCCTTTTTTTTCTCTCTCCCACATGGCAGCTGTCTCTCATTCTGCCAGGATATTTCACACCTAATCTAGAGCCGTCTTTTGTCTCCACTAGTCCTATCACCATCTCGTCTCGTTTTGAATACCTCTTAATGTCTCTTCACTTCTTTTGTTCTCTCCCAGCCCTGCCTTTCGATCTATTTCATTTCCTTTCCAGTTTTGAAAAAGGGTTAGACCCGAAACGTCGACTCTAATTTCTCTCCACGGATGTTGCCTGTCCTGCTGAGTTTTTCCAGCATTTTCTGTTATTTAAAATTTAAATGCCCAGTTACAAATGTATTGTTTACACAACCCACTTCCCTAGACATTCACATCACTCACTGGTGGACTGTCAATTCTTTACCCAAATCCAAGAACCTTTGCTAAACTTAAGGGCTTCACCTACCAGCCAGTTTGAGAGATGACAAAACAAATCCCCAACTCTGCACGATGAATTCAAGTGACAAGCCAGTGCTGAAACCATTAAATGACCAGGCACGGCCATGTATTATACCTGGTTAATCTGCTGTGAAGTATTTATGGCTTCAATACTGGTCGTGAGTCATGGGAATTGGCTTTTTTCATGCAATATAGCTTTACTTGTATTTCACGTCCACTTTTAGTTTGATTTATTTTTGCACATTGATTTCAGGTATCCGCATGGGGTGGCTACGTGTTCATCATCAACCTTATCCCACTACACGTGTTTGTATTGCTACTGATGCAGAGATTCAGCAAAAGGGTCTATATAGGTCAGTAAACTCTCTACAGATTAAGTTATTCCTTTCCAAAACAATTTCACACATACGTGCACCTTGGGTTAAGTCTTGGTGCAGTCGGATTAGATGTATACATAATCACACTTTATTGGTAACAGTTGATCTCATGGTAGTCTGGGGTCTGAAGCACAGTTGTGATATTTAGCATGGTGATCCCATTCCAAGCTGGAGACTAAGCTAATCGGGGTACAAGTAGTTTAAAGTTAAAACCGCTAGACCTCAAAATTAACAAAAAAAACTTGTATTCATATAGCCCCTTTAATGTAGTAAAACGTCCCAAGGCACTTCACAGGAGCATTATAAAACAAAATTTGACCAAAAGCTTGGTCAGAGGTAGGTTTTAAGGAGCGTCTTAAGGGGTAAAGAGGTGGAAAGAAAGACAGACTTGCAATTTTATAGCGCCTTTCACGACCACCAGACGTCCCAAAGCACTTTACAGCCAATGAAGTACTCTTGATGTGTAGTCACTGTTATAAGCAGCTAATATGTGCACAGGAAGCTCCCACAGACAGCAATGTGATAATGACCAGATAATCTGTTTTAGTGATGTTGATTGAGGGATAAATATTGGTCAGGACACCGGGGATAACTCCCCTACTCCTCTTCGAAATAGTGCTATGGGATCTTTTACGTCCACCTGAGAGAGCAGACAGGACCTCGGTTTAATGTCTCATCCGAAAGACAGCACCTCAGACAGTGCAGCACTCCCTCAGTGCTGCATTGGAGTGCCAGCCAAGATTTTTGTGCTCCAATCTCTGGAGTGTGACTTGAACCCACAACCTTCTGACTCAGAGGCGAGGGTGCTACCAACTGAGCCATAGCTGACACTCTTAAGAGGTTTAGGGCCTTGGCAGCTGAAGGTACTGCCACCAATGGTTGAGCGATTAAAATCGGTGATGCTCAAGAGGCCAGAATTTGAGGAGCGCAGATATCTGAGCGGGGTGGTGTTGTGGGTCTGGTAGAGATTACAGAGATAGGGAGGGGCGAAGGCATGGAGGGATTTGGAATCAAGGATGAGAATTTTAAAATCGAGACGTTGCTTAACCGGGAGCCAGTGTAGGTCAGCGAGCACAAGGGTGATGGGTGAATGGGATTTGGTGCAAGTTCGGTTACAGGCAGCAGAGTTTTGGATGACCTCATTACGGAACTTGGAGCTGTTGTAGTTTTCCTTCAAGTACCTATTAACTTTAAAACAAATTTGGCTAACTTATTTAGTTTATTCAATGCAGTTCCATGCAATCTTTGTTACTGTCCAGATTACATCAAGAGCACCCAAGCAGAACCTATGTTACTAGAGTAACTACTGCCTGTTAGCAGGCTAAACCTGCCTACTAGTCCACTTTACATAGGGCTTACATGTTCAGTAGTGCTGGGGCACAGTAAATTGGGATGGCAGTGGTTGTGAGAAATATTTCTCTGATTATGATTCCCAATCAGAAAGCTATATTGTGCAGACAAATTTTTTGCTTGTCAAATCAGAAAATCCAGATGCACCTTTACAGCACCAGAATTTTTTTAAATGATTATTGGAAGTCTTGGTGTGCTCTGTAAATAGCAATTCTTGGCTGTTTGAAATTCCCCTCCCCTCAGTTTGAGTGGAAGGTGGAAGCTGCATTCTGGGAGTTGTAGTTCACCAGTGTGATGTGCAGAGAGTGACTCTTGCATTCTGGGAGTTGTAGTCCATGCAGAGCTAAATCTTTACAGGCAACAATGCAAGCTCCAGGAACAAGAGGCAGTCAGCGGAGTAGAGGGAGAGTTCTGTGGGCATGTTATATTATCTATTATGTTGTTTTTCACTACTGTATAAGGTTGCTGAAAAACTAAGATGGCAGCTGAAAACACTTAAATGTTCTGAGCACTTCCCCTTTTGCTATTGGTGGCTTTTTGTGCTGTTTACTAGTGGCTTATTTGCTGATTCTTCATTGGTGCATTTTCTACTGGTTTTGTAGTATTTGAGCCAATTAGTGTCATTCAGTTGACTGTGCTTTGTTGCTGTTTTGTGAATATGGTATTTGGCCCAATTAAGTGTGAGTTTTAACAGATATTTTGCATGTGATATTTTGAACTGTGATGGACATTATCTCATGCTGTATGGATGTGTATTACAAGCAAAACTTTCAACTATATAGATGGTTGAATGGGCAGTGTTCATATGGGGGAACTAAACAACTTCATGTCTGTTTTAGTAGTACAAAGAGAATGTACTTTTGCCTTTCAGTAAATATGTTCATAATTTTGCCAATGGATAGTTATATACTAAAAATATATTCTGCTTTCTGCTAATAACTGTAAGTATCTATTCTCTCTGCCACCCCACCCCAAAATGCAGTTTTGGATTTATTTGGCATTAACGTGTCATTGTTGTTGGGTTTTTTCCCCTGGTTTTTGATGTCCTCAAATAATTGAGTGACATGGGGAAGGAGCCAATCCCTTCAGAAAATAATCTGGATAAGACTAGTAAAATGCTCTCCTTCCACACCAGCCCATTTGCCTGTGAATGATCATTTGGGATGTGCAGGCTGAGCAACATCATTCTATAAATCCAGTTAATGCCCATAAGCTGGTGAGTTTCTAAATGTCTCTCTAGCCAACGCGGCTCCATCGCTAGTGGACATTTTAACTCTTATTTCTAGGAGAAATTGCTGTCAGTCTGATTTGCCAGAAGATGGCATTGCAAACTAGTGTGTGTGCATGACATTCAGATGATGCATTAGATACAAATGTTCACTTTTTTATATAAGGAATCTTTCATTAATCTTCAAATTCCTATGTTGCAGTGAGTTCAAAGTGTGTCCAAACATATATGTAGTGCAAAATTAATGAATTCACTGGATAGCCTTTCAAAAACCATTTACCTGTGAGATGGGATGTAATGAATATTTTAATCTGAAATTAAGTAAGCACATCTGCTATTGGGGAAAATTGCATCAGTCGATGAGTCGAAGGGAGTTGCAGACAATAATACCATTGAGAGGATGACCTAAATCCTGTGCAGCTTGAGCAATGTACACATATGGTATTTTTTATTCATTGGATGTGGGAGTTGCTGGCAAGGCCAGCATTTATTGCTCAACCCTAATTGCCCTTGAGAAGGTGGTGGGTCACCTTTCACAACGGAGTGGCTTGCTAGGGCAGTTAAGAGTCAATCACATTGCTGTGGGTCTGGAGTCATATATAGGCCAGACCAGGTAAGGACAGCAGACATTAGTGAGGGTTTTTATGACATTTAGTGTCATTTATATTAACTGAATTTAAATTTAGTGTCATAGTGTATTAACTGAATTTAAATTCCCCACCAGCTGTGGTGGGATTTGAACGCATGCCTCCGGATTACTAGTCCAGTAATATAACCACTGTGCTACCGTACCACTGTATACAGTAGATAAGATATACGCCACACAGCAACTACTTTGAATGTACTGTAAATACTTAACGTTTCCAAATATGGTTAAAATCTGGTGTACTAGATGTATCCTTTCTTAGCAAAATTGGGCATTAAGTTATCTTATGAGAAATGTATGCAATTTTTTATGGTGATTGAAATATTAACCTCTTAATTTCATAATATTATTGTTGGGCAAAATATTAATGGCAGAAAATGGAGCTTTATGAAGGCGGAGTTGAAACTCTAGATTTTACAGTACTTGCCTACATTTTCTCAAATGACCACCTCTGAGTGCATTGGTTGATATAACCGTGTAATTGTATACACACAGGATGTGCTCTTTCTCTCCCACTTGCTTTGAACCAAAACCTGATAGCACTTCAGTTCAAACTGCAGTGCAATTTTTCTTAACAGTTGGATACCACCACCGACAAGGAAACAAAGTTGCTGAATAAAACGCCCACACCCCCACTACCATCACCGCTACAAACTCTAGCAGTGTAGAATAACTAAAGGCTGGAGCGCATTGTGGCAGTAAACTGCCCAACTTTGCTCTGACACTTTGGCCACCCGCCCCCCCCCCCCCCCCCGGCCCTTGATATTATTGCCTAGTAGCACACTCTGGCCTCTGTGATCTTGCAACAGCCATTGCCATATGTTCTGAATCTCTTAGTAGGTGATGTATAATTTTAAAGCAATGAATGGTCTTTTACATAAAATATATTCTGGAGCATTTTTTTCTTGATTTTATACCTGACTTCAGGGGGAGGTTGAAAGATAAATGTTTTGGATTTTTTTCTGTTTTAACTATTTTCTTCTCCGTCCTCATGGATCTTTCTTGCTCCTCCCTTTTGACCAACGATTAGGAGGTGTTTAAGAATAACTGGATGGTTCCGTTATTCAGTTCTCCCGTCCACTGCTTGATGGCTTCTATCTAGCAGGGCGCAGCTGAGGTTAGGAACTCAAAGGCATGTAGCATTTAACATGCATGCTGCCATCCTGTGGTATATCATAATAGTGCTGAAATGAGCACACTGTGCTGCTGGTATGTTTTGGGTGTTCCAGGTGTGAGCTGTCAAGACTTTTTCTTCCTCTCTGCCTATACACTTACATCCTATTGGGTCTTGCACTTTTGTTGCTAACAAAATGCGCAATCTGCTTCCCGACCTCCGCCAACATCCTTGTTGGCCTGTGTATGATTAGCCGTAATAATGTCAGCACCATCTGGTATTTATTTTTCCCCACTGGAGTTGCTGCTGGTTCCATCAGGCACCTTCTTCTCGGGGTAAAATATGGTGTAAAATAGATCAGGGAATGAGCAGAGTGGAGGGAATTGAATCTCTTCCTGCTCCATGGAACGGTGTGTCATGTTTTCATTGTGCAATGCCAACATTACCATCACACGGCTCTTTCTAAAGAATTGTGTGGAACAAAGTGAATGTCAGACCATCAATACCGTTTGAAATCACTTTCACTCTTTTGCATAAAATCAAAACCAATACTGAACATTACAGCTTTGAGGAGAAGGGCCTGTGAAATCATCTGGAGTACGGGCAAAGCACAGAGATCAGGCTTCTTTTACTGAATCCTTGTTTAGAGAACCGTGTGGCCCAATTCTTGTGCTGTGCTATATTTCAAGTAAGGGAATTCTTTTCTTTACTAGCTGGAGGAAAGGAACTAATTAACATGCAAGACTTGTTTCACGAGTTCCCTGAAGGAGACCACAGTTGCCCTCAAAAGAGCCTGTTTAACCCAGCAACAGCAAATTTAGCTTGTTGGATGGTACTGGAAATTATATGTGAAACAAGAATCAAATATCTGGAAGTCTGCCAGTGTAATCTTTCAGAATGCTTTTTTCAATAAAACCTGCCCAATTCTTCAGAGCATTAATCCAGTGCGATTGAGTGTACAGGAAACTCTTTGGTATCCGGCACCGACGGGACCGGGATGGTGCCGGTTGATTAAAAATTCCAGGTGACGGAGAGGGTTATCTACCGAGGCTATTTTTAACAAACAAAAATTTTAAAAATCAAGAAATGTGCAGTATACAGTAATTGGCGGATCGGAAGAGACTACCGGCAGCGCGGGAGAGTCAGACTCCTATTATTGAGGTGTTCACGCTTCCGACTGCACCAAGAAGCCGAGTAGTGGCAGTTTGGAGAACTACCCCCACTGACTAACTCGGCCACCACGGGAGACTCAGACTCTGACTCGGCAACATTTCCGGTTATTGAGGTGTTGTTTTCGGAGTATGAATTTTGCCGGTTAATAGAGAATTCCAGATATTTAGGTGCCATTTAAACGAGAGTATCCTGTAATTGGGGAAATCAGTGAAGCTGACAAACTTCGGCTTTTCCGCAGTAATATCACTGTTAGATACCCTATTAAAAGTTAGACCTTGTTGGATTAAGTGTAACTGGGGTTCTAACGGCATTTTGAACAAATGTTGCGGCCCTGGAAAACTAATTTTAACTTTGTGGAGTGTCAAATTTCTCCATTTTAATAAATGACAATTTTTAAGATACTTCTTAAAAAAATATTTTTTTTTTTTACACAAGTTTGTTCATATTTACTTCAGGTTTACCTTTTCCCCATGTGAGAGCCCCAATCTTTGTTTTGCTCTCTAACATTTTTAAAAAGTCAGAATAAAAAGAGCTTTTCATTTCCTGGTTCCCTGTCTAAGAATTCTGCATTGTGATTGGCTGCTTAGACAGCTTGTTGACATCACAGCAGCTCGCACTATGGAATTTCCACTAAACTGCACTGATCGCAACTGAACATCGGAAAAGCTGAACTTCTCGCAAGATCTTTGTGGGGAAGCTTTCTTTGGGGTCACCGGCGAACGCTTTCGCTTCGCTGCTGACTGCAAATTATGCACCAGTATGTCCTGAGATGTCCTCAGTATATGGGACACAACTTTGTGCTTGTGATTTCTCTCATGCTGAGCTCTGAGGGCTAGAACTACATGGCTTTATGTGATTACGTTATGTAGAAAACCCAAGTAATATAGAATATATATACAGGTAGACTACCCTTTATCCGGACTTCCGAAAACTGAAACCCTCTAAAAACCGAAGGTTTTTTCGTTCAGCGTAAGTCGTGCGTACGACTTACGCTGAACGAAAAAACCGAAGGTTTTTAGAGGGTTCCGGTTGCGGAAGTTCGGATAAAGGGTAAGTCGTGCGCACGACCCCCCCCCGCCAGCCCCGACAACCGCCAGCCGCCGACCCCGCCAGCCCCGACAACCGCCGACCCCCCCGCGGACCCCGCCGGCCCCGACAACCGCCGACCCCCCCGCGGACCCCGCCAGCCCCGACAACCGCCGACCCTGGCAGCCGCCGACCCCCCCCCCCCCGCGGACCCCGCCAGCCGCCGACCCCCCCCGCGGACCCCGACAACCGCCGACCCCCCCCCCCCCCCGCGTACCCCACCGGCCCCGACCCCCGCCGACCCCGACTGACTTACGCTGAGCGTCAGCGTAAGTCGTGCGCACGACCCCCCGCCGACCCCCCCCCGCCGACCCACCTTCCGAAATCCGAAATTCTCCTTTATCCGAAACTCGGCTGGTCCCGAGGTTTTCGGATAAAGGATAGTCTACCTGTATAATATATTAAATATAGTCAAATGCCATTAAGCACTTGCAACCATAAATAACACTTGAACTAAACATACCTTGTCTACACAAACTTCATGATTTAACATTTCACCCCAATATTGTTAGCTACAATAATGAAGAATGCTTGATAGTAAGCTGTTGAATATGGAACTTGTTCTATAACTGAGTGAGTTATTTAGATTTCATTCTTGGGAGAGACGCATTCTATATCCCTACATTACAACCAAATATTCGGCTTGCGCAAGTGTTTGGGTTAAGGCTTCTTCCCAGCTTTCTCATGTTCCCAACTGGATGGTTTCAATAAAGAGACCAAGCCTCATGAACCAAAACTACATCTTTATTCTCTGTCAAGTACGAGCATATCTCAGGTTTAACAATTAACCCTGAGTCACAGTAAATTGCTCCCTGGAGACTTTGAGGGGTGCCCACATTTTCCTGCAACTTCAAGGGAGCATCATAATGTTGCTAGACCACTGTGTATATCTAAATTACTTGTGATCAGATTTATTTACAGACAAAATCATATATTAAAAAGACATCGCGATGTACAATAACAGAGTAGAACTGGAAGCAGTCTTGACGGGTTAGTCTCTTTTCAGCAGGTTCTATAGACTCTGATGACGAATGACACGAGGTGATTCCTCACTGAGTTCCTATTGGTTCATAGCATGTTTTAGTGGCAAAGTGAATAGAGAACTAGAGTGCATGAGCGGGCTCCTGAATTATAAGAGTGTTCAATTGTTGTGCACGATCCGTTTTCATTAAATTAGTTGTCAAAGTAAATGGCATTTTACAGTGTAAGTGTGAAAAAGAATGAACTTGCATTTATATCTCGCCTTTCACATCCACAGGATGTGCCAAAGTGGTTTACAGTCAATGTAGTACTTCTGAAGTGTATTCACTGTTGCAGGCAAACACAGCAGCTAATTTGCATACAGCAAGGAGATAAATGACCAGATAATATTTGGGTGGTACAATAGCAAAATACTGCAGATGCTGGAAATCTCAAATAACGAGAAAATCCTGGAAACACTCAGCAGGTCAGGCAGCATCCGTGGAGAGAGAAACAGAGTTAACGTTTTGGGTCTGTGACCCTTCGTCAGAACTGGAAAAAGTTAGAGATGTAACAGGTTTTAAGCAGGTGCAGAGACAGGGAAAGGGGGAGGGGAGGAAAGAACAAAAGGGACAGCACCTCCCAAATCCGCGAACTCTTATCCCCTAGAAGGACTAGGGCAGCAGCTGCATGGGCGCACCACCACCTCCAAATTCACTTCCAAGTCACACACCATCCTGACTCGGAAATATATCTCCATTCCTTCATCGTCGCTGGGTCAAAATTCTGGAACTCTCACGCACTGCAGCAGTTCAAGAATGATGGAAAAAAAGATGGGGCCTCGGTTTAATGTCTTCTCCGAAAGCCTTCAATCCCAAATTGCATTCAACAGTTGATTTTCAACATTTTAGCAATCTGAAAAACCAAAGCGTTCTGCTTCTATCAGATTATCCCGCTCTGTCAATCTGCACACATTAACACATTTAAACTGTATGTGTTCGCCTGCCAACTGAATCTGCGTTCAATTTTCTTTTAACTTAATGAAGGTGGGTAGGCTCCCTAGCTAGAATAGAACAAAGTAAAAACAGAAATTGCCTATTTTTTTTTTTATTTTTATTTTTTATATAAACAGTATGATAGATAGGATGGTATCAGAAGAAAATTAAGTTTATCTTGGTATTTGTTATTGGAAATATATCTCCAATATCTATGTGGGAGGGGTTTTTACATTTGTCCCAAAGGTTTTTGTCTGCCATCTCGGGAAACCCATTTACTTGTATTATGTTTAGAAATACAGATGTTTATAGCCCCAACAGCCATATATCTTAACACTCATTTTGAACAAAGTTTATATTTCTAACTCCATGACACCTTGATACTTCAAATTTACTTTAAAAAGTTGTCTGTGAAGCTAAATATATGTCTTATAACCTTTATCAAAACTGATTTTCATTTGGTTGTGATAGTGTTTGTGTTCCAGGCATTAAAGGGGGGATTTCTTGGCATTTGAATGTTTTTGAATAAGTGATCTTGTTCATAGAATGTATCCTATTGGATGACATGTTTGTGTAGAGTTGGATTTGGAGCAATGTGATAATATTTGTACATGCTTCCTTTAAAATGTTATTTTTTACAGCTTACAGCACCTTCTACATTGTGGGCTTAATATTATCAATGCAAGTGCCATTTGTGGGGTTTCAACCAATCCGAACCAGTGAACACATGGCAGCAGCAGGTGAGTGGCTTCATTTTTAAATACAGAGCAATTGAACTCTGAATTCTGCTATCCTGAGCTGTGAACTGTACAATCCAACAGATGAATCTCATAAATTTCAGTCAGAGACCATTTCCCCAGGCTTGCTTGCTCTTTCCTCCTTTACCATATGTTAATTTTTGTTTCTATTCGGAAAAGCATTTGGCATAATAAAGGAAAGCTGAATACCCAGAAGGTACAGCTCAAAATTCAGATACATTACTTAGTAGAGATGCTCCATCTGTAGGATGAGACTGTTTATCAGCATCATAAATGTTGTGTTTTCAAGGTGGACTCGCTACCAAGCAGTGAGACGATAAGTCACGTAACACCTATAGTTCCGATATAATAGAGAACCTTGCAAGCAGCCAGATATGATTTTGAGACTCAGCTACTGGTCTATATTATACAAACAGTGCTAAATTGTCCAAATATTGCTGTAACCTGTAGTTATTCAGTGCTCCTCCCCGTTTGTACATAATCGGTACACAAACTCAAAACCTGAGTAGCTCCGAGGGCCACGAGGTTTCAATCTAAAAAGTGCAATTTACAAACCCTTTCAGGCCTGATAATTCTGTACTTTCAGCTGCACTTATAAATGTGGTTATTAAGGTTATTTGCTGCAACAAAATTCTCTTGAATGTACCCATTTTAAGGGCTACCACTTGCATTAAACTTTTCTTTCCCCCTTAAAAGCAACTGTTCTAGTATTCATTTCAGGTCTATATGTTTTAATGGCTGTTTGAGCCTAAAGCTTCCCCATTCAATTCTCTTCATGCCCATTGGAAATGAGCAGTAGATATATTAATTCAGTATATATAAACTGGTTTACCACCATATCTTGAAAATTATTGATAAATTTTCTGACCGCTTTTAATAAAATTAACAAGTTATCTACCAAAGAACTTTAATTACCATATAACTCTTAATTTTCCACGAACAGGATATGGGGTGATTGTCCAGTACCCACTATGAAACCTTGTACCCTGGTAACTTTGAGCGTCAAGAGTGCTGTGTTGCTGCCTCGACTGGCCAAGCACTTTTTTTAAAAGAAAGTTTTTGATCGGATTTAATTAAGTCATTGTAAAATATGTCCAGATTGGGCTAGCTAAACAATTTTCTTGAATTTTGTACATAGCTGTACTTGTTAATTAGGCGAATGCAGATCATTTCAAATTCTCTTCCTCTTGTAATCAGGTGTGTTTGCCCTGCTGCAGGCTTATGCCTTCTTGCAGTATTTGAGAGACAGGCTGACGAAGCAGGAGTTCCAGACGCTGTTTTTCTTGGGGGTGTCTCTTGCTGCTGGAGTGGTGTTTCTGAGTGTTATTTACTTAACTTATACGGGTGAGTCTACACACACAGTATCATGTCGCCTATGCTTTTTTTCCCCCCCCTCAAATTCTGGTTGCCTGACCAGATGCAAAAGTAGGAAGACTTGATTTTCATAACGAGAAACCAAATTGCAGTACTTGCTTAATTCTCTGGTGCAGCAAGGCATCCCTTAGACATGTTCACATTGTCTAATCCAGAGACTGTCAAAATAAGATGCTGTGCAAATGTGTTCTTTGTGAAGTGCAACATTTTCGCCCCATGTTTTCCACTTGCCCTCATTTCCTGAATGTGCTGGATCCAGTTCTATGGTTCAACTGTAAAGACATACAGAGGTGGAATTGTAATTGAGAGGGTGGTGTACTAACTACAAGACTTTTAAAGAGTTTCAGAGAAAAGGAGAGCATGTGGCTTTAAGGAATAGCTGATTAAAGAAGTTTACTTTTATACCTTGTGATTATTACATTTCTGACCATTTGAAAAAAGCATAGTTACAGTTCAAAACTTTGAAATCTGTGGGGGCAATGGGGAGAATAGTGCAGTAAACAGATCGAACTTGCATTAGTATTAGGATGTGGCTTCAATACATCGAACAGTAAGGGATATTCTAAAAGATAATAAATGGAATTATAATCATCACAATCCACTTTCACTGGCTAACCACCTTATTCCCACAGAGAGACAGATAGGATAAGGTCACTACAATTTCAGAGAAAAAATGTAGTTACGCCGGCTGTTTAAAATAATTTTTCAACTTTTACCCTTGGTCTTTGCTGAGCTACCTCCCTCCTGGCTAATGTAGAAACTAGTGACAATTCATGGCCCTTCACTGGTGCTAAGCTCCCTGAGCATGTTACTCTTCTATACAAACATGGGTCACAGATCTCAAAAAGGAATTTTTGATGTTGATTCAGAGATCTGGGTCTCCCAAGTTATGAGGAAGAGCCCATAGAGTTGAGCATCTTCTCAATGTGAAAAAGATTGAGTGAGCATAATCCAAGTCTTTAAAATATTGAGAGGTTTAGATGTCAACAGGCTACTTGACATAGTGGGTACGAGAGGGCACAAACTAAAAATTAACTCGCCTCAAGTGAGCAATTTTACCTCTTAAAGTCGTGGATATGTGGAATATAAATCTTGATGCTGAATTGATTTTTGAATAAAAGCTGGGTAAATATCTGGAAATTAGATTAAAGATTCTATGGATAAACAGAAAATTACATTCTTCACCAAGACCACTGGGAGATGGTTCCATTCATGCTGTGGGCAGGGGAACTTATATGTGAAGGGTTGAATAGCAGAGGTGGAGGCACATTGTGCAGTTTCAGAAAATTACTTGTGGATCAGGAAGTAGTTATGCCAAACTTTCCCTGGGGTGGAGTAGAGTCCGTGATCGGGTAAATTGTACACGTGTGGAAGGAATAGGCATTTCTCGTTCTATGCTTGTTTATGCTCTTGAGTGAAGATGTACTGCTAGGAAACTCTTGTACTACCACTTGCATCCCTTTCTCTGGTGATGGTAAATGGTTGGAGTTCCAGGTTCCTTTATGTGGTCTGTGTTGTATTCCAGAACAAAAAGTCCATTCTGTAAAGGTGTCTCAATATTTCCTTTAAAATTTATAATGAATTCGCATCAGCCTGATCACACAGGTGTTTTCAGTTTAAATTTAAAGTGCTGATATATCAAATGGAGAAACATTGCAAATGTTGCCACTTCTTCCTCTTTTGTTCTAGGCTATATTGCCCCATGGAGTGGGAGATTTTATTCACTCTGGGATACAGGGTAAGGATGTCCAAGACCTATGTACGTTTCTGATTTTTTTTTGGGGGTGGGGCGGGGGGGTGGTTGCGAGGTAGAAGAAAGATTTATTGTATAAGTTTGCATTAACAAGCTATTCTGTTTCAGTCCAAGATGTTCTCTATCAAAACTGACTCTGAAACTACTCCAGTTCAATAGTCAACAATACAAGATACCAAATGATCTGGTTGTTTTCTAAACCACTGTCAGGTTCTTGAAGTTAAGGTTTAATGTTTGTAATCATAATTCCTGCACTTGCATTGCAGGTAGGGAGGCTGATTTAATTAGAGCAGTCTAGTTTTGGTGCCTGAATAGATACAGTTACAATCTGCATGCACTTGAAGGATGAATTGCCTTTACGTACTGTTCCAATAGCCACAGACCAAACTCCTTGTTGCCTGTATTGGTAGCATTGATGTTGAGTTTATAGCACTAAAAATGTATTTCATTCAGCACCATAAAATATTTTAGCTCCACTCGGTAACCTTTATTAAAATCTGAGGGTAAACCTCCATCTTTTTGTCTCCCTGGAATATTCATATAGATAGTTCTTCCAGTAGAGTCCAGCTATATGGGAGGTGTGCACCCCTCCTTCTTTGTGGGGGCACTTAGCCAGTGGTTGAAAGTGTTATCTTTGGGAAGTGGGTGCTCTTTTTTTTCTTTTCAGTAGCGGGACTGGCAGTGTCATCACTAAGAAACAGTTTTGATCCCGATGACTTTGTTTTGTTTTAATACTGTAGCAGTGAAGAGTGAACTGGATGGGCCTACACAACCAGGGCTCGAATTCTCGGTCTGCCATTCTCCTTGACTGGTAGACAGAGGATTGGAAACCTAGCCTTGGGTTCATCCTGTTCCCTATTCAGCCTTACAGGAGCATACGAAAATATAACACTTTATGCTGGGAGACTGATAGTGAGCGAGACGGGCCTCTCCAAAAGAAAAATGCTCAACCTAATGAAAATGCAGTTGAGGGGATACAGGTAGTTTTAACAGTAAGAAATCCACGCTATATTCAACAGTGTTGACAAAGTGCAGTAACTCTAGGGCTGAGGAGTTGAGAGTACGAGCATCAGACATGACACAAGTCTGCAGCTCAGATTACCCCACCCTCACAGCTGAAGGAGTTAGTGTGGTTTGCAATTGGATCTAAACACATTCTGGAAACTGCTATAACAGAACACAAACTACTAATACACCCTACTGATCTCTCTTTGTGAGTGTGTGTGTGTTGACTTGTATAATCCTGCTCAATGTATCCATACAGATGAGATGTAACCTGTACAAACTGATCTTCATGATTTGTTCTGTAGATATGCAAAAATCCACATTCCCATCATTGCCTCGGTGTCTGAGCATCAACCTACAACATGGGTTTCCTTCTTTTTTGATCTTCACATACTGGTCTGCACTTTCCCAGCTGGCCTTTGGTTCTGCATCAAAAACATCAATGATGAAAGAGTATTTGGTAAGGAAACATGCCTGTACTCCGATTGGTTTTAAATTGAATGTTGAAATTTCCACAGTTTAAAAGAAAACTTCTTTTGAAAATGCCACAAGGTAGAACTTGCATTTAAAGCCTAATGCCTTGCATGGTTAATTACTTTGTAACAGTGGAGTTTACAACAAATTTAAATTTAAGAATAATTGTTTTGTAAAATAGACATGTTTTTGAGGGTGTGGAAATGAAGAATTGAGCAGAGAAAGCTTTGTCACATCACTAAATTTAATTTTACATGTGCTACATTGGACATGAGAGGCAACCTGCTGTTGCTGTTTCTGGTGTAGCCACTAGGAAAGTTGTGGGAGCAGCCGGGACAATTTTTGCAGAAAGAGTACGAGTTCAAACATCTATACTGATTTTCTGAATTCAGTTACAGCTCGTTGTGGAAACACTGGCTGATTGCAGGGGAGGGCTGGGAGTGGAAGGAACATTGGACATCTTGCACACCTAGTGGTAGCCAAGCAAGGATCATGTTGGCAGTGCCTTTGGGTGCAGGTTATCCTCTTGACCTCAGGTGATACATAGTCAAAGAGCAGGTAATAAAAGAGGGTAATATGAATACAGTCACCAAAAAAAATGTTGAGCACTTGTATCTGATTTTAATTTATTTAAATTTTTTATTTCTGTATCTGAGCTGATTCACACAGACCACTGAACAGTGTGCGATGACGTCGCTATCTGTAACATCGCCCATTTCATGACATGCTGTGTGGGCAGTGATATTTTGGAGCAGAAAGTCTAATTTTGTGGGACATTTTTTATTTAAATGGAACTGTCTCTGATCTCAATGTGAATCCACATGTGCCAGCTCCAGCTGTGTTAGCATCTGCAGTGTGTGTGAAATAAACCTGCGTCAAAGCTTAGCGAGCAACACCACCATTTCTGTAAATTTAATGTTTCCTTTTAGTAGTGTGCCCAAATATAATTTTCCCCATTAGTGAACCACAATAAAATGGGATCTAAGAATTTGGGATAGATCAATTACTCAAGCTCCTGCAAATTGTGGATTCGAATTGCTGTATTACCGAGTTGAACTCTGAAATTATTGTTTGATGAGCAGAATTGTGCCCCGTACGTGCATAAGTGGGGAAGATTCATTTATAGAAGGAGTTATTTTTCTGCAACCGTTTAAATTTGATTTAAAATGGGCCATTAGATGGAAGAAAAGGTCAACTGGCCACTCTGGAAATGTTAATGCGCTTTTAAAATTGTTAGATATCTGAAAATGTAATATTTTACTGATCAGATTTGGATTGCGTGCTGTCAAAGGATGGTCTGATTAGGATGTACTGTTTTCTGGTTAGATAAAGGGGCTGTGTTTGTCTGAAAACGGGAGGAAAATATGTAGAAGCAAAGAGCATCTGATTAAATGGATTCCTAGAATCCACCAAAGTAAAAGTACCTCATTCATATCTTGGTGTTAAACTCCCTGGCACAGTTATCACAGTACAGGAAACTTTGTGTTATCCGGAGGCTAAATGTCCGGCAAGCTCGAGCCACCGGCAAAAATCAGGAGCCGTTTTGTTAGGTTTTTTTTCTTTTCGTTGCTTTTTTCTCAACAGTCAAGCTCTGCAAGGTCTGTAGCTAAGCAACAGCTTCAGCTAGAGACGCTACAGAGACGCTTGCCGACTGTTTAGAAGCTGTTGCTAAGCAACAGGGTTTGTTGATTCACACGGAGCTGAAAATCTCCGTATGTTTCAACATCAGCGCTGGTGTGTCCGGCAGTTTTGAGGGAAGGGCAACAGCTTGGTCCCGTCGGTGCCAGATAACACAAAGTTTCCTGTATTTTTTTTTAATCAAATAAGATGATGTTGACATCAGGAACATATGCTTTCCAAATCACACTATGATTGGATGCAGAATGATAATTAAGGATACTATATTATGAATTAAATTTGTGAAGCTCTTTTTTGAGGTCTGATTTGTTAAAATTAGTTAGAAATGTTATTGGATGTTCTGGATATAAATGTCTGCATTTGGAAAATGACTAAAGTATACTGAGTACGGACGGATAGTCATTGCAAACTGGCAGAATGAATCCAAATCATATTGTATCTATTACAGTTTAAAACGCTATGGTGCTTGTACATATCATGCTGGTTGCCTGTAATGGTTGGTTTTTAGAACATTGACTTTGGGGGAAAAAAGGACTTCTTATTTCTGCTGTAAAGTTATCTCTGAGCAAAAGCTGACACTGATGATCTAAACTCTCTACAGTTGCCCTTTATGCAATCAGCGCTGTTTACTTTGCCGGAGTCATGGTGCGTCTGATGCTGACTCTCACCCCAGTTGTCTGCATGCTATCTGCCATTGCTTTCTCCAATGTCTTTGAACACTACCTGGGCGATGACACGCAAAGGGAAAGTCCGCCTGTCGAGGATAGCAGTGATGAGGATGACAAGAGGAATTCTGGCAATCTCTATGACAAGGTAAAGGATAGGGAAGCATTTGAACACCGCACCAATGAGTTTGATCGCCACAAAGATGAGCGTCAAGAACTGTTATTGCATTGCTGCTGGGCATAAGTTTCTGCTTACTAATCAAAAAATGTTGGGAGTTCCTGATTTTTGCCCCATTATTGTGGATGCAGCAGTCAGAAACTTCATGCTCACCCCCTAACCCCAAAAAGGGGATAGAAGGAAACTCTGATGGCATCACCCCAAGACATTCCTGTGACCCAGAGGCCAATTGCAGAAGAGCACTGATTGAGGGCTAGTCCGTATTACTTGAAGAGAAGGGACCACAAGTAGCGGGTTTCTGCTGATGTGCAATAAAGCTTCCCTGTCCTGAAGCTTGAAGTTTTCAGAAGTAAAATTTTTGTTCCATTTTTATTTGAAGTTGAGCCATTTTATGCAGAATCAAGGTTTTATGCTTGGTATTTTATGTAAATACATCAGGAATTTTTGCTAGAGTAGTTCTTCACCTCTTCCCTTTTAAAATAATTAATGGACTCTGCATTAACACTGGCTTGTGATGGAGAATTTCACATTCTAACCACCCTTGGTGTAAAGAGAATTTTTCTCTCCCCTTTAATTATTTTTGCGATCATCGTAAATTGGTGCCGCCTTGTTACTTTGTCACTGACCAGTGGAAGCAATCTGTCACTATTTACTTTATCACAGCTCTTCATAATGTTGAAGACTTCTATCAAGTCACCCCTCACAGCTTTTTTCCCCACTAGAGAAGAAAAGATTATCAAGTCCTTCTTCATAACTGTAACCCTTATCCCTGGTAACACCCTACTGAATCTACACCTTTTACCATTGCTTTCATATCCTTCCTAAAATGGGGCACCCAAAATTGTACACAATGTTCCACTTGTGGCTTAACTAAGGTCTTGTACAAGTTCAACATTACCACTTTGCTGTTGTATCTTATATTTCTAGGTACAATTTTCAAGGATTTTGCTTGCCTTTTTAATGGCCTTATCCTAGTCTCTCTCAATCTTTTATATTTGTACATCTGCTCCTCTACTCCATTTAAAGCCTTTTATTTAAGATGTATTCAATAACTTTGAGCTTGAGCAAGTCCACCTGGAGACACTCCTTATACCTGTGGTTCTCCTGGTCACTCATAGTTTCCAGAAACTACTGCATCAATCATGCATGTTCTGCACAGCATAGGTTTTCACTAGCCTTCCATAATAAATGGACTCAAAGAACTTTAACTTAAATAACTGATAGTAGTTTCAAGACAACTGGACTTCAGTTCAGGTCAAACTTATCCACCTGCCTCCTTACTCAGCCCGGTGGCATAGTGGTTAGCACTGTTGCCTCACAGCGCCAGGGACCCGGGTTCACATCCGGCCTCGGGTGACTGTGTGGAGTTTGCACATTCTCCCCGTGTTTGCGTGGGTTTTCTCCGGGTGCTCCGGTTTCCTCCCACAGTCCAAAGATGTGCGGGTTAGGTTGATTGGCCATGATAAAAAAAAAAAAAATTGGCCCTTAGTGTTAGGGGGGATTAAATACGTGGGGTTACGGGGATAGGGCTTGGGTGGGATGGCTGTCGGTGTAGGGACCGGGTGCTAGGGTTTGGATGATCAGCCATGATCTCGTTGAATGGTGAAGCAGGCTCGAAGGGCCGAATGGCCTACTCCTGCTCCTATCTTCTATGTTTCTATGTTTCTCACAACTTGATTTCCTCTCATTTCAACAGTCTACTTAAAAACCTCTCTCAAACAATTATCATGCATACACTTACCCCCCTGGTCTTGCAGATTCAGGCCTACTTTGTCTCCATAATAAATTTGTTTTGTTTCCTTCCAGCAAAGTCTCACTCTGTTGGCCTCTCATATTTATATATTCTGAGCACTTTTTTTTCTTTTATACTCAAGTTTTACAGTTTGTACAATAACTGCTGTGTTGGCTATTTACTGCTAATAACTCTTGCCTAAACCTTATGGTCTCTAAAATAACTTTTAGGATGATATGGTCACTGCAAAGTGAGAGCTGTTTTGCCTTCCATCATAGGAAGTGGAAATCTGGTGTAGGGTATAACTAGAATCTTACTCCTATGTTTGTTAAAACGCCATGGGGAAAAAAAAGATTTTGACGGTCTGTCTCACTGATTCCCATAGGCAGGCAAGGTGAGAAAGCACGTGTCTGAACAGGAAAAGACTGAAGAGGGACTCGGTCCAAATATCAAGAGTATTGTTACCATGCTGATGCTGATGTTACTGATGATGTTTGCTGTACACTGTACCTGGGTGACGAGCAATGCATACTCCAGTCCTAGTGTGGTCCTGGCATCTTACAATCATGATGGGTAGGAAATTTGTATATCATTTTTAATTTATCTTTTGTTGGTGTAATGTAATTTTACTGTGATTATTTTTTTGGTGACATTTTCAATATTTCATTTGTCCTCTTCAACTTGTACCACTGAGAAATATGTATTTTTGTACACACACACACTATTGGTGAACTGTTTGTGGTTTTCTTGAAATCATCACTGAATCTTTTTGGGTCTTCTAGTTTCCCAAAAGTAAAATGGAGATTTGGAGTACAGTTCAACATTTGCTGGTTTAAAAATGTGCATTGATGTTTAATCACTTTGTGGCATCACTGGTGTTGACACATTTGGCACTATTTACCATCTCCTTGGAATAAAACACTTTATGAACCATCTACTCACTCTCTGGCACCTTTTGGAGTTAGCTCTATCCCAGCGGGCACTTCAAATCCATGGAACCCGAAGGGGTGAGGAGTCTCCCAAGGCAAGGTTTCATGCTTATGAATATCTCAGTGAATGATACTATCTGCAGTAAGTGCTCTTCTCTTGATGGTGCAAAACGTTCTACATGAGGACACATGGCTTCTTCTTACTGGATTTGAAATTTAACATTCAAAAATATTATGGCCCAGAATCTGAATATCCAAGTCTCATAGGGGACTGAGCCAGGTGTTGAGTCCCTGCTGAGGGTTTCCTAAAAATCAACATCAGTGACGCCCATGGGAATCACCCTTCCAGCATTCTTGTTGGCTTCTCGGGTATGATGTTTGGTAATACATAGGTCAGTAGCTACCTGTGGCAGTCAAGGTAGTCAGACTTGACTGGGTTCATCCTATCAATTTGGAACCATTCTGTGTATCCCAGGTAGCTGGCTCCATAGTCTATTGGGCTTCCCTGGAAGAAGGGAATTGCAACTATATTTTACCAATGTTTCTATTCAAATACTTTTTTCTTAACTTTCCTTCTTGGCCCACATGCAAGCCGACAGTGTAAATGGTTCCCTCTCCTGTCTCTCTCCCTTTCCGAACCACTGTCATCACCCTCTCCTTAAAAATTTTTTTTTTAAAAAACCCCATCCTCGATTCCTCTGTCCATGCAAACGCCACGGATTCCATCCCCTTCTCTGGCCACTTTCTTGGGTTGAATTAGACTGTTCACAACCTCGGTATCCTATTCAACCCTGAGCTGAGATTCCGACCCCATATCCTCTCCTTCACAAAGACCACTTCTACCTCTAACATTGCCAGTCTATACCTCTGGCTCATCCCATCTGCTGCTGAAACTCTCATTTATGCCTTTGAAGCCTCCAGATTTGACTCCCATTCTCTACAGTCTGTAAATTTCAGCTCATCCTAAACTCAGCTGCCCATATCCTATCCCGCACCAAGTCGTACTCGCCCATCACACCTGTCCTTGCAGACCTACATTGGCTCCCGGTCCCTCAATATCTACAATGTAATAGCCTCATCCTTGTGTTTAAATCTCTTTATGGCTTTGCCCCTCCCTACCTCCTCCAGCCCTACAACTCTGTAACCTCCTCTAGCCTACAACTCTTGCCTCTTGTGAATCTCCTTGCCTTCACCCCACCATTGGCAGTTGCAGCTGTGCCTTCAGCCATCTCTGCCCACTTTTTGGAATTCCTTCCCTAAACCCCTCCGTCTCTCCATCTTTAAGATCTTCCTGGAAACCCACCTTTTTAACCAGGCTTTTAGTCGCCCCTTCTAATGTATCCCTCCTAATGTCTCCTCCTTTGGCTTGGCATCTACTTTTGTCTGATTATACCTCTGTGAACTGCATAGGAATTTTTTTTTAACTTCAAGGCGCTATATGAATGCAAATTGTTGGTTTTGAGATCATTGACTAAATACTGGTCAAGAATTAACTCTTAGTTTATGAGAACCCGATGGACCGAACAGAGCACACACAGACCAAATTGACTAAACAGAGCAGTACTGTGGGTTAAAGTGACCATTTTCATCCCCTTTTCCCAATCTCATGTAAGCAACTGATTTTATTCTACTGCAAATGCTAATTATAATTAATTTATGTATTTCAATGTTACTGTTTCTTTTGATCTTAATTTAAAAGAAACTACCATAAATGAGTGAATTTGTCGTGCTTCTGTCAACATCTATTCAGACTGATCACTGTATCCTAGGAATCTTTTGTTGTTTTTCTTAAAAGTGGGCATATTTCCAATAATGTGGTCTCCTGGGAGACGGAGCAGCTTTAACAGATAAATGCTGTTCAGCCGCTGGAGTTCTACCTGCAATTTCAGTTTACATAACCGTGAACTTCCCCTCTCTACTGCCTTCCACTACAATGCCATGATTGCCAATTATTGCTGTCTCCAGTGCTCTGAAGCTTCGACTAATGGCTGAATGCATTTACAGTGTCAATCCAGTCCCTCATGGGCATGAATCTACACAAAACGGGCAATCATTTAGCACTACCTACTATTAGATTATGAATTTCAGAGGCTGTAAGGGTAGCTATTATAAGAAGCAGCAAATTCCTGCTGGGGCAGTAGGGGTACTGTTGTGGATTAAGGTGAGCTATTGATGTAGTAGAGGGAGGCTGTCTTTGCTTCTGGTCTGTACTATACCTGATCTCTCAGTACTTGATCCTGGCAGTGACACCCCTTGCTTTGATGAGCAGGCTAATTGATCTGAAACTATTAATAAAACAGCTTTGATCTGCCATGACCGTTTCATATCAGCCGTACTTTCCTTGCCTAATTTTGAGCAGAACTTTGAATGATTTACAAAGCCTATTAACTTGAAAGATAGGAAAGTGTGGTAAGTGGCACCTTTCAGTTCACACACTTGCAATGAAAGTACTTTTTAACTGGAACATAGGATTTACTAGATGAAGAAAGACTACGGTTCATCTAATTCGCCTTCTACCATCCTGGTAGTCGCATGATACAATCATAATGGAGTTGTTGACTAATCAATCATCTACAACAGACCCAGAACTGAATTTTTGTTTAGTCCTGAAATCAACTTGTGTAAAAAAAAATGTTAAACTCCTTTTTCATTTTGAAATTTTGCCCAGAAAGATACATTAACAGATATCCAATTGTGCAAACTAATAATCTGCAGTAAAAACAGAAAATGCTGGAAACACTCAGCAGATCAGGCAACATCTGTGGAGAGAGAAACAGAGTTAATGTTTCAGGTCGATGACCTTTCATCGGAACAAATAATCTGCAGTGATGTTTTGCAACTAAGTTCAAAGTAAAGCCAGAACATTTAAAATTTCAGTCATTCACTAATTCCCGTTCTCCTTTGTGTTATCCTAAAATGTATTTCCTGGTTTGATGTTGCATTGTGTTCGGTCTTCTTGCTGAACTGTTAGCCACAAGGCATTGGCTCTTTGGTGTGGAATAACTGCAGAAAAAGTTGAAAGATGTAGGATACTCAATGGACTTGACTATTTTGATATTTAGGTGTTCTCTATATAGACTTCTACTCTAAAATACATTTTGATATTAACAATTTTAACTTTTTTAAAAAGCACACGCAATATTCTTGATGACTTCCGCGAGGCATACTATTGGTTGCGACAAAATACAGATGAACACGTTCGAGTGATGTCTTGGTGGGATTATGGGTATCAGATTGCAGGAATGGCTAATCGGACGACTCTGGTAGATAACAATACGTGGAACAACAGCCACATTGCACTGGTAAGCAGCCTGAACAGCAACAATTTGATTCTGTATTCTAATTTAAAAATAGAAGTAAATCTCTTGCTCATCAGCCAGAAACCAATTTTACAAAGCAGACCAGAGACTGTCTTTTATCTCCGAGCCCCTCGGGCCTGTCTTTTGTTATCTTGTGTGAGTGGTGTTGTACTTAAAGCTTTGAGCTGGTAGCTGGATGAGAATTGTCTGGAATCTCTGGCTCCTAGAACCTCCTAACACGTCGCATACAGTTTGGTGTCAGCACTTCCGCTTTTAGATTGGTCCAAAACTGTTCTGTTTTTGGATCAGAATACAGTCAGGGGTGGGGGAGAAATATCCAAAGGGTGAGCATTCTTTAGCAATGGTTATCCAAATGTTTTAAAGTCACAAATGTATCTTTCATTTTTGACTGCCACACCTTTAATGTAAGACGAAAGCTGCCTCTTCTCATCTCCCAACCGCCTCCCTCCAGTAGAAATGATGGCAGTCTGAGCATTTTACATGCCTACAGAGGTGCTTAAGTGGCTCTCTCTACCTCCTGAGGCAGTTATGCTGCCTTATTTACCTTGCAATGCTGCTTGTTGGAGTCACAACTGCTGCCATCAGCAGGGCTGGAAGGTAAATGAACCGTCAGATAGCACAAAAGTGTATGGGATAGGCATGTGTGTGTCAAAACTAGTGTTTACATTGTTTTAGATTTGTTGGGGCCTTAAGACATTGGCTATAAATGTCAGCACAGGCTACCTGAACTGTTCAGGTGCTAGAATATGTTATTTCTGATGGTGACGCAAAGTTAAAAATTCAGACTACAAACCTTGTGTGTTCTTTTGTTGAAATGCTATTTCATATTTGCACTATAATGCTGTGAGTTGACAAGTACATCTCGAACCTTGATTCAGTTAATTAGGAGTAGTTATTGAAAAACCTTAATTGTTGTCTGCATTTGACAATTGCTGGTGCCATGGAACCCAAAACACACTGCTATGCAGTACTGAAACATTGGTATGGCCCAAGTTCCCAGCATCCTACATTACAACAGTGACTACACTTCAAAAGTACTTCATTGGCTATAAAGTGTTTTGGGATGTCCTAAGGTCATGAAAGGCACTATATAAATGCAAGTTCATAGAATCATATAATGATACAGCACAGAAGGAGGCCATTTGGCCCATCGTGCCTGTGCTGGCTCTTTGAAAGAGCTAATCCAATTTGTCCGACTCCCCTGCTTCCCCCCCCCCCCCCCCCCCCCCCCCCCCCCCATAGCCCTGCACATTTTTCCCCTTCATGTATATATCCAATTCCCTTTTGAAAGTTACTATTGAATCTGCTTCCACCACCCTTTCAGGCAGTGCATTCCAGATCATCCTTACTCGCTGCATTTAAAAAAAAAAAATCTCATCTCCCCTCTGTTTCTTTCGCAATTATCTTAAAGCTATGTCCTCTGGTATTGACACTTCTGCCACCAGAAAGAGTTTCTATTTATTTACTCTATCAAAACCCTTCATGATTTTGAACACCTCCATCAAATCTTCTCTTAACCTACTCTGCTCTAAGGAGAGCAACCCTAGCTTATCTAGTCTCTACACATAAATTAAGTCCCACATCCCTGGTACTGTTCTAGTAAACCTTCTCTGCACCCTCTCTGCACCATCTTGACATCCTTCATAAAGTGTGCTGCCCAGAATTGGCCACAATACTCCAGCTGGGGCCTAACCAGTGTTTCATAAAAGTTTAGCATAACTTTCTTGCTTTTGTAGTCCATGCCTCTATTTATAAAGCCAAATATCCAGTATGCCTTTTTAACAGCCTTCTCAACTTTGTCTAGCCACCTTCAAAGATTTGTATATGTATATCCACAGACCCCTCTGTTGCTGGACTATCTTTAAAATTGTACCATTTAGTTTATATTGACTCTCTTCATTCTTCCTACCAAAATGAATCACTTCACACTTCTCTGCATTACAGTTCATCTGCCATATATCTGCCCATTTCACCAGTCTGTCTATGTTCTCCTCCCTGTTTACTACATTTCTGAGTTTCGTGTCATTTGCAAACGTTGAAATTATGCCCTGTATACCCAAGTCCAGGTCATTAATACATATCAAACAGAGCAGTGGTCCTGATACCAGCCCCTGGGGGACACCACTGTATACTTTCCTCCAGTCTGAAAAACAACTGGTCACCACTACTCACTGTCCCTTAGCCAACTTTGTATCCACGCGGCCACCGCCCCATCCACGCAGCCACCGCCCCTATCCACGCAGCCACCGCCCCCTTAATCCCAAGGGCTTCAATTTTGCTAACAAGTTTATTATGTGGTACTTTATCAAATGCCTTTTGAAAGCCCATATACACAACATCAAGCACACTACCCTCATCAGCCCTCTCCATTACTTCATCAAAGAACTCAAATCAAGTTAGTCAAACACGAAATAAAAACAGAAAATGCCAGAAATACTCAGCAGGTCAGGCAGCATCTGTGGAGAGAGAAACAAAGTTAACGTTTCAGGTTGATGACCTTTCGTCAGAACTTTCAATTAATTTTGTCCCGGATTATTGTGTCTCAACATTTCCCCACCACCGCTGTCAGGCTGACTGGCCTGTAGTTACCAGGAATATCCCTCTCCCCTTTTTTGAACAGGGGTGTAACTTTTGCAATTCTCCAGTCCTCTGGCACCACCCCCGTATCTAAGCAGGATTGGAAGATTGTTCTTTAGTGAGCTCTGGTTTTAGTTATGTCGCTAGGAGAAGCCTACAGTGGAAGCCAGATGTGTCCACACAGAGCGAGCATCACTGTGGGCTTCTCTCTCTCACTACCTAGCAATGAATTGCAGACTAGTATAGGTAGCGACGGAGTAGATCACTGGCCTGCTCTCTGAGCAGTGGTGTCACTCAGAATGTAGAGATGAGATGTAAGTGACAGGCCCTAAAAATATTAGTAAAGCATTGATTTTGGTTTGTTTACTGTTCAGTCATTCAATGCTTTTACAAGAGGGCTCCGTAACATTAGCTGCATTTATCTTTCAGGTTGGAAAAGCAATGTCGTCCAATGAGAGTGCAGCCTACCAGATAATGCGGAGTCTAGACGTGGACTATGTGCTCATTATCTTCGGTGGAGTGATTGGCTACTCTGGTGATGACATCAATAAGTTTCTTTGGATGGTCAGGATAGCAGAAGGAGAGCATCCAAAGGACATCCGGGTAAAGTGATGCCTTTTGGTTAAAGGCTTGTCAGACATTTGCTAACGTATTTGAAACCCATCTTTGTGCTGCAAGTGCTAATTAGCAACTGTATTATATAACTCTTAGGAAAGTGACTACTTCACACCCCAGGGAGAGTTCCGTGTGGACAAGGCTGGCTCGCCAACTTTACTGAACTGTCTCATGTACAAGATGTCCTACTACAGATTTGGAGAGATGCAGGTAAGTGGGTGTGATTTGTTATGATTGTCCATTAATCATAATGCGTTGGATATTTCTATTAAGTTATTTCATTATTGCAAGGGTATGTAACAGCTGGCTGATGCAAAAGACCCCATTTAACCCATCCATATAAGACGAATATTCTCCGGCAACCCATTTAATTACTTCAAGGTTTCCAAAAGTTTTAGATCAGTAAGGATGAGC
Source organism: Somniosus microcephalus (assembly GCF_052327205.1). NCBI lineage: Eukaryota > Metazoa > Chordata > Chondrichthyes > Squaliformes > Somniosidae > Somniosus > Somniosus microcephalus. The sequence goes on along the minus strand of NC_140991.1, from coordinate 274,444,728 downwards.
TCAGTGCTTCTTTGGATGTCTCTGCATGGTTTTTTTGTGCTCCTTAAGATAAGAAATAATAGTGCTGGGGAATGGAACGCTTTCTATTTCAGACACCCAGTGTCCACATCAAGCACTTCCAGATCAGGTACAGATCAAGTGAGATGCAGAGTGAAGTTCCTCGGTTTTGTCCCGTCAATGTGCCGAAGTCCTAACCTCAGACGAGCACTCCCTACTGCACCAGAGGTTTCCCTCGGACATCCTGTGGCCTCTGAATGTGACTCCATTTAATGCCAACCTGTCAGCTGTTTTGTGTTACTTGCCCTTTGCCCACTAGGAACTGGATTGGGACTACGCAAACGCATTTCACATAGGATCCTTCCAAGTCTGCCAACAGAGCAGACTTTCTTGAATCCATCTGTGCTGGATTTGAATTCTAATCTCAAAGCTTAAAATCTAATCTACTGTACCACCCAATCTCTGCATACATGGCGTGCAGATTCAAATGTTCATATTGTACAATGGTTGCAACACTTTGAAAAATGTTCTGTTCATGACGAACCCTTACCTCAGTTTATTTAATTTATTTGATCCCTTTTTGATCACTCCATTCCCCATGGCATGCACCATTCCCTGATTTAGTGTCCGGTTGGCAGTGATAGCACTCTCACCTCTGAGGCACAAGGTTGGGGGTTCAAGCTCCCTTACAGGGACTTGAGCACCTAATCTAGGGTGCACTGTCCAAGATACTGTCTTTCAGATGAGACATTAAACTGAGGCCCTGAACGGCTGCCTGCTCAAGTGGACATAAAAGATCTCATGGCGCTATTCAAAGAAGAATGGGAGATTTCATCTGGTATCCTGGCCAATATCTATCCCTCAATCAGTACCACAAACAGATTATTTGGTTATTTATCACATTGCTGTTTGCGGGACCATGCTGTTCACAAATTGGCTGTTGTGTTTACCTATATAACAGTGACTGTACTTCACAACAATTCATTGGCTGTGATTCACTTTGTGATGTTGACATCAAAGAAGAGTTAGGGGAGGTGACTCAAGGTTTCGTCCAAGAAGTAGGTTTTAAGGAAACTTTTGAAGATGAACATTTAGAAAGGTAGAGAGCTTTGGGAAGAAAATTCCAGGCACAACAGCTAAAGATTTTTCATTGATCATGGAAGGTGGCATACAACAGGCCCAAGGTTAGAAGAGCAGAGCATGTGAGCTGGGATGAGGTTGCAGAGATAGGGTGGAGCGTAGCCTATGGGGATCTTTAAATTAATGCACTGGGGGAATAGGTAACCTGTGGAGGTCAGTGAGGTCTGGGGTGGTAAACATGCAGGGCTAATAGGAAAGCAGGTAGGTGGTGGAGTCTTCTATGTTAAAGGTGCTGTATAAGTGCAAGTTGTTGGTTTCTTATTATGTTTTTTAAAATCCGTTTGACTCTAACCAATGCTGCTCTCGCTGGAGTTAGTGCAAGGAAGAACTTAACAGGTCATTGAAGATAGCATAAAGAAGTTGAGCCTGGAAGGGACAAAGGCATGCATGAGTTTTCAGCAGCAGTTGGGGGTGAGGTAGAAACTGAGGTGGATGATAACGTGGAGCTAGAAATTGGTAGTCTTGATGGTGGACTGGGTGTGGGGGTTGAAGCTTAGCTCAGGATGAAACAGGACAAAGAAGTTCTATCCTATCTAGTTTAGCCTGAGAATGCAGCCAAGAAGGAGGATGGAATCAGGCTAAAGGCAAAGTATCTGGTGAAAATGGAAGAGGATGGTTTTGGTGGATTTACCAGTGTTGGACTGGAGAAAATCATGTCTTATCCACAACTTGATGCAAGACAGTTGAGTGGATGACCAACAGGTAAAGCTGGATGCCATCAGCATGCATATGGAAGCTGACTGGCAAGGGGCAGCATGTAGATGAGAACTAGGAAGGGGCTGGTTGTAGAAACTTGGTGCACACTGAATATGGCTGTGGACACAAGAGGTGAAGTCATTGTAGGAGCTGTTTTGGCTATTTTGGGACATGTAATGAACCATGAGAGGGCTGTACCATGGAAGTGGGTGAAGGAGCATGGAATGGCTGACCATATTGAGGACCATGGAGAGGTCAAGAAGAATGAATGGCACACTGTGGTTGCAGTCACATGGCATATAGCTCCCAACCAATGGCTTTGGCCAAGGAAACCTCGGTTCTGTGGTTAGGAGAGAAACCAGAATGTAGGGTTTTAAACATAGAATGAAGGGAGAAGTGGATGGGAATTGGGTAGTGATGGGTTGGAGAGGAAGGGAAGGTTTGACATGGGGTAGTAGTTGAGCAGGATGGAGAGATTGAGTGTGAGTGAATTTAATTTGTCTCTATCAATTAAGAAATAGTTTGGTGATATGGAAAGTATCGCTGAAATGTTAATACATGTTTTGCAGCTGGATTTCAGAACACCACCAGGGTTCGATCGCACTAGAAATGCTGAAATTGGTAACAAAGACATCAAGTTCAAGCACCTGGAAGAAGCCTTCACCTCGGAGCACTGGCTAGTGAGGATTTACAAAGTCAAGAAGCTGGACAACAGAGAGAAACTTGACCATAAACCAAGAGTAACTAACATAGTGCCCAAACAGAAGTATTTATCAAAAAAGGTGGGGTAGCCCTTTGAGGACAGAACTTTGTACATAATAAAGGCTTGCTTCAGTCAAAAAAAGTTCCGCAAAAATCAAACTTGTTTCTGAATATTGTCCAGCTTGTGAAGAAATCCTTGTGAAAGGAAGCCTTAATATTTTTGTTTTATAAAAAAAAAAAAAAAAAATGTTCAGAATGTAATTTCTGCCCACTTAGTTCTCAGCCTTTTGGGCCACGTGCTAAGTGATGTGCTCCCAGGAGCATTTCTCCCAGCAGGGTTTATTTTCTCGTCAATGAAGCTGTCATTGACTACGTCTGCCTATGTACTGACCTTTCACCTCGTGCCATTTGACTTGTTGCTGCATTACTTAGCCAGCAGGTCACGTTGGGGGAAAATGTAATGAGTTTAATAAATCTGTTACCATGGAAACCCCTGAACGTGCTTGTAACCAGGTTTTTTATTGGTTCAGGCTTTTTAATGTTTCAGAAGACGTATTAAGAGCAGATTTTGCTCATTTGACCTGGAGACTGAAAAACAACCAGTCGTGGAAAAATTGCTGAAAGCTTCTGCAAACCTCCTCCCTTCTCTTCTCTCCCCCCCACCCCCCCCCCCCCCCCCCACACACACACAAAAATAAAGGTGTGCAGAGACATGAAGAAGGCCTTTATTTTCTAATGAATGTGCTAAATTGGTGTGCAATATTGGCGGTGCTGTGTATAAAAACATGAGCTGCATGTTAGTAATGCTGTCCATCTTTATGCCCTAGACCTCTAAAAGAAAGCGTGGGTATGTGAAGAACAAACTGGCACTGAAGAAAGGCAAGCGATCCAACAGGAAGACCAACTAAACCATCTGCAAGCCCTGACAACAGGCAGTTGTCCTTATGACAACCAGTCTTTGCCTTTACCTACAATCGGATTCCACTGCAACACAGGGTTGCATGCATTGCTTGAGAGATTCAGACAGTGTCTGAGCCCCGTAAATCTATTGGTTGTATATTGACACCTTTTTATAGAGCCATATTTGATTGTGTTGGCAAGGCAGACAGCTGCTGTCCAGGGGTAGCAGCAGAATTCTTATTGGTACATATTATCCTTCATTTAAAATAGTTTTTTTTTTTAAAAAAGAAAGTGGGCTAACTGCACCAAAGAACCCTCTTTATTATCATCAGCACATGTGTACTTGCCAACCATTTGAAAGAGGCAATAAGGAAGATTTCACAATTTATTTTGGTTGGGGTGGGTATGAGGTGATGAGTATTGATAACATGAGGTAAATTAAATATATAGCATAGGATTTGCACAGGTTGGATTGGCATTCTCCAGCCCTATCTGGGCTCGATCAGTGTTTCTAGTGTAGTTTTAATGTCTGTTAAAGAAAAAAAAAATCTAATGGAAGAGGACTAGAGGGTCTGTCAGCATCCTCATTCCTTGCTTTTTTTTCTTCTTTCACTTGAAAATAGTCAAAGTTGGGAGAATTCTGTTTGATTTAGGCGGTGCGAGGTTTAGAATTAGACAAGTGGGCCGAGGGGATTGACAAAATGTTTCGCACTGCAAAGGGCTGGCAGTTACACATGTGCTTTTTTGCTATCTACTAGATTTAAAAATGAGAGGGTTTCCTCCTTGCCGCAGACGTGTTCATTTTGTTCCCAGCAAACATACCTTTCCCTTTTCTTTCTTTGTGCTTTCTCCATACATTTGCCTTTTAAAGAATGATAAGCCTCCTAATGAGAGAAAGGCAAGTCATTTCGTATGTAGGGCTATAAAACATTTGGTTCGTTTTGAACTAGACAAGTTCTTTTTTTTAAAAAAAACTAATATATTAATTTGTGAACAATTCTACAAGAATCAATGCACTATTGGTAAAATCTGAGGCAGACAAATCTTTTCATTGATGGTGTTTTCTTTCCTTTTTTTCGTTTTTTCTTTCTGTAGAGAAAGCCCAGTCTTGATACAACCTTTTGAAAAGTTCCTTTACTGTGAGATGACCAGTGAGTAATGAAGGCTCTTGGATGATACCTGCTCTTAACATTTAGTTGATGTTCCCCTTTCTTCCCGCAAGGGTTAAAATTGTAATTTTCTATGTATGCAGCTTTTTTCAATGCAAAAAAAAAAAAATTAGCTGCGGAAACTATTGGTGTAAAAAAAAATTAAAGAATAGTATGTACCGTATTTTGAAAACCTTTGTAAATTAAATTGTGCAGTACATGCCTTATTGCTGCTTCTGGATTGTAGTTTTTTAAAATACTTTTTTTGACTGAGTGGTTGGGGGGCTACTTTTCCTACTTTTTTTGTTGTTTCAGACTTCTAGTTATAGTGACTACTAGTCTCTGCGATCCAAAGTAAACAAAAATTATGACTGCATTTAATTCTTTTGGGAAGGACAGGGCACAGGAAAGTCATTTTTCATTATTGCTTACAGTTTTCAGTTCAGACCTGTTGTTCAACTGTAGCCAAAATAAATGTTAAATTGAAGTTTGTGTTAAGAAAAAAAAAATTGTCCTTTTTTTTCCCAATTTTAACATGAGATGTGCATTTTTATGTATGCATAGGTGTTTTGCAGTGTGCCAGAAAATCTAGTCCAAGTTGTGAAAACATTGCAGCTTAAAACTGCTGCTCCCTCCCCTGCTACTCATCTCGACCTGGTGTTGCCGGCTATTGTTGGGGTGGCACACCCACGTTTGTCGTGTTGTGCCAGATCGTCAGCCATTTCTTTCCACAAAGCAACATATGCACATTCCTTATGGTAGTTTTAAACTGCGTCCAATTATATCTTTTCCACAAAAAACACATTTTGTTTTGGTGGGCCAAGATTGAGCATTCGTGTAAACTCTGATGGGTTGAGCCACGTTGTGCAATATTCCTAACAACAACTACTTGCATTTATATCGCCTTTAACATAGTAAAACATTCCAAGGTGCTTCACAGGAGCGTTCTCAAACAAAATTTGACACTGAGCCACATGAGATATTCGGACAGGTGATTACAAGCTTGGTCAAAGAGGTAGGTTTTAAGGAATATCTTAATGGAAGAGAGCGGCGTGGAGAGGTTTAGGGTGGGAATTCCACACCTTGCGGCCCTGGCAGCTGAAGGCTCGGCTGCCAATGGTAGAGTGAAGAAAATCTGGGATATGCAAGAGGCTAGAATTAGAGGAGCGCAGAGATCTCGGAGGGTTGTAGGGCTGGAGGAGGTTACAGATAGGGAGGGGGCGAGCCATGGAGAGATTTGAAAACAAGGAAGAGAATTTTAAAATTTAAATGTCACGTCGTTAGTCTTCCTTTGTCTACTATTATAATCAGTGCATTCAGGGGAAGTGACGTACCAGGGAGCAGCGGTGTGCAGGTTTGCACGTACATTTTCTCTACAGTTCCCAGTCTCTGGACTACTATCGGGAGGCGAATATCAGGCCAGATGTTTGCCCACAGGTAGGAAGATCAAATTGGAAGTTGAGCCGTTGTGTCAACCGTGGCTCAGTTGGTAGCACCCTCGCCTCTGCGTCAGAAGGTTGTGGGTTTGAGTGCCACGCCAGGGACTTGAGCACAAAAAATCTAGGCTGACACTCCAGTGCAGTATTGAGGGAATGTTGCACTGTTGGATGAGACATTAAATCGAGGCCCCGTCTGCTCTCTCAGGTGGACGTAAAAGATCCCATGGCACTATTTCGAAGAGCAGCAGGGGTGTTATACCCTGTGTCCTGGCCAATATTTATCCCTCAATCAACATCACTAAAAAACAGATTATCTGGTCATTATTGCTGTTTGTGGGAGCTTGCTGTGCACAAATTGGCTGCCGCGTTTTCTACACTACAACAGTGACTGCACTTCAAAAGTACTTCATTGGCTGTAAAGCACTTTGGGATAATAACAGAAAATGCTGGAATAACTCAGCAGGCCAGGCAACATCCGTGGAGAGAAAACAGTCAACGTTTCGAGTCAAACTCTTTGTCAAGCACTTTGGGATGTCCGGTGGTCGTGAAAGGCGCTATATAAGTGCAAGTCTTTTCTTTTATTATTCTTGCACTTTGTGGCCAGTTGCTGCTGAAAAACTTGGAGCTGGTCCATCCTATATTTTTAAAGCAATGTCTTCTTTGCCAGTTTCCCAGAGATTGGTTATAAAGTACTCCACCGTTCAGTGACCTGAAACATCCATGTTATATGGAAAATTGGCATTGAATTGTATCCAGCTCAATTCTGATGGATTTGCTGCAATTCACTTTTCCCCAACTCTCTCATTAGAGGGCAGTTGACTTGTGACTTGGGATCTTATACATTGGATCAATGGTGACGTGAGCTGACCTGATCTGCTGGTGCAGCTGCCACCAGCCGGATGATCTGTATTATTTTTATTTCCAACATGTGCCTTATAACATTGTATTTTTTCTCCTGCTTGCTCGCTCACTTTATTCTGGGTATTTGAGAGATATTTGAGTGTTTTGTAATCAGGACAACCTGTCTACCCCGGGATCGGTTTGCTGGGAAACCTGCCCACAATAGCTTAGCATTCAAACAGAAGATAAATTGTTCATCGCACCAAGGCTGCCAATCTCGTGTTGTTTTGGGAAAGCAGGTATTGAAATGTGACACGTGGTCTTGGAATCAAAACTGTGTCAAGTGCTGATACCAAGTCCTGGATCAGCCAAAATTATCTTCCAAAATCGCTTCACCTTGCTGACCCCTTTACCTGCCTTCAACAGCCTCCTAAAAACCCAACTCTGACCATGTCTTCAGTTTCCTTAACTTCCCCTTACTGTTCGCCTCCCCCTTGTAACCTGCTCTGAGATATTCTTTTACGAGGAGATCTTTGAAACCATCTGGTTTGTTTTTATCAGTGTCTGTGCCTCTGACTCCATCATCCTCCTAACTGCCCACTCGAGCTGCACCTAGTGCTGTACAATTTAGCCTTCTGTTTGACCTGAGCAGCATTTACAGCCTCACATTCATCACCACCTTCATAGCGTTGCCCATTAATGCCTTTACCTCATCTCTACCACTGATGAAACCCTGAACAGGAAGACCGATTCCTGTAATGTTCCCTTCACTTGCCCCCATCCTTCCTAAATTTCAGCTAAATCCAGAATTCTACAGGCTGAGCCCTCTCCCACACACAGTCCTGCACACCCATCATTCCACTGGCTCCCTATGCCTCGCCTGAATCTATTTTTCATGATTTTTGACCTCATTTTCAAATAAATCCGTGGCCTTAGTCCACCCCATTTGATTTCCCTTCTCTGGCCGTAAGTACTATCCCATAGCTCAGTTCCTCATTCTCTGGATTACTGCTCATCAACAGCTGCCTCTGCTCTGCCATTTAGATGCTAAGGTACTGACCTCTGAAATTCTCGTCCAAAATCGCTTCACCTTGCTGACCCCTCTCTCTGCCTCCTGGTTGGTAACAGTAAAATTACAACAGAAAAAAGTACTACATTTTCTTTTAAAAATAAAGTACCTAATTTAAATCTGTTCCTGGGTTGGAAGGTGTTTCGCTCTTTATCAAGCACGCGCAGTTAAGTCCCAGGGAGGGACAACAATCCGATCCGAGTGTGAATGGTCACACACCAACCATCCTTGTGATCATTCAGTCAGATTCTCAATTTAATACAAACTTGTGGTACATTGGGGGCAGTTTTCTGGTCATTAAGAAGTAGATTTGGACTGCCTCAAACTCTTTACTGAAGCCCTTTAGTGAGCAGTGGAGACTTTCATCTCATTAACTCTGAACTGGGTTCAATTGTGGGATATGATTCCATCTAACTTAGCTTTTGAAAGCCAAGCTGTATTATCATCACAGGAATAGAAATGATTAAACCTGCCCGAGAGCTGGTGCTTAATGAAAGCTGCCTGGTGAAGAAGGGTTGGTCCTTTGAGATGAACCATATGGATTGAGAACCAATTTCTAGGTTAAATAAGAAAAGCAGAAATCCTGTAACACTGAAGAAGCAGGTTATTAACATGTAAAGTGAGTCTTTATCTGTTTCACCACTTCCATTGAAAGAAACCAAGAATGAGTCAGAGCTGGCCTGTGTTCTGTAATTGCTGCTTTGGAGGAGCACTCGCAGATCTTGCTGTCACACCATCCTCCTACCATTAACATGCTACCCACTCATATAAATTGTGATACCAGCTTTTTGAAGGAGCTTTCCTAGACCATTAATTGAAGGATTAATCCAAAAAAAGACATTCCCTACATACAAACCTGGAATCCGCCACGGGCCTCAAGTTATATTGAGCCTAATTTACCAGCTACGTTTAAATGATCGACCTAGCCCCCGTCCCCGCCCCCTCCTTTTTATATAAAAAAAGCTAGAAACAGAAGAGAAATATAAAGGCAAAGAAAATGGGAAAAGTAATAAACGTAATAAAATAAAGGAGAGGGGTGGACAAGTTACATAACAGCTATGGTGTTGATGACACAGATGCTGTAGGCTACACCAATGAGGAGATATTGAATACATTTTAGATGTGTGCAGCTCAGAATGGAGCCTGATATTGGCTCCCTCCAGGGAATTTACCTATTGTCTATGTGATTCAAATCTCTGCCGCACAAATGTCAAGTTTAGGAGGCTAACACAGAAATTACAACGTGACCTGGAATATATGACTTCAGAACGGTTTAGTGTTGTATGTGAGAACCATTTTTTTAAAACTTGAACCAGTGCTGTGCTTTCTTTTCATGGTCCCCCTGTTGTGAAGGTACTAACACATGCTGGGGTCACTTTGGTACCTTGTCCAAGTAACCATTCTTCATGTGTGAGCCGAGACGTTGATGTTCCACAAGCTATTCAACTGTGGGATTTCACAGCTGAGTCTGATCCTGTCAACCCTAAACCTGCCACACACACTCTCACACTCTTCCTCTTCCCTGGCTGTTGTTCCCCCCCCCCCCCACCCCCCCAGTCATCCTGATGGTAGGGGTCCATTTGTAGTGCCCTATCACCACCCTGGCTGAGTCAGGACAGGTTGGGAATCAAATCTGGGACTTTCCTGTATAGCTCAGTCCAGCACCAGGTAAACCACTGGGGACGACAATGTTTATCTGGGTTAACTTGTCAACAACAAAAACAACTACTTGTATTTATATAGCGCCTTTAACGTAGTAAAACGTCCCAAAGCGCTTCACAGGAGTGTTCTAACAAAAAAATTTGACACCGAGCCACATAAGGAGAAATTCGGGCAGATGACCAAAAGCTTGGTCAAAGAGGTAGGTTTTAAGGAGCACCTTAAAGAAGGAAAGAGAGATAGAGAGGCAGAGACGTTTAGGGAGGGAATTCCAGAGCTTAGGGCCTCAGTAGCTGAAGGCACGGCCACCAATGGTTGAGCGATTAAAATCAGGGATGCTCGAGGGCAGAATTAGAGGAGCGCAGCTATCTCAGTGTCGCGGGGGTAGGATGTTGGGCTGGAGGAGATTACAGAAATAGGGAGGGGCAAGGCCATGGAGGCATTTGAAAACGAGGATAAGAATTTTAAAATCGAGGTGTTGCTTAACCGGGTGCCAGTGTAGGTCAGCGAGCACAGGGGTGATGGGTGAACGGGACTTGGTGCGAGTTAGGACACGGGCAGCAGAGTTTTGGATGACAAGTTTATGTAGGGTAGAATGTGGGAGGCCAGCCGGGAGAGCATTGGAATAGTCAAGTCTAGAGGTAACAAAGTCATGGATGAGGGTTTCAGCAGTAGATGAGCTGAGGCAGGAGTGGAGACGGGCGATGTTAGAGATGGAAATAGGCGGTCTTAGTTATGGTCAACTTAGAATATTCTGCAGTGCAGCACATCTGTAGAATTGCAGGAATAGGCCCGCATGGGGTGCTCCAGAGTATATTTGAATCCTACTCCAGGCAATTGCCATGTTTGGTAAACTTACCCCCGCCACCCCTTCCCTGCCATTATCACCTTGCTCTGCTTTATCTTAATCCCTGTTTTATATATCTTTTTATTTCTCTTCTGCTCCTACCCTTTGGAAGAAGGCAAGAACCTTATCTTCTAAACAACGGCAAGTTTGTTTCTGGGTTGAGCCCTATGCTAGCTCTGCCTTGGCATAAACTTGGTAACAACAACTTGCATTTATATAGCACCTTTTAATGTAATAAAATATCCCACGGTGCTTCACAGGTTATCAAAAAAAAAATTGACACCGAGCCACTGGCCGTGTAAGCTGTATGAGATCACGGGTACATTGAGGCTGAAAACGCTGGCTCTTAGTGCCACACCGTGGTAGAACAGGGTTCTGCACCTGAGCACCCACAGGGCCAGTTCTTCTCTCAGCTGTGCTACAGCCAGTGGCTTCTCTCGACTGAGCGAGGTTCACTCTTGGCAAGCGGTTGTGGTGCACTTGTTACAAGCCAGGAAATTATGTGGAAAAACTGGAAAAAATGGCATTGGGACAAGAAATAAGAAACAGGCAGTTTGACAATTGGAAGGAAAGAAGGAAGTTTATAGAAACAGTTTTAAAATTCTTACTAAAATAAAAACATAAAATGCTGGAAACACTCAGCAGATCAAGCAGCATCTGTGGAACAAGAAATGAGAATTAATATTTCAGATCGATGACCTTTCATCCAAATTGGAAGATGTTCATGATTAATAGTGTTTAAGCAAGCACAGAGCTAGGGCAAAAGGAGGAGAGGGGAGGAAACAATAACAGCGAAGGACTGTGATAGGGTGGAGGGCAGGAGTGATTAAATGGCTGATGGGCCTTCAATAACCACAAAACTAGAAGTTATAGACTTAAACAAGTTGGCTTTTAATCACTAAGATCAGAGCTAACATCTCAACACGCCGACTGGTTCACAGGAATGAGTCATACAGATCCTGGGATCTTTATGTAAGAGAAGCCAGGGGCGGAGCCAAGAGCCAAGACCTGGAACCTCCCAGGTTAGTCGGGAAAGAGGAAGTGAAACTATACACAGTGGGGGAGGGTAATATACATGAGTGCAAAACGAATACAGGATCAAGACACAGATTACATTCACCCCTTCTATAGATTTAGTCCATCGGGGTGATGTTTCTTAAAAGTTGGTATAAGTGAGTCTGTCAGGAGGTTTTGCAGTTCTCAGTGATCAGCGCAAAGCTGGTTGGGATGCCTCTAGGGGAGTGGATTCTGGTTCCTCCGCTGTCTGGGCCTCCGCAGTGTCTTCCAGGTTATCTGCAGTGTCCTCCAGGTTAAAGTTGGGTATTGATACCTCAGGGCGTCCTGTCTCTTTGTAGTGTAGGTCTTCATCGGGTAGTCTCCCATCGTTCTCTCCGCTCCCCGAGGGAGCGAGGTCTTTTATGGAAACAGTGTCCTCTCGCCCGTCAGAGTATTCGATATAGGCATACTGAGGGTTTGCATGGAGGAGCTGTACCTTTTCCACAAGGGGGTCCGTTTTATGGTCCCTCACGTGTTTCCGCAATAGTACTGTCCCCGGAGACGTCAGCCACGCGGGTAGAGATATGCCCGAGGTGGATTTCTGGGGGAAAACGAACATCTTTTCGTGAGGAGTAGCGTTAGTGGCAGTACATAACAGAGACCTTATGGAGTGGAGCACGTCTGGGAGGACTTCCTGCCAGCGGGAGGTCAGAAGGCCTTTTGACTTTAAGGCTAACGTGACAGCCTTCCAAACAGTAGCATTCTCCCTTTCCACTTGCCCATTACCCCGGGGGTTGTAGCTAGTGGTTCTGCTAGTGGCTATCCCCTTCGAGTGCAAGAACTGGCGCAGCTCGTCACTCATGAATGACGTCCCCCTATCGCTGTGTATGTAGTTCGGCATGCCAAACATGCAGAATAGATTACAGAGACACTTGATGACCGTGGCACTGGTCATGTCTGGGCAGGGAATGGCTAAGGGGAAGCGGGAATATTCATCAATGATATTGAGGAAGTATACGTTACGGTCGGTAGAGGGAAGGGGTCCCTTGAAGTCCAGACTTAGGCGCTCGAATGGCCGTGTGGCTTTGATAAGGTGTGCACGGTCAGGCCTGTAGAAACGAGGCTTGCATTCCGCACAGATGCGGCAGGCTCTGGTCATTGCCCTGACCTCCTCGATGGAGTGGGGCAGATTGCGGGACTTTATAAAATGGTATAGTCGGGTGACCCCTGGGTGACAGAGGTCGTTGTGGAGACCCTGTAATTTGTCCGTATGAATACTGGCACACATTCCCCGCGATAGGGCGTCTGGGGGTTCATTAAGGGCTCCCGGCCTGTACATAATATCATAGTCGAACGTGGATAGTTCGATCCTCCACCTGAGTATTTTGTCATTCTTGATTTTCTCCCTTTGTTATTAAACATGAAAGCCACCGACCGCTGGTCGGTGAGCAGGGTGAAACGTTTGCCGGCTAGGTAGTGTCTCCAGTGCCGCACTGCCTCCACTATAGCCTGTGCCTCCTCCTCGACAGAAGAGTGCCTGATTTCAGGTCCCTGAAGGGTTCGGGAGAAGAAGGCCACAGGTCTCCCAGCCTGATTGAGGGTCGCAGCTAAGGCAAAGTCTGACGCATCGCTTTCGACTTGAAAGGGAATGCATTCGTCCACTGCCCACACTGCAGCCCTTTCAATGTCCTGTTTAATACTGGTGAAAGCCTCCCGAGCTTCAGCTGATAGTGGGAAGGACGTCGATTTAATGAGGGGTCGGGCCTTATCAGAGTAATTGGGCACCCATTGGGCATAATATGAAAAAAGTCCCAGGCACCTTTTTAAAGCTTTGGGATTGTGTGGCAGGGGCAGTTCCTTTAGGGGGCGTAATTGGTCAGGGTCCGGTCCAATTACCCCATCTTCCACCACACAGCCGAGGATACAGAGACGGGTTGTGTTGAAAACACATTTGTCTTCGTTGTAGGTTAGATTCAGCTTTAGGGCAGTTTTAAAAAATCTCGCAAGATTTAGATCGTGGTCTTGCTGGTTGTGCCCGCAGATAGTGACATTGTCCAGATAGGGGTAGGTAGCTTGTAGTTTATTCTCGTCAACCATGCGGTCCATCTCACGTTGGAAGACCGAGACCCCATTTGTTACCCCGAAGGGCACTCTCAGAAAATGGTAGAGGCGCCCGTTCGCCTCGAAGGCGGTGTATGGGCGGTCCTCCGTTCTAATGGGGAGCTGGTGATACGCGGATTTGAGGTCGATAGTCGAGAAGACTCGGTATTGCGCAATCTGGTTGACCATTTCTGATATGCGGGGTAAAGGGTAGGCGTCCAGCTGGGTATAAATATTAACAGTCTGGCTGTAGTCAATTACCATCCGTTTCTTTTCGCTATTTTTAACTATGACTACTTGGGCACGCCACGGGCTGGTACTCCATTCAATAATGCCTTCCCGCAGGAGTCTGTCCACTTCCGCCTTGATAAAGTGTCTGTCTTCTAGACTGTACCGTCTACTTTTGGTTGCTATGGGCCTACAGTTCGGAGCGAGATTAGTGAATAAAGAGGGCGGGCTGATTTTTAAGGTTGATAGGCCACAGACTGTGAGTGGCGGCTGGGACCCGCCATATGCTAGCGTGACACTTTCGCGGTGGCACTGGAAGTCCAGGCCCAAGATTACATTAACACAGAGTTCTGGCATCACGAGGAGTTTAAAATCCTTGTAGTCCGTGCCTTTTACAGTCAGTGTTACCACACAGTAGCCCAAAATGTCCGAAGTGTGGGGCTTAGCAGCCATAGCAATTCTGCTCCGTGTAGGGGTTACCGTTAATGAGTGCCGCCGTACCAGGCTAGGGTGGATAAAACTCTCGGTACTCCCACAGTCAATTAAACATTTCGTTAAATTCCCGTTTACCTGTATGTCCATCATGGATTTTGTCAACGGGTGTGGCCTGGATTGATCCACCGTGATCGAAGCCACTGTTGGGCCCTGGGCGGCCGTTGAGTCGGGAAAAGATGGCGGATCCCAAGATGGCGGCACGCACGAGGCGGTGACGGAATTGGAAATCGGATTCCCCCTGCAGACTTTGCTAAAATGCCCCTTTTTCTTACATTTGAAGCATGTAGCGTCCTTCGCTGGGCATCGTTGTCTGGGGTGCTTGGCCTGGCCGCAGAAGTAGCATTTCGGGCCTCGAGACATTGCCGCGTAGGACTCCTGGGTGAACTTCTGTGTGGGGATTCCGGCGGTGTAGAGCTGGTCTGAGATCTGGATGGGGAAGATGGCTGATTCCAAGATGGCGGCCCCCTCGGCGCGCACGAGGCGGTGAGGGCCGCATGTCCGGAAGAATAAGAGTCAGAGTTTTTCTGGGCCACGTCCAGCGATTGCGCAGTGGCCACTGCCTTTTTTAAGTCCAGGACCACCTCCTCCAGCAGTCTCTGCCGGATATAATTCGATTTGAGGCCCGTGATGAAGGAATCGCGGACCAATTCGTCAGAGTACGCGTTGGCTGTCACGGCCTTGCAGTTACAGTCCCGGACCAGGTCCTTTAGGCCCTGTAAGAAATCGTCCATTGATTCCTCTGGTCGCTGCCTGCGTGTAACCAGCAGATGTCTGGCGTACACTTCGTTTACCGGCCTCTGCTATCGGGCCTTCAGGATAGTGATGGCCTCCGTGTAAGAGGTGGCGTCCCGGATGAACGAATAAATCCGATGACTTACGCGAGTAGTCAGTAGACTCAGTTTATCTACCTCGCTAGCGGATGAGGTCCCCGCGAAGAGTTCGAAGCATTTGAGCCAGTGTCCAAATTGATTTGATGCTTCAGCAGAATGTGGATCAAGTCCAGACGCTCTAGTTTTAGGAGTCGATCCATCCTAGTATTCTTTAGTGATTAAAATTGATGGGCCTTCAATAACCACAAAACTAGAAGTTATAGACTTAAACAAGTTGGCTTTTAATCACTAAGATCAGAGCTAACATCTCAACACGCCAACTGGTTCACAGGAATGAGTCATACAGATCCTGGGATCTTTATGTAAGAGAAGTCAGGGGCGGAGCCAAGACCTGGAACCTCCCAGGTTAGTCGGGAAAGAGGAAGTGAAACTATACACAGTGGGGGAGGGTAATATACATGAGTGCAAAACGAATACAAGATCAAGACAAACAGATTTCATTACAATGGCAAAAGGATTAATACACCCTATCACAGACCATCCCCATTGTTCTCTCCTCCCATCCACCCCCACCTCTCACACCTGTTCCCCCTTGCTCTGTACTTGCTGAAACGTTGTTAATCTCTAACATCTTCCAGTTCTGATGAAACGTCATTGACCTGAAACGTTAACTCTTGTTTCTCTCTCCACCGATGTTGCCTGACCTGCTGAGTGTTTCCCAACATTTTCTGTTTTTATATCAGTTTTCCAGCATCTGCAGTATTTTGCTTTTGTAAAAATTCTTACTGTAGGAGCCTGGTGCCTGATTGAACCCAGTCCCCATTGAAGCTGCTAAATGGGAAGAGGGACACGAACAGGCAGCAGAGATGTTCTGGGATCCGAAAAATCAGGAATGTGGGTAGCCCATTTGACCCATCAAAACTCCTCCTAGGACATTACCTGCCCTAACATGGTATCTCATGGTACAGTATTTTGAATAACTCCGATGTTGTCGGCAGCTTGTGGCTGTGATTCTCTCATTAGTGAAACTGGACCTATTGTATAAATGGTGCAGTTTCATAAACTGGTGTCACAGAAGACTGAAAGCCATATTGTAACTGTGACTCTTAAGCATGAACAAACTTTAAACAATATATAAATGCTACAGTACAGAGTTAGGGTATTGATGGCATGACATGATGTCCTGGAGCTTGAAGGCTTCCTGTGGAGTCACCCAGCACCCAGTTTAAAATTGGCACAACAGTAATATGGAAGTGAGTGTAGGTAGTTGTATTTGAAGTGGGGCTAAATACAAGTGGCACAGAAGTGAGGGCCTGTAGCAATCTTTCCAAGTTAAACTTGGCAATATAAAGGGGGGGGTGACATCAAACTGGCATAGCTACAAATTCAAAGTCTACATTCCTAATAGTTATTTTTTCTGGGGTGAGGAGAAACATGTTCCCTTTTTGAGAGCGCACATTCAAGATTCTCATACATTTTTTTTTTGCCAAACAGCATCCAGAGAGTAAGGGAATAGGAATGTACCTATTCTCAGAAAAGTAAGGAACTCTTTCTCCTCTCTCTTTTCCGCCCCCCCCCCCCCCAAAAAAAAAGTTTTGCTAGTAATTTCTGAATGAATTCTCTGAGCACTTAAATCTAATACGAAATCCAGCTAACTCTTCACAGTCTATATCTGTTTAGGATTGGGCCGGCTCATCATTCACATGTTAATAAGCAACGTAATATGGTGACCGGCTCAGACTTCAGTGAGTTATTGAATACACAAGCCAATGGTAAGTTCGGAATGTTAATGAACTACCCTGAGGTAATAATTTTGATTGGCAATTTGATAAGTCAATCCTTGACGTGCTGGGGACAGTTTCTCGAGAAGAGAGTCTGGAACAGTCAGAGAGATCTGTCTCTTCAGGTAGAGAGTGTGGGTCAGTCAGAATTACACACATGAGTATCTGTTCCTAAAAAGGAAATCCTTCATTGGGCCCTGATTTGCAGGTATCCATTAGTTACAATGCAGTTGAAACTCCTGACACACTTGCTGAAATAAATAGACTTGCCCCTTCCTAATTTACATCTCCCTCAACAAGTCGGGCTGTAATAACAATCCTATTTACTCACCACAAGAGTCAGCTTCTAAAATAAAAACCTATACTTCCCACGAAACAAAACTTCACTTTATGGGATATAGTGCCACAGAACAAACAGTTCACCCTTGTGCTGCTCTGTTACACACCAGCAGTAGTACAGGATTCCACTGCATACTTCTGATCTCCCTCAAAGTCAGAAACGCACACTTTGAAGCTTAGTCTACTCTCTTGTTTTCATTATAAGATGTAAATTTTTACAGAAGCAAGAATAAAGCAGCAAATAAAAATAATAGTCCCTAATTCTTACTGATACTTTGAAAATGTTTTTAAGACAAAGTGCTTTCAGATTCTTAGTGTCCTTTGATAATTTTATGTGGAATCCACCTCATGATGGTGACTTAAGATGTGCAGCTTAACCTGCTGAACTAAAGCCATTGTAATAATTTGTCTTAGTAGTTCTGAGCCTTAGCTGTCTCTGGCAGCCTCTGCTTTCCTGGTCCAAGCAATACTCGCACCTCCACATCAAAGCAAAATTGCTAGTAGGATATCTCATGGGTGGGATAATACTACTACTTTCGTATGATGGGTAAAGCTTATAATGGGATGTCTAGTTTGGCTATCCATTTGATGGCCGCCTAAGATGCTGAGTGGAGAAATGAGGTGCCTCCCGCAGTAGATCTTAGTGGGCAGGTTGATGTGATATGTTCCATGCTCTGGGACTCATGACCACAGTCGCACTTCGGGTTGTCCCTCATCTTCCACTTGTGGAGCAGGTGGCCGCATCGTCCGTGCCCTGTGCGGATTGGGTTGAGTGCTGTCCACTGTCTTGGTGGGAGGTCAACGCCAGGGACCTCTGCTGTTGGATCAGTGATGAGGTTTTGGTTCTTTGTTGCATGCGTCCCATGATTCTGTCCATCTGGATAGCGGGTTAATACCAGCTACATGAATATTGGCTGCTGTTTCCCAGAATGGCCAGTGTGATTTTAAGCACTTTTGTGGTGGGTTTTCAAGTCTTCTTGAATGGGGAGGTCGATATTGCTCATGGTGGGATAATCATTACAAATAACAGCTATGTCTGTTTCTTAAGCAAATTTGAGGAATTAATCAAACCAATTTTGACCTGATGAGGGAATATTTACAGATGAAGACAAAGACAGAACATCTCTTTTGAATATTTCCAAGAGAAAGCGAAACCATGTCCGATGTATTACCATTGGCGAGGCCCTTACCATCAGATGAAATATTAAAGAAGGAAAGAAAGACTTTCATTTATATTGTGCCTTTCATGACCTCAGGATGTCCCAAAGTGCCGCACAGCCAATGAAGTACTTTTGAAGTGTAGTCACTGTTGTAATGTAGGGTACGCCACACCCAATTAGCAGACAGCAATGTGGTAACGACCAGATAATCTGTTTTAGTGATGTTGGGTGAGCGTTAAATATTGGCCAGAACACTGGGGAGAACTCCCCTGCTCCTCTTTGAAATAGTGCCACGGGACCTTTTACATCCACCTGACTGGACAAACGGGGCCTTGATTTAACATCATCTGAAAGACGGCACCTCTGACGGTGCAGCACTCCCCCAGTGTCAGTCTGGATTATGTGCTCAAGTCTCTGGAGTGGGGGTTTGAACCACAACCTTCTGACTCAGAGGCAAGAGTGCTACCACGGAGCCACCTTATATGAGACCTTCCCAGTCATTTTGTGCCATCATCACCCAAGGGCACCAGTGAAGGCAATATAAGATTTTTTTAAATCCATACAAGTGGGAGAGAATCAGAAACAGTAATCCAATTTCAGATGACTAACAAACTACTAAAGATCACTTTCACAGTTCTCACTGTTGTTTGAACGTCTGGATTGGATTACATACAAATTCACTCCCACTCACCCACCCACCTCCCTCTATGTTGTTTTATGTGATAATACCATGGCAGATTTATGCAGTAATCAGTACCCTGGTGGGTTTGCTTTTAACTATATTCATCTGTTACTGTCTAGATAGGATTAACAATGCTGCAGTTTAGAGAAAATTTAAGAAGTGAAACCCTGAGTTTATATTATAGCTAGTAGCACACTAGATGCAATCATCTTGTACAATATTATCATGAATTGAAGTCTTTGTATTAAGATTGTATGTTTATCTGCGTCATAACCCCTCTCCTCAAAAAACCAACCCTTGACCAATGTTCCCCCTAATTCTTTTTGGGTGCACGGCCCATTCACAGTTTTGTGCATACACGAAACTTAACATTGGAAAAGCTGCCTTGACCCCACCGTCCTTGCAAACTACCGCCCCATGTCCAACCTCCCTTTCCTCTCAAGTCCTTGAACGTGTTGTCGCATCCCAAATCCGTGCCGATCTTTCCGGGAACTCCATGTTTGAATCACTCGAGTCAGGTTTCCGTCCCTACCACAGTACCGAAACAGCTCTTTTCAAAGTCACAAATGACACCCTATGTGACTGTGACAAAGGTAAGCTATCCCTCCTCGTCCTTCTCGACCTGTCTGCAGCCTTTGACATGGTTGACCACTCCATCCTCCTCCAACGCTTCTCCACCCTCGTCCAGCTGGGTGGGACTTCACTCGCCTGATTCCATTCTTATCTATCTAATTGTAGACAGAGAATCACCTGCAATGGCTTCTCTTCCCACTCTCGCACAGTTACCTCTGGGGTCCCCCATGGATCTATCCTTGACCCCCTCCTATTTCTCATTTACATGCTTTGGTGACATCATCCAAAAACACAGCGTCCCTTTCCACATGTACGCTGATGACACCTAGCTCTACCTCATCACCATCTCTCTCGATCCCCCCACTGTCTAAATTGTCAGACTGCTTGTCCGACATCCAATACTGGATAAGCCAAAATTTCCTCCAACTAACTAGTGGGAAGATTGAAGCCATTGTCTTCGGTCCCTGCCACAAACTCCATTCTCGAGCCAGACTCCATTCCTCTAATTGTCTGAGGCTGAACCAGACTGTTTGCAACCTTGGTGTCATATTTGACCCTGAGATAAGCTTCTGACCACGTAGCTGCGCCATCATTAAGACCGCCATTTTCCACCTCCGTAATATCACCCGATTCCACCCTGCCTCCGCTCATCTGCTGCTGAAACCCTCATCCATGCCGTTGTTAGTCTAGACTTGACTATTCCAATGCACTCCTGGCCAGCTCCCCATGTTCTACCCTCCGTAAACTTGAAGTCAGCCAAAACTCGGCTGCCCGTGTCCTAACTCGCACCAAGTCCCGTTCACCCATCGCCCCTGAACTCGCTGACCTACAGTGGCTCCCGGTTAAGCAACGCCTCGATTTCAAAATTCTCATCCTTGTTTTCAAAAGTCTCCCATGTCCTTGCCCCTCCCTATCTCTGTAATCTCCTCCAGCCCCACAACCCCCCGCCCCGAGATCTCTGCACTCCATCAATTCTGGCCACTTGTGGATCCCCACTTTTAATCGCTCCACCATTGGCAGCCGTGCCTTCAGCTGCCAAGGCCCTAAGCTCTGGAATTCGCTCCCTAAACCTCTCCGCCGCTCTAGCAGTCTCTCCTCCTTTAAGAGGCTCCTTAAAACCTACCTCTTTAATCAAGCTTTTGGTCATCTGTTCATTATCTCCTTATGTGGGTTGTTGTCAAATTTTGTTTGATAACGCCTCTGTGAAGTACCTTGGGAAATTTTACTACGTTAAAGACGCTATATAAATGCCAGTTGTTGTGCGGCAGCTGTATCCGTTATTCCCTTCTTAAATGTTCTCATTTTATTGCACCATGTTAATCTTATCCAGACAGTAACAGATTTCTCAGCTCCTTACTAGTTTCTATAAAATCTCTTCATGAAATTGCAGAGTATGGCACCAGTGAGACTGATGTCTCCGTGCAATATTACGAGCGACCTCTGCACACTACTAAAGGAGAATTTTGATATGCTTTCCAACCATAATTGACTGAACTGATGGATTTTGTAGTTTGTACTTCAAGAAGTCTGTAATTAATTTAGATTAAAACAGATGCTTTGATATAAAAGCATAAATGTAGACTGGAAGGATACCATATTAATTGTAATGACAGATTTCAATTCACTTTTTTATCAGGTTGTCAACCCACCAGGATTGTCCTGGAGTCTCCAGGAATTAAGAATGAATCTCCTGGACAATTTCTCCTACAGTCAGAAATTGTGCTTTAGGCACTACAGATAAAGGGAAAACTAAAAGATGTAAAGTGATTAAACCAGGAGAGAGAAATAAGAAACATGAGAATAAAACATTAGAGCTGAAGGACAGGCTAGGGTGCATGGCACTAATAAGCGCTCTTTATACAAACGCACGGAGTATAAGGAATAAAGTGAATGAATTGCAGGCACGAATTCAAATTGGAGGATATAACATTGTAGCCATTATTGAGACATAGCTGTAAGACGGTCAGGACTGGGAACTAAATATACCAGGTTATAAGATCTACAGGAAAGATAGGGAAAATGACAGAGGGGGAGGAGTAGCCTTAGTGATTAAGGATGAAATCACTTCAATCATAAGAGGATATAAAGAGAGATAAGCAGGCAGTGGAGACTTTATGGGTAGAATTAAGAAATAGGAAAGGATTTAAGACTGTAGTGGGAGTTGTGTATAGGTCCCCTGGTAGTAGCTGTGAAGTGCTAGATTGTATAAATGCAGAGATTAGACAAGCATATAGTAAAGGCAGAGTGGTTTTAATGGGGAATTTTAACTTTCATATAGATTGGGCTAAGCAGACTAGCACCTGTCAGAAATGTAGTGAATTTCTTGAATGTAGCCGGGATAGTTTTCTACAACAATATGTCCTAAAGGCAACAAGGGGGAAAGCCATATTCGATTTAGTAATGAGTCATGAGCCAGATTTAGTTAACAGCCTAACTGCGTGAACATTTATCCAATAGCGATCATAACATGATCGAGTTCAATGTGGTGTTTGAAAGGGAGAAATGCAAAACAGCTACTAAGATTCTAGATTTAGGTAAGGCCGACTTCAATGGGATGAGGCAGAGGCTGTCCAAAGTAAACTGGGCAAATCTATTAATGGGTAAAATGACAGAAGATCAGTGGGAGATGTTTAAAAAAGAATTTAATGTGGTACAGAACCAGTTTACACTCCTGAGGGGCAAGAGCTCTACTTGCCAAAAAAAACCAGCTATTGACAACTAAAGAAGTAAGGGACAGCATCAAACTAAAAAAAATAACAAAAATGTGAAAAATAACATAGATCCTGGTGAATGGGAAAGTTACAAAGAACAGCAAAGGGTCACAAAACAGATAGAGCTACAAAAAGAGAGTATGAAAAGAAATTTGCATGGGATATCAAAATCAATACGAAGAATTTTTACAATTACATTCGGGGGAAAAAAGTAGTCAGGAGCAATGTTGGCCCCTTAAAAACTGAAAGTGGTGATATTGTCAATGACAATGGAGAAATGGCGGACATGTTGAATAATTACTTTGCGTCCATATTTACAGTAGAAGAGGATAATATGACAATACCATGCCAGAAATCCCAAGGAAACTAATATTGAATTGGACTCAATAAAATTAATGCAAGTAAAATAACCGTAATGAAGAAAATAATGGCACTAAAGAGTGACAAATCCCCAGGACCAGATTGTTTCTATCACAGGGTTTTAAAGGAAGTAGGTGAGCATATTGCAGATGCCCTAACCATAATCTTCCAATGTTCTCTCGATTCAGGAATCGTTCCTTTTAGATTGGAAAATTGTGCATGTCACTCCGCTATTTAAAAATGGTGAGAGAGGGAAACCAGGGAATGATAGACCAGTTAACCTAACATCTGTTGTCGGGAAATTGCTAGAGTCTATAATTAAGGATAGGTTGTCTGAACACCTCAAAAATGTTCAGTTGATCAGAGAAAGTCAGCATGGATTTGTGAAAGGTAGATCATGTCTGGCAAACTTGATTGAATTTTTGAAGAGGTGACTAAAGTAGTGGGCAGGGGAATGTCTATGGATGTTATTTATATGGACTTCCAGAAGGCATTTGATAAAGTCCCATATATCTAAGGTAGAAACCCACGGAATTGAGGGCAAATTATTGACCTGGTTAGGAAATTGGCTGAGCGGCTGGAGACAGAGTAGGGCTAATGGGTAGGTACTCAGATTGGCAGGATGTGACTAGTGGTGTCCCGCAGGGATCTGTGTTGGGGCCTCAACTATTCACAATATTTATTAACGACTTAAATGGTGGCATAGAAAGCCATATATCCAAATTTGCCGAT
Source organism: Somniosus microcephalus (assembly GCF_052327205.1). Classification (NCBI taxonomy): domain Eukaryota; kingdom Metazoa; phylum Chordata; class Chondrichthyes; order Squaliformes; family Somniosidae; genus Somniosus; species Somniosus microcephalus. The sequence continues at coordinate 274,421,304 of NC_140991.1, read as the reverse complement.
GACACAAAGATAAGGCGCCATTCTAAGCAGTGTAGATGAAAGCATAAATTTACAAAGGGATATTGATAGATTAAGTGAATGGGCAAAACTGTGGCAAATGGATTTCAATGTAAGCAAATATGAGGTCATCCACTATGGACCTAAAAAGTATAGAACAGGATACTTTCTAAATGGTAAAAAGCTAAAAACAGTAGATGTCGAAAGAGACTTGGGGGTCCAGGTGCATAGATCATTAAAATGTTATGAACAGGTACAGAAAATAATCAAAAAGGCTAAAGAATGCTGGCCTTTATATCTAGAGGAATAGAATACAAGGGGGTAGAATTCATGCTGCAGCTATACAAAACCCTGCTCTTCTTCGAAATAGTGCCATGGGATCTTTTACATCCACCTGAGAAGACGGGGCCTCAGTTTAACGTCTCATCTGAAAGATGGCACCTCCGATAGTGCAGCATTCCCTCAGTCCTGCACTGGAGTGTCAGCCTAGATTTGGTGCTCAAGTCTCTGGAGCTAATTTTCTGCAGGAAAAGGAACAAGAGGATACAGAAACAATACATCTAACATTCGAAGTAGAAAATTCAAATATTTACAGCTCCAATCGCCACATTCAGGACCACCATACATGGTTGCAGTATGATGTGTTGTATTAGGTATCAGTTGGTTGCACTCTCGCCTCTGAGTCAGTCGGTTGTAAGTTTATACTCCAGGGACTTGAGCACAAATTCTAGGCTTGACATTGCAGTTCAGTACTGAAGGAGCACTGCACTGTTGGAGGTGCCGACCAACCAACAACACAATAAACAGATTATCTGGTCATTATCACATTGCTGTTTGCGGGACCTTGCTATGCGCCAATTGGCTCCCATGTTTCCTACATTAAAACAGTGACTACACTTCAAAAGGACTTCATTGGCTGTAAAGTGCATTGGGATGTCCCGAGGTCGTGGAAAGTGGAAATGCAAGTCTTTCTTTATTACATAGACTTTACATAGAATTACACAGAATATACAGCACAGAAACAGGCCATTTGGCCCAACCAGCTGCCATTTATGATCCACTCGAGCCTCCTCCCATCCTTCCTCATCTAACTCTAGCAGCATAAACCACTTCCCTTCTCCCTCATTTGCTTATTTAGCTTCCCCTTAGATGCATCTTTACTATTCACCTCAACTACTCCCTCTGGTAGTGTTCCATAAACTTAAACACATCCAAAACTCTGTTGCCCGTGTCCTAACTCACACCAAGTCCTGTTCACCCATCACCCCTGTGCTCACTGACCTACATGGGCTCCTGGTTAAGCAATGCCTCAGTTTTAAAATTCTTATCCTTGTTCTCAAATCCCTCCATGGCCTCGCCCCTGCCTATCTCTGTAACCTCCTCCAGCCCTACAACCCTCAAAGATATTGGCGCTCCTCCAATTCTGGCCTCTTGCACATCCCCGATTTTAATTGCTCCACCATTGACGGCCATGCCTTCAGCTGCTGAGGCCCTAAGATCTGGAATTCCCTCCCTAAACCTCTCTCTTTACTCCTTAAAATGCTCTTTAAAACCTACCTCTTTGACCATGCCTTAATATCTCCTCATGGCTGGGTGTCAAACTTTGTCTGGTTACACTCCTGTGAAGCACCTTGTGACATTTTACATTAAAGGTGCTATATAAATGCAAGTTGTTGTAGCAAGTTCCACATTCTCACCACTCTGTGTAAAGAAGTTTCTTCTGAATTGCCTATTTGATTTCTTGTTGACTATCTTATATGATGGCCTCTAGTTATGCTCTTCCCCACAAGTGGAAACAGTCTGGGCTCGATTTTGTCAATGGGGAGCTTTTGGAGGTGGGACTCCCACTTTTTGGGTTGTAGTCCCGCCTCCATCGACTTGTGGCCAACCCACGCTATTTTCCCTTGATTGACCTGGTTAAGCCCGCCCAGCGGGCTCAGCAGGCCAATTAAGGGACACCTGGTTACTGGTGACGTCAGCGATTGACATTTCATCTGTCGAGCTTTTGACAGATGAAAAATCAGCGTTTGACAGCTCTGTGAAGCTGTCAAACACCGACAATCTGTCTTCTAACTTGAGTCCTTCTACTCAGACTCAGAGAGCTCTCCAGACCAGAAAGCAGAGGCTGCAGCTTTTGACAGTTCAGCGGCCATTCCGCTTTCTGTGCCGGTGAGCTGAGGGACTCCCGAGAACTGAAGGAAGCCTGCAGGAGAAAGTAAAGGTAAGTAAAACTTATTAAAACACTTTACACTTGCCTCACACTTACCTCTGCACACATGCACCCATTACTCACCTGCACAACGGACATCTCGAACCCTGCAGACCGACGGTCCGCCTCGCTAACTTGGCATGGTTCGGAGCCGTCGGACAGCCCACACTTTAGGGCTAAAAATAGGGATTAGGCAAAAAACTGCCTGTTAACTACCTGTTAACAGGCAGGTAATTGGCACTAATCCCCTTCCTGCCTCGGGGAGGCGGCTCCCAGCACAGGTCGGGTACCCGCCCCCTGGGACATTGGCACGGAGGCAAGTTGGGGGCGGGATGGGTTCCTGCCCCGATTCTGTAATTTTGCCACCACTCCCGCCTCTAAACCCGCCTCCTTGGGGCTTGGAAAATCGAGCCCTCTGTGTTTACTCTATCAAAACCTTTCATAATTTTAAAGGCCTCTATTACATCACCCCTCAGCCTTCTCTTTTCAAAAGAAGAAACCCAGCCTGTTCATCCTTTACAGCACAGAAACAGGCCATTCGGCCCAACTGGTCTAAGCTGATGTTTATGCTCCACACAAGCATGCTGTATAATGATACATACAAATGGCACAGTAATTCGGAAAATGGATTTCAAAACTATGTGTTTCTGACATTAACTGAATGCCACCTGTTTATACTGTCTTTATAATCTATGATAGAGATTGCACATCCACTGATCATAATGATAATACTACTGTCTTCTCCTGCTTCTCATAACTGCTGGAAGAATGTTCGCAGGGATAATTCCTATTTTATTTAGATGTTTGACTTTGATTTCATTGATAAATATTTGAGACTATTTCCCATCCAAAATAGAATTAAAAAACCCTAAGCCAGGATTTGGATAAGTCAGAGAATGCACAACCTAACATTAGAAGTACTTGGCACCAAACATGTTGGATCTACTGCAAACAGCGCAATCTTATAACCTTTTATTATAGACTGGTATAGTGGATTGCTGTTTAACTTGACTGTGCCTTTTTTAGCCTCTTTTTTCCTTGAGTTTTAGTGGTGCTCCCAAAAAAATCAATTTTTACCAACTTTCTCCAATTTTATGTTTTTCTTGGGGGAGGGAGAGGAAGGCAATCCCCCACCCATTTCTGATGCTAAAAATAGAACCCGAAGCGCCCCCTCCCCCCCCCCCCCTTGCAAAAAAGGCATTTCACAGAATCACAGAATCCCCACAGTGCAGATAGAGGCCATTTCAGCCCATCGAGCCTGCACCGACACATATCCCACCCGATCCCCGTAACCCCTACACCAACACATATCCCACCCTATCCCCGTAACCCCACGTACTTAATCCCCCTAACACTAAGGGTCAATTTATCATAGCCAATCAACCTAACTCGCACATCTTTGGACTGTGGTAGGAAACCGGAGCACCCGGAGGAAACCCACGCAAACACGAGGAGAATGTGCAAACTCCACACAGTCGCCCGAGGCCGGATTCGAACCCGGGTCCCTGGCGCTGTGAGGCAACAATGCTAACCACTATGCCACCGTGCTGCCCTTTCAAAACTGATTTTCATGATCCTTACACATTGGGCATGTGGCCCACTGTTCTATCAAGAATATTCAAAGCCCTAGTTAGACCACACCTGGAGTACTGCTTCAGTTCTGGGCACCACACCTTAGGAAGGATATACAGTATTGGCATTCAAGAGAGTGCAGTGTCGATTTATCAGAATGATGATATCCAGACTCCAATGGTTAAATTACGAGGAGGAATTCAGAAACTAGGGTTGTATTCCCTGGAATTTAGAAGGTTAAGGGGTGATTTGATCAAAGTTTTCAAGATATTAAGGGGAACTGATAGGGTAGATAGAGAGAAACTATTTTCACTGGTTGGGGAGTCTAGGACTAGGGACATAGTCTAAAAATTAGAGCCAGGCCTTTCAGGAGTGAAGTTAGGAAACACTTTTACATGCAAAGGGTGGTAGAAGTTTGGAACTCTCTTCCATAAACGACAGTTGATGCAAAGTCAATTGTTAATTTTAAATTTGAGATTGACAGACTTTTGTTAACCAAAAGTATTAAGATATAAAGGACACAGATCAGCCATGATTTCATTTGAGTGGCGGAACAGGCTTGAGGGACTGGATGGCCTACTCCTGTTGCTATGTTCATATTCCTCGTGTAGCACGTTTTAAGTCAAATTAGTTTGATCAAGTGTACAGGCAGAATTGTTTGAGTTTCACTTTTTCAGACACCTGGGGCCGATTTTCACCGGGGCACTAAAGGCCTAAAAATGGGGCTGGTAGCTCATTATCTCAGCTGTAACTTTCACAGGGGCCTCACTGCTGGGCAGCCAGAGGTCCTGGCTGAAACAAGCAGTAGGCCTCTTTACTGTTCAAATCAGGGGTCTTAATGATGTAGTTAGGACTCCTGATTGTAATTTTATAGGACACATAGGCGGAGCTTACGACGCGAATACTCTGCCCGTGCGTACTGCCATTCCGATCAAGAAACGACAAGAAAAATAGATTATTTGTGGAGTTGGAAGGAGTAGGAGTGCTCTTCCTGGCTCCATAATAATACTGCGGGCCTCTGTTGGCCCAGCCTCTTCCAGCCTTGGAATCACATCCTCCCCCTCCGAGCACCTACCGGCATCTTTCCCATCCCCTGCTCCGTTCCTGCCGGCCAACATTCCTGAGACGGCGAGCTGCATCAGGACCTGTTTACCGTCTGTAGCTCGCCTGTCAAAATCAAATGAGGCTGGGGCCTCAACATCATGGCTGTTTCTTCACCGCCAGAACAGGCAGCTGGTCAGCACCCTCCACCAGCTGGCCGCCCAAAAGTCAAAATCAACCCCGGTCATTTTTGGCGGCGCTATGGAGAACAGCAATCTAACGAGAGTAACAGCTGGTGGTAATGGAGTGTTCTACACCAGCATTTCATTCATATCATAACTAGCTAGCAGAAAGCAAAGTAAATGTAGGAGATAATTGTTACATTTTGGGGTTTTTAATGCTATTCTACTTGGGCTCAGCATCAACAATCCCTCATTAAAATGGACCTCATGTCCACTGTGAATAGGGTTTCCACCCTCCAGGATTGTCCTGGCGTCTCCAGGAATTAAAGATTAATCTCCTGGATACTGCTGCGAGGAACCCAGGGGAAGAATCATAGGGGCAATAAAAAAAGTTTCTTTCATTTTATTCAAACACTTATTTATTAGTTATAAAAATATTGGAGATGGGGAAAAAAAAGGCTGTTGACTGGGTCGAGTGGTTGGAGATCATGTGATGGAACCTCCAGGAATATGTCCAACCAGGCAACCCTAGCTGTGAAGGGCAACATTGGGAACAAAGGGAACATTGCCCACAACCCTCCAAGATATCTGCGCTCCTCTAATTCTGGCCTCTTGAGCAACCCCGATTTTAATCGCTCCACCATTGATGGCCGTGCCTTCAGCTGCCGAGGCCCTAAGTTCTGGAATTCCCTCCCTAAACCTCACTACTTCTCTTTCCTCCTTTAAGGTGCTCCTTAAAACCTACCTCTTTGGTCAAGCTTACGGTCATCTGCCCTAATATCTCCTTATGTGACTTGCTGTCAAATTTTGTTTTATAACATTCCTGTGAAGTGCCTTGGGATGTTTTACTACGTTAAAGGCGCTGTATAAATACAAGTTGTTGTTATTGAAACCTCAAAAGAAGGCTGGTGTGTTGTTGCAAAGAAAGTTAAAAGTTCTTGAGTTGGTTGAAGTCACCAGAAGATTGCAAGAAGCATGTGAACATTAAATGACAAGACAAAAAGTTGCATTCAACGATTTAGGACTGACTTTGAAAGACCTAAACATGAACAAAAATAAAAAAGAAATGACAAGACCCTTACTAAAGTTGGCTTAGCCTTGTGGGACAAGAACTTTGACTTTGCTGATTCTGGTCATTTGTTTTATTTCTTCAGTTCTACCTCTAATACTTCATGTACTGTAGTGTCAGCTGTTACTTTTGCTTATCGTACCATATACATTGCTAGTTCTTTCATATGTAAGCACATGATGGCATAGCTTTAAAGTGAGAACACATCAGTTTACAAAGGATGAGATTTAGATCCTTGACTGATGTTAAGGTCTGAATGAAGAGTTTGATCTTAACACCAGTTAACCAATTAATACTAGGGATGTTCACCTAGCATTGCCACCCAAAAAGACCTTTGGCCAAAATGGCCACCTGATGAATTCTAATCAAACTGGATTTAAGACTGCATTATGAAGCAAATCTCTTCCACTTTGCATTCCATCCTTTAAAATAGATTTTCTTCCCCTGATGGTCAGTAAAAGCTGTATGTGTTGTGGTGAGTCATACAGATGAAGGTTCTGAACTACGGAAAGGAAAACAAATCAAATGGGCCTATAGGATAACAGAGACAAATGCCAGTACAAAGCTTGTTCTTCTTTGAATTGACCCTGAAATTATTTTTAGAAAATTGGATTTGGCCTGGGCTGTGAACATCATGATCGGCCTGCAGTTGCCGCTGTCAGTTCTGTGTGTCAGCTTTCTCCCATCAACATGCTGTTCTGCATCATGGCTTAAGTACACTGATGCATTCGACTGACTCAGCAGACTTCATAGGTCACAGCGGGAGCCAGGTAGTCCAATGGCAGAACACAAGATCACAGAAAATCAACAGCTAACTGCAGAACTGCTTATCGGCAGTTAATGGCAATCACACAAGGTTAAAAGTGCTTCAAAGAAGTCACAGAATGGTGGGTGTGGGAAATGGAAAAATATTGAGGCACATTGTTGGAGTACAATACAGGGAGCTTTATTGTGCATCTAACCTGACCTAGGAAAGCTTGATACTGGCACTGGGTGTTCAAAATGGCAAATGTTCCACTCCTCAACATTAACATCTCTCACCTTGAGTAGTACAAAATCAAACCAAGCAATGACTCCTTGAATCTAGACTGTGCAGTCAGAATTCACACCAAAATAGGTTAAACATTGTCCCTGTATATACTTAGTACCACACAACTTTCTAGATAGTTTCTATGTATCTGAGTGCCATTGGATCTTATATGGACCATGATGGGTGAACCTTGTACACAACAAAAATGTTTTAAAAGGTGAAACAGTATTAATAAAATGGGGGTGGGTTCAAAAAATCAAATCGCATTTGGACATCTGGAGAATTTTGCTGTTTGACAATTTACAGCTTAGATTTATGTAATAGTTAATCTTAACAATGAATTCAACACTAAACAGTTCCTTAGATGTTATAGCATAAAGTACAATCGGCTGGCCTGAAAATTGTAAGTTTGTGCTCTACGACTAACCTACTTGCTTTCAGTTTCTGTGGGGGGGGGGTAAGAGTGGGAGGAGAACGATATCTGCACTAAGAGTTGGAGAGAAAATTGAGTAAAGGTTGGTCCATGGGAAAGAGGAAAGGTACTAGGAAGATAATTAAAACTAATCATTGATGAACTACAATGGAAATATAATACAAGACAAAATGTGACTGCCAAGGCATATTTATTACTTAATCAAAACAGAATTATAAATCATCTTCACATCATTGTGAATTATTTTGTTATATAACAAAAAGTGTTGCATAGGTTCCAAGCACATGTAACACAGTTTGGTCGATGCTAATTACGGAATTGCAAAGCTGTACAGGTTAATCTTATTACACACCTACATTCGAAAGAATGAACAGTTTAGTTAAAGCTATTCCATCGGCATAATGAATAGTAATGGGCTAACCTTTGTGGAATTAGTCATGAACCTACAAATGCTAAATTCTTGAGGCAAAAAACAGTATACTGTGCTAAAAAAAAGTTCTAGAAAATAGAAACTAAACGTCAGCTTAGTCATAGAAAATATCAAGTGATTTAAGTATAAACCCGAACATTTCACACCTCGCAGCACACCATAATGAAAGCTTGTCAAGATTGATTTTAAACGGTAACACTGATAGAATGAGTACAGGCATTAATAAGAAACAATGGAAAATTATGCAGTGTTATGCCATTTAATATTTAGCCAAGGACACTGTATATTGCAAATTTCATTTCTGTAGTGGATTCCACACAAGTTAATTAAAGCTTTTTCAACTGACAGAGCCAAGTAGGTCATCCTTGCGTTTCCACCCTTCATGAAATAGCAGATCATCATGTAGAGAGGTGCCAGCTGGTGCCACTGAATTTCTGAACAGTTCAAGTCTTCAGAAGCTCCGTTTAATAATGCATTCATCCAAACCTCACACATAGCTTCTTGTATAATGCACACACACCAACAGTCAGCCTACAATAGCTTGTCATTAACTTAAGCTTTTGCTTTCCAGACAGTTTGAGCCTCAGGGGGAAAGTTCTGTATTCACATACAAACATACGCCTATTAAAATACTGCCCCTTTAAAATATGAACAGTAGAATGTTAGTATTGTACTCACTGGCAAAATTAACATTTAATGCAAACTTAAGAGACAAGACTGCTGAATTATAGATTATAAAACCAGCGATGCTCCTGTTTGTTCCAACTATATTGGTTTTGGATTAGTGTCTGTGTATTCTTCCTAACTGAATATGCACTGGATTAATCGAAGGCCATGTTGCCCGGGGGGGGGGGGGGGGGGTAGAAATGAAACAGTTCCTGCACGTTTCACTTACTACTAAAATGGCTTAATTACGAAAAGATTAATCAATGGTCTACTGGACAACAAGTAACATTCATGCATGTAGGAAAGTTGAGACTAATTTTTTTTTAATTCATGGTCGCTGGCAAGGCCAGCATTTATTGCCCATCCCTAGTTGCCCTTGAGAAGGTGGTGGTGAGCCACCTTCTTGAACCGCTGCAGTCCGTGTAGTGAAGGTACTCCCACAGTGCTGTTAGGGAGGGAGTTCCAGGATTTTGGCCCAGCGACGATGAAGGATATATAGCATGTTGTAAGTTTGTTGCTTAGTTGGTTGGTGGATGTGTTCAAGACAGGTATGGAACAAGGCAGTGTATTTTACTCTATTTGTAAAGTTAAAGAAAAATTATTTTTACTAAACTGTCATTATAAACCTCCCCAGTTTAGTAACATAATTTTTATTTAACTTCTCACGTAGAGCAGAGTATACTCCTTGATGTTTTTCTGCTCCATATCCAGTAACAGAAATAAACACTCAAAGGTATGGGGTCAGCAGCAAATCTGGCTCCCCCTGCAATGCCTTGACAATACAATCTCTCATACAGTCACAGCACATTTGCTGAATGTTCAATCACTGGTGCTCAGAAATAAAACCTACATTTGATGCTAAACTTGCCACTATTTTGCCCTCAGCTAATACCCAATGAGATCAAGAACCTGATCAAATATGGGCACTAGTGAGGAAGATCATCATCTAGGTTCAAAGCTCTAATCTCTCAAGCACAAACTATGGGCTTAACAAAGTGCCTGCAGGTGTGGCTAAGTGTGCGCACTGAAGTAACTTTAACTAAATGGGTAATACAACTCACAGCATTTTAAGAAAATTAAAAGATTCTGTCCTTGGAATTTTCATATACAAAGTAATGGGGGAAAAAACCGATAAAGACAAGCTTATTTAAGGGTTGGCTCCTGATGATTTGCTGACAGATTTCTGCCAATAATTTGATTCTGAATATTCCTCAAACAAATGCATTTAACATTAAATGCCCACGTATGCGATTGTCTGCCATTATAGTGGATCAACTTTTGTTTAATGATTTGGTGGGGTAGCTGAAAGGGTTTCATAGCACAGATCAGAGGAAGATGGGCAGCATCATCTCTATCTGCCAGACTGTAAAGAGACTATCGAAGGTTGACGAGTTAATTGGCCCGGTACTTATGTGAATTTTGAAACATTTCTAAAAGTATTGGTGGTAGTTTGGATTATATAATCTGTGGTTTGGCTGTCTGAATTTCACTCAACACCATTCCTAAAACCAAATTTTGAATACTCATCACAGAGATGAACAAATTAAGTAGATCCAGAAGTTCCAAAACATAAATCATAAATTCCATTCTAGAGCAAACTTCTAATGTGAAAGGTAGGTCTTAAACTGATCTATTTTCTGTTTCATTATTGCACATTCAGTTTCATTCCATGGCATCTCTCATTTGCATAACTGTTAACCAAGTAATCATTACTTGACTATTTACAAACAAAGCTAAAAAAAAATGAAGTGTTGTAACATAGTGCCAATCACATGCAATTTATATAACTTGGCATAGTTTAATATTTACCTTGGTCTCATTTACTACAAACACATTCACAGTTTCACTTAGTCTGGAAGACACCAGATCACATTACTGTACTGTACTACAGATGTGTATGGTGGAGAGGGGTTATAGGACACAGCATCATGATTTTTTGGAAGTTTAAAAAATCTGTTCAAACTGTTCAGGTAGTGCAGCTCATTATTTAGACTGCATACTCCCACAGCCACCCATTTTGGGCCCAAGGGAGAGAAGAGTCATGGTTGACTGCCACTCTAAACAATCATCTACTAAGAACCTGGCTGGAGCTAGGTGTGGATAGAAGTAACCGAATGCTTCTTTTCCGGGAACAGGCACTCCAGCATCGCCTCAACAGGCCATTCACAAGCAAACAGGTAAAATAAACAAGGCTTCAAGTAAGACTGCATGTTGCACTGACAAACAGTGCAAGTTACAAAACAGTTGTGTTAGTAGGGGATCATGAATATTGGAGGGGGGGGGGGGGAGGGGAAGAGAGGAAAGAGAGATTAATTCTCTTAAATGTGTTACTTCCTGCAGAATTATTTCCTGCTTCATATTTAAACAAACCCTGTATAGAAGCACCCCGAGCTGTGAAAGCCATTTTTCGTAGGTTTTCTTATTTCATCATTCTTTCACTGAATTCTTTGTAAGAATTTAGAATGGCACTAGGTAAAGTAACTCACTGGGTCCTGGCGCATAGCTCACAAGTGAATCTGAAGCTGTTTCTCCCGTATGACAAAATTAACGCTGCATGTGCCAGCAGTAGCGAGGTCGTCTATAAACCTTCCACCATTTTTTCCCCCATTTGATTAAGAGAACATCAGGTGGAATTATCAATGAGAAAAGGCAGTTCAACAACTGAGTTGTATTCATTTATGTAACTCTAAACCCTCAGGTAAGATAAACTGCTAGTGGTAAGAAAATGCAGCCATTGATGAAAGTGCACTGGAGAGAGGAAAAGCACACACGCTGCAGAAGCCAATATATGGGAAACCATTCAGGAGCAAGGGCACATATGGGCCAAGCGAAACCTCAGTCCTTAGGCCCAAAGCTGTGAACTAATGGCGTTTTGATATTCCCACAATCTCAATTTATATGTATTAATAAGTTAATTTTAACTCATTTTGTTGAAAGATACCAATTCTTCAAATTACCTCCCAACCCCCTCAATATAAATCCGTTTCCAGCTGAAAGAGCAGACAGGTGGCCCGTCTTCCGACTATGACCAACACTGCTCTGCAATTAGCCTTGGTTGATACTCGGCAGCTATGGGGAAAAAGTGTCTCGAGACTTGAAATTGGAAATCACAGTGCGGGAAGGAATGCTGATGTGAAACGTGTCCTACCTGACAATTCCATGACAAAGCAATACCAAAATCTGTAGAAATTAATATTGGGATTCTAATTTGTCCAGTCAAGCATTTCATTGTGCTAAATCTCTCACGCTAATTTTTATCACTGAAATCAATGGGCATAATACTGCAAATACATATTTAATATGACAGGTTGAGTGAACACGGATGACTAATTATTGACTTTATATAGCACAAAATATTTCTTATTTAAGACCTTTAGTCTTTACTAATAAAATTGAGTCAATTTAGTCTCCGATGTATGATTCAAACCCCAATGAAATATTGCTGCACAGCTGGAGGATGAAGTGATTCGCAGAATGTCAATGAATCTACAGACTCAGAGATCATTTAAGTCAGATATCCCTGTGCTATTATGCAGGTAAACTAAAGATGTAGTTGTCTGTACGCCTTTTCTCCCACTTCCAATCCCACTATCCATCTGTATGCCTTCTCTCCTGAACAAGGCTACACCAACTGCAAGGGCAGCCCTGGCTCCCTAGTATGCCACTCAAGTACAATGTGCTTGTTGGCTAACTATTCCACTTTGGAGGTCGTTACAGCTGAGTCCAAACCTGTCCTTACTCTACAGGGCAAAGTCAGCACGGAGCTTCGCTAGATGGAACTGCAGGTCGGAGATGGCACAACACCGCAGTTGCAATTCCCCGACCCACACTCCCATCAACTGAGGCTCCATGCCCATGAGGACAGGATCACTGAATATGCCCTTTAATCAACATGTGCATTTCCAGCAAGAGTCACTGAATTGCAACTTGGAGCAAAAACACTGGTGTGTTTTTCTGCTTTATAGCCAAGGAAGCAAAGTTCAATTGTAGTGGCACACCACTACTTGTGAGCCCTTCACCCCCCCACCATCCTGGGCCCAGCACTTACCTTGTCCTGCGACCCCCTTCCCCGAATTCCCCTTTCGACTGGAAGCCAGCCTGTTAAAACTCCACAGCACGCCGGGAAACCCGACCTTCTGGGTTTCCCGCCGTCTCCCAGGTCCCCCCGCACCGTGTGGGTGGGACCCGGGAAAATCCAGTCCAGAGAGTGTGTTTCCACTTGTGGGGAACAGCAAAACTAGAGGCCATCAATATAAGATAGTCACCAAGAAATCAAATAGAGAATTCAGAAGAAACTTCTTTACCCAGAGAGTGGTGAGAATGTGGAACTCGCTATCACTGGGTTGAGGCGAATAGTATAGATGCATCTAAGGGGAAGCTAGATAAGCATATGAGGGAGAAGGGAATAGAGGGTTATGCTGTTAGAGTTAGATGAGGAAGGATGGGAGGAGCCTTGAGTGGAGCATAAACGCTGCCATGGACTGGTTGGGCCGAATGGCCTGTTTCTATGCTGTATATTCTAGGTAATTATATGTAATCTACACTGTATGATTTTGAGGTGCTGTATTGAAATGGCTACCTACTTTTATATTAGTAATTATTCTGCTCCAATTATTTTTGTGAATTTCAGTATCACCCCGACTTTCACATTTGCGCTCTGCCTCTGTGAAAGTACATTTCTATTTGTGGTGCTTTTCTCCCCCAAATTAAATGTCACATTGTATTACAATACTATTAGAATACACAAAGGCACTACTAGAATTTTCCCGGCATCCACTATGGAATCCAAAAATGACTCCCATTCGAAAAGTATGTTTTCAGTGTAAAGCCCAAAGGCAAAACTGCCTCAATGCTTGATCTGAATGGGTCTTTCACTCTTTTCGTGTGATCAAATGGTTTTCCCAGGGAATATTTTTTTTTGAAAGTGTGTGATGTGGAGCAAAAATGCTGATCCATATTAGAAGTTTATGTTAGCACTGCGATAAACACCTATACGTTTTCCATTCATTGTGTGTAGGGACTGCACTACTGACACCAATGAGATGCCAGTGCTATCAATGACAAGTAGGTGACTTACTCGTTGGTGCATAGGTCTGCAGAATTGGAAGAGTGCATAATATAAATGTACATGTGGATGCAAAATTACAAGTGAGTGCAAAGGCAAGAAGAGAACCCTGTATCATAAGGGTGGAATATTTTTGTGTTTAGCTCCAAAGTCAGACAGCCATCAGCAGTCCTTATGAGCTTCAAATTATAAATCAAGAAAAAATATGTACAAGTTAGACTAAATAAATGTAATATCACAGTTGACTATTGTTTTGCTTTTGAGATAAGGGCACTTTAAAAATTCTTAGAAATACAATAAGGAGAATTAAACTGTCTATTATTCTGAATGTGAGAGGAGACAATGTTAGGGATGTTGGGAGGATAAAAATCAGGACCACCTTTAATAAAGAATTTTCATTTTGCAAAAGTTTTAGTGAATTCTTCTTCTACATGGGGACTAAATGGTCCTTTCTGGTTAGTTAACGGGAACTATAAAGTTCAGCTGCATGTCACATCCTTATGAACACCAGGTACAAATAGTTGTGTTTCTCAGTAGATGCCTCTGTTTTTTCAAACTACCATTAATTTTGAATAGTTTAAGAAACAAACCAGATCTAGTGACTTCAGTTGTGCAAGTGATGAAGCTCACTGCAGTAAAAAGGGGTCCACATGCACTCTAGTGCTGTATGCTATAAAGTTTGTGTAATGGCATGCCCATTAACCACATTAAAACACATCATTCGGTTCAAACACACAGCCTAAAGTGACTACACCAATGGCACATTTCTTTATATAAGTGCGAAAAAGGTCTTTGCAAGTGAAAAATATAAAATCTTAAACATTAAAATAAAATTTCTCCATCATTAACATTTCAATCCCTCACATGCAGGTGTCACATATATACAGGACAGCTCCTGAATAAATTTCTTTGGTGAACCTGCAACTATTTTTAATTCGATACACAATATAGTTTCTTGTTCTATACAAGTTAATTGTTTTATACAGCGTAGTCAGTTTTTAGCGTTTCCTTTTTTTTGTCTTTTAAACATCACCTCAGAATTATTTGCAGATGACAAATGGCAAATCGGAGGAAATCTGAGGTAGGTGGTAAAGGTTAAGCTCAGTCTGTCAGCCTGTCAGCAGTGTGTCTTCCAGAGGGGACTATAGTACACCCAACCATCTCCCTAGTATGGAATCGAAAAGTTAGTTAGTTCAGTAGCACAACTGGGTGTAAAAGGCACAGCACTAGTCCAGCAACAGCAAAAATTCAGGATATTCTATAGTATTTATTAACAGATGGAAGGCCAGATCAGCCATGAGCAATAATGTCATGAATTGTTAATCGGATCATGAGTGGAATTTTACTGAATATTTTGCTGATGGACATATGATGTTCTGTTATGCCACAAGCAGGGGAAAAATGAAATGCTTAATATAAGTGTCCCAAGAAAGGCATTGTAACATTTCCTATGCAAAATAATAAACTCTCTGTGCTTTCTCCAATCCATATTCAATGTTGCTTTAATGTTGGCCTATGGTGCGATTTAATATGTATTATGCACACTGTATTATGCACATTGTAAAAAGAAATCAAACGTTGGCACTATCCCGTCAGAACTGCAGCCCGGAACGAGAAATTGCAGCCTCAAGGGAGAAGCCCACAGTGAAGGAATTAGTGACCTTGCAGGCAGACTATATCAAAAGATACTGTGCATTTTAGCTACATCACAAGCTCCATCCAGTCTGTTTTACAAAAAGAGAGCTGGTCAAGTGGTAGATGCAGGAATGCTGCTAAGGTACACCAGTGCAAATTACTAGGATATGTTTATTATGAATGCGTCAAATTGACGGAAAATATTCTGTTTTCCACAAATTTGGGATGATAAGTGTGAGAAAAAACAGACATTCTTAATGAATCTTGAGTTGTAAGTAGCTAAAGGAATAATCCAAGGAAAACTCAAAAATCATATGTAAGCCTTTCCTGGTGAACCATTTATACTTGCCTTTCTTATACAATTTAACGTAAAGAAATTTCCAGTGGCCATCCTACACCCAGTATCTGGATCTTATGCTCATTTTCAGAGCACCTTCGGTATATAATGACATTGAGAGACGGGGGTGGGGTTTACTTGGCGCTGAATCAAGCACACCCTAATTTCAGCACTGGTGGCCTTTAACATTTTACTTAGGTACTGTAGTATACTGCATCCCAGCAGGCAACACTGTCAGACATTCCATCTCAAATATTTCATCTCTAATGCCCTGTTAAATTTTCGAAGTTATTCAAGAACATATGGCAAGTGATTTGTTTTCCAAATACTACGAAGCAGAATTAAATCAATTACATCATTCCAATTTTTATTTTGTTGCAAATTGCTATTGTAGTCCTTCTAGAGTTTGTTAATGTAACAACATTAGAGGGAGAAGATTGAGTGAAGTATAAAGCAATTCATTCTCTTCATCATTACATCAAATGACCTCTGAGGATCGACAGTAAATGAATGGTAAGAGTATAATGAATGGAGTTAAACACCTGAAGCTATTGGTGATGCTGTGACAATCGTTTAGCTTTAACCCTTAGGAAGTATTGTACCTTCCTGTTAATAAGGTCATAAACAGAGCAAACAAGCAAGTGATTTCTTCTGTTGAAATGTAACCTACTGGATAACACATTTATCAGTGTTAAGGTTTTCTTAAATTTATTCTTCAAAAGCTTTCTCAGCCTCTCCCAGCAACATGGCTTAGAGAGGTGTTAAAATCCCTCGATGGCCTTGCTCCTCCCTATCTCTGTAATCACCTGCGTCAACACCATCGGCAACACCTTCACCGAAGCATACGAGAGCATGGGCCTTACACTAAACATCTGTAAGACAAAGGTCCTCTACCAACCTGCCCCCGCCACACAGTACTGCCCCCCCGATTATCAAAATCCACGACAAGGCCTTGGACAACGTGGACCACTTTCCATACCTCAGGAGCCTACTGTCAACAAAGGCAGACGTCGATGACGAAGTCCAACACCGCCTTCAGTGTGCCAGTGCAACCTTCGGTCGCCTGAGGAAGAGAGTGTTTGAAGACCAGGACCTCAAACCCGGCACTAAGCTCATGGTCTACAGAGCAGCAGTGATACCCGCCCTGCTGTATGCCTCAGAGACATGGACCATGGACAGCAGGCACCTCAAAGCACTGGAGAGGTACCACCAACGCTGCCTCCGCAAGATCCTGCAAATCCATTGGCAGGATAGGCGCACCAACGTCAGTGTTCTTGCTCAGGCCAACATCCCCAGCATCGAAGCTTTGACCACGCTCAATCAACTCCAATGGACGGGTCACATTGTCCGCATGCCCGATACGAGACTCCCAAAACAAGCGCTCTACTCGTAGCTCCGGCACGGCAAGACAGCCCCAGGTGGGCAGAGGAAACGCTTCAAGGACACCCTCAAAGCCTCCTTGAAAAAGTGTAACATCCCCATCGACACCTGGGAATCCCTGGCCCAAGACCGCACAAAGTGGAGGAGAAGCATCCGAGAAGGCGCCGAACACCTTGGCCTAGAAATTCATTGACGCCACTTTTGGGGCGCTAAAGTGGGGCGTCCGCTAAAGTTAGCGTGCGCCTCCAAATCTAGGCCACTTCTCCGATATTCATTAGCTTCGCCCTACTAGTTCGGGCGAGCGCTAAAACTGCTGTTGGACGCCTCTCTTTGGGCGCTAAGCCGGAGGTGGTGATCGATAGCGCCTAGGCCGGGCGCAGCGCAGGTGCGGCCAGCAGACACCCTGGCGCCGGCCAGCTCTTAAGGGGGAAGGGTCGACTGTGTCTGCTGCCACGCCCTGGATAGTGGAGCCCTCCAGCTAGGCCTGAACACTGCTGCTGGACCCAAATAGCGCCTGAAGACATGGAGAAGGCCCGTGAACGTGCGCAGCGCTTCTCAGAGCGTGATCTGAGTGTGCTGCTTGCTGCTGTGGAGAAGAGGCGCCATGTTTTGTACCCGGACAATGGCAAGAAGGCGACGGTCCGCGTCTACAGGAGAGCCTGGAGGCATGTCGCCACCAAGCTGTCAGCCAACAGCGACGTCCCCAGGACCGGTGCCCAATGCCGCAAAAAGATAAATGACCTCACACGCATTGTCAGGGTGAGTACCCTTTCCAATGACCTCCTCATCCTTGCATGTGCACCTCACATTATGGGCAAAGGGACCTGAAAGCTCTAACGGCCAGCCTTCATCCAGCAGCTATGGCACAGGCATGAGCATCAATTGCACATTCTGCACTGAACACACTGGCCAAGCTATTCCACCATGGGAGGCAGTGCACAGCAGATCATGGCGACACACTGGCCAAGCTATTCCACCATGGGAGGCAGTGCACAGCAGATCATGGCGACACACTGGCCAAGCTATTCCACCATGGGAGGCAGTGCACAGCAGATCATGGCGACACACTGGCCAGGCTATTCCACCATGGGAGGCAGTGCACAGCAGATCACGGCGACACACTGTACTTAGAGGCCGTCCTTTCTCTTGCAGGCCAAGCTGGCGAATAATCGCAGGAGCCGGACTGTGACCGGGGGAGGACGACCCCATTTCCAGCCACTCACCGACCTGCAACATCGCGTGGAGCGCCTCATGGGTCGCCGGGTGATTGGGCCCGTGGCATGTGGAGATGCCGACCCTGTTCTGGGAAGCAATGGTAAGGACATCACCTTTTGCACCTCTCGTCCCACTTGCGCATCAGATCTACATCCTTTGCCACTGTCCGACCAATGCGCTGAATGCCACCACTCATGCATCCCGCACTGACGCCCTCTCCTCACTCTAAAGCTACTCTTGTGCCTTCCTGCTTTCAGATGGTCAAGAGGAGGTCCCTCAACTTGCCAGTGACAGACCCTCCGAGGAGGAGGAGCAAGAAGAAGGCGGCCCATCAGGGGAACCCTCAGCCGCGGCCACCCAGGCCAATGTAGGGGACACGTCTTCCCTGGAGGGCAGCGTGGCGGAAGTGTCGAAGGGGAGGGGAGCTCCTGGGACCTGCGTGCTGCAGAAAGGCGGGAGGGGGGTGGAAGCTCGGCGGCCTTCTCCCCAGAGGGGGGGATGCGTCGGAGGGGAGTCCAATTGCTGGGCCCAGCGGCCTCCAGCAACGCAGGAAGGGTCGGCCAGCTCGGCGGCCTTCTCCCCAGAGGGAGAGTCCGGCCTCCAGTCAGGAGATGCTCTTCGCCGAGGAGATGGAAGGCCTCGAAGACTTGTCCGCGGACTCGGAGCACCGGCACACGGAGCTCATGGCGGTAGTGTCACGGTTGCCTGAGTCCATCGATTCCCTCTCTCGGAGTGTGGCCGAGTTCGGGCCCTTAGAGGCCACCAGTCGGGCGGAATACCGGGCAGATCTTGCAGCGACTGGCCAGGTGATTAGTGGTGCCGTCCAGTCACTGGCTGCTCTGCTGCGGGCAGTGAACAGGTCAACACGGGCACTCACTGCTGCCACACTCGCTGTGTCAGCCAGGCATCGCCAGGGCACCCGGCGTGCTGCAGCAGCACATCGGTCTGTCCCTCGGCAGATTGGTGCGCATGCTGCAGTGCTGGCCCGGGCGAGTGCCAGTGTCTCAGGCGACCAGCGAGCGCCTGCCATCCGCCAGCTTGCCGCCATTCCTCCAGCCGCCACTGCCACTCCCTCAGTGGAGCTGGCAGGAGCTGCTGCAGCGACTGATGCTGGCCAGCCACAGCTGCAGCAATCAACAGCCGGCCGCTCGACGCCCAGACCTCGACTAGGCCGACCCCCAAGGGCATCTGCCGTCACGACATGTGCCCCTCAGGAGCCTGCCCCCAGCCTTGCAGCAGCCAATGACCTTACTTTGAGGCGGAGCAGCAGGGCGGGCAGGGGCCACCCAAAGATGGCCAAGGCATCGCCCTAGCGGGCCAAATATTCGAATGTGTGGCCATTTGTGTTTGTTTCTTGAGGCCGAGAATTGGATGTTAGTTTTTTGAAGGCCGATGATGTGATGTTTGTTTTGGACGAAGGCCGACAATGACGGCCATTTTAGTTGCCCTATTTTGTTAATCCTCCCCAGGTTGTGGGAGCGAGTAATGTGTTTGAGTGTTTTTTGTGGCTTTCCTCTGTTTTTGGTTTTCATGTGGGAAGGGCCCAGAGTTTGTACAATAAAGCATTTTATTTATTGACATTGTCCATGTTTGATCTTTGAAGTGTTTGCTGACGGCTTGCGGAGCGGCTGCAATCATGTTCTATCATTGGCGCAAGCCATTCCCTGACAGGGGGCCTAGAAGTGACGTTCAATAAGCCGACGGCGGGCGGCCCTTGGACCTTGTGCGTCCCTCCTGGGCTGGTACTCCTTGTCCTCGTCGTCCTCATGCTCCTCCTGCTCCTCCTCCTGAGGTGGTGGTCCAACGTGAGGTGGCAGTGCCTGAGTCCTGCGGATAGCCAGGTTGTGCAGCATGCAGCAAACGACGACGAATTGGGAGACTCGATCCTGCGAATACTGGAGGGCTCCCCCGGAGCGATCGAGACAGCGGAACCGTTGCTTGAGCATGCCGATTGTTTGTTCTATGAGGTTCCTCGTCGCTTGATGGCTCTCGTTGTATGCCTCTTCAGCAGGGGTCGTGGGCGCGCGGAGCGGGGTCATGAGCCAGGTACACAAAGGATAGCCTTTGTCCCCGATAAGCCATCCTCTTGGGGGAGGCTGTGCCTGGAACATGTCAGCCACAGTTGTCTGTCGCAGGATAAAGGCATCGTGGCTGCTGCCTGGAAAGCGGGCATTGACAGCTAGGACGCGCTGCCTGTGGTCACACACCAGCTGTACATTGAGGGAATGGTAGCCCTTCCGGTTGCGGTAATCCTCAGCATGCTCAAGAGGTGCCCGCAAAGCCACATGCGTGCAGTCAATGGCGCCCTGCACCATGGGGAAGCCCGCTATTCTTGCAAACCCCACTGCACACTGCTGCTGCTTGTCCAGGGTCATGGGGAAGGAGATGAATTGATGTCTCCTTCTGAAAAGGGCTTCGGTCACCTGGCGGATGCAGCAATGCACGGCGAACTGGGAGATGTTAGCGATGTCCCCAGTAGCGGATTGGAAGGAGCCGGAGGCATAGAAGTTGAGAGCCACCGTCACCTTCACTGCCACCGACAGAGACGTCCTGCGCATCAGCTGTGGCTGCAGATCTCTCTGAAGCAGCCGGCAGATGTCTGCAACCACCTCCCTTCGGAATCGCAGCCTCCTAACACACATCGCGGCAAACATGGTCAGATAGGAGGTCTGCTGGCGGTATACCCTGCGTGGGTAAGGCCTCAGTTGGCGACGCCTGTTGCCCCCTCCGCGTCTAGCCAGGGCTGCCACTCTCTCACGGCGTCTGTAAGCCCTTCTGGCATAAGGCTGAAATTCAGCATTGCCACCCAATGCAGCCCCCATTATATGCTGGCAAGCACTGAGCTCTGAATGAAGGCTAAGATAATTGGTGAGCTCTGGCCTGAGCCAAAAATACCTGTCCAAGTGTTGGTCCAAACCAGTAAACTCTCCTCCTTGGTCTCTGTCCAAAAAACCATTGCACAAGAGTGAATGCTGCAAAATGGCTGGCCTTTATACTGCTGGGTAAGTGCCCTTTAATTAGCGCTCCCCCGGCCCGGCTGGGCTGTGTACCGTTCCACTTCACAGTCGCTCGGGACGCCCGGCGCACAATGGGCCGGCGCGAGTGAAGTTCCGGTTTGGGGCGCACAAAGGGCGTTGCACTATTATATGACGTCATGATCTGCGCGCGCAGCAGGGCGCGCGCTAAGACTTTGCGCCGGCGCTAAATGTGTCCTGAAGTTGGGGAGAGGCGCAGATCGCGCTGCGCCCGGGCGATAAGCGCCTAGTGCTCGAGATCTACTCCCCCTAAGGCGCTAACGGCTGGCGCGCCCAACTGAATTTCTAGGCCCTTGAGTCTCTTCGCCAGGAGCAAGCGGAAGCCAAGCGCAGGCAGCGCAAGGAGCGCATGTCAACCCAAGCACCCCACCCACCCGCCCCTTCAACCACCATCTGCCCCACCTGTGACAGAGACTGTAGGTCCCGCATTGGACTCATCAGTCACCTGCGAACTCATTTATAATGTGGAAGCAAATCATCCTTGGTTCCGAGGGACTGCCTAAGAATCTCCTGCAGCCCTACAACCCGCCGAGAACTCTGCTTTCCTTTATCTCTGGCCTGTTGTGAATCCGCCACTTCCTTCACCCCACCACTGGCGGCTGTATCTTCAACAGTCTAAGCACTGGAATTCCCTCTCTGAACCTCTCCACCTCTCTCATCCTATAAGACCCTCCTTAAAACCTACCTCAGAGAACTCAGCAGAATGGCAGGGCCAAACGGGAAACCCAAGACTCTAATGCAGCTTGCTGGAGCTCTATCATGTAATGCCATTGTAGCAACCAACTAAATATTGGAATTTATATATAATCTATAGTCAGGTTATACAGAATATGCCGGGGCACTATATCATTTTTTTCTGGGTTGGCTGTCAAACTGCAGGGATTTTAATTACCTCTTTTAGAAAATACTTTGGTTTCCAAAGAGTGTTTGTTGCTGCTCGTTGCCTCTCCTCAGCTCTCTGCCGCTCCTCCAGAAGGTGCTTGTTCTCAGTTGCTGCATCAATATTGCCGGCTTTTAGTGCATTGGTAACCAGTTCCCATAGACGTCTAAAAAGGAATATATATACAGCGATCAGGAACTCAGGCCATTTAAAAAATCTCAATTACCATACATGTGACAGAAATAGAAACAGTGGGCTGGATTTTCTCAGCGGTGACGGGATGGTGCCGGGATAGCTGGTTGCCGGGTTCTGTTCCCGCTCCCAGCTGCAGCCGCTCTGTCAAAGGGATTTTCCCTTGATTGCCTTGTTAAGCCCGCCCTGTGGGCTTCCCGGCCAATTAACAGGAAGCGGGTTTGATGATGTCATTTGATGATGTGTCAGCGGCTGGTTTCCTTAAAGAGACCACGGCCACAATGAGTTTAACAGTTGTTCTGTCAGTGTTTGACAGCATTGAGGTGCTGTAAACACTGACGAGCACTGCACAAAGGTGGACGGTTGCACCCAGGCTCTCCAATGACTCCCTCCATATGCTTATGGAGGGAGTCACAGCACGCAGGGAGGTTCTCTTCCCTTCCAAGAGCAGAAGAGACCTCCCCAGGACACCAACGCAGCCTGGTTGCACATTGCACAGGAGGGCAAAAGCAGGGATGTCGTCAGGGGTTCCTGGCTGCAGTGGCGCCAACCTTTCAATGATCTCAGTGGATCACGAAACGTTACTGCAAAGCCACACTCAAACTCACCCTGCTGTGCCACTCAACACATCCCTATCACTCTGCCTTCCATACCCTACTCCTGCACATCCTTACTCACACCAACTTACCTTGCACCTCCACCCAGCCCTCTATCTATTTTATCACTTCCCCATCTCACTATCCACCCCTCACACTCACCCTCATTTACTGCATACCAACTAACAACACACAAGGGTAGCCACTTGAGAGGTTTAGCCAATGTTCATGTGAAGTTTCTGGTAATGTCTTGCCATACAGTGAAATCTATATTTTCAACACTGCCCCTTATTGGACAGATCTGTGCGTACCTTGAGAAGTTTCTTACTGAGTTCCAGTGAATGCTGAGACATAACTTCCCCACCCCCGCTATAGTGATGAGTGTGCATGGAATGGCTTGGACATTAAAGAGATGCTTTACGGTGCTGGTGTGGGATGGTGTCAACCTGACGCATCATGTGGCAGCCAAGGTTAACAGCGTCAAGTGAAGTAAATCTGGCCATAGTGTTGCCATTGCTGGCCTCCTGTGCAGCAATGTTGCCCTGTGTCCTGTGCAGCATCAGGTGATGGCGGAGAAGGTTGGTGTTCTTGGTGCTGCTGGTGTGCCTGGTGATGTTGGTGTTGGGGCTGAGCGTGGAAGGAATCAGAGGAGCATGGTGAGATAGTTTCTAGGGCACCGATGTTGCTGCAATAGATGTCAGCTGCAGGTGAGATGACAGAAACGATCTGTCAATGGTGAGAGAGGTTGTTCCAATGGAGAGGTTGTTCCAATGAGGTGGCACTGGACATACAGTTGGCTCTAATCACTTGCAAGCTAAAAAAATCTTTATGGGGGAAAAATTGAGTCGCGCCCCCTCTGGGGCGCTAACTTCGCCGGGGCGCTACTTTTAGCGCCCTGAAAAAATTAGCATCCCCACGGGCAAAATTGAGTGGTAGCGTCCCAAGAGGGAAGCGGGGCGCTACTGGAAGCACCCCGCCTCCCTCTTGGGGTGCTGCGAAGGAATATCGCGCCGCTATGTGCTGCGGTATTGCAGGCCTTCCTCCCCTTCTTAAAGGCATTCCGCGGGGGGGGGGTTGCTGGTCAGGAGGCCGGGGACAGCAGCGGAGGCCGGTGCTGGCAGGCGGCCAGCAACACAAATGGCCACCCAGTACCTCGCCTTTGAATAGCGCCGCCCCGTAGGTAAGTCAGGGGGCACTACCGAAGATTGCAGCCAGTGCGCGAGCGGGGCACAGTGGGGCGCTAACGGTTACCGCCGCTAACCTCCCGCTGAATTTCGCAGGAGGCATTGGCGGCGCCGTGCCAGTTGCCCTATAGGGCGCTAACGGGAGGCGCAAAGCAACCAAATTTTTCCCCCTATGTGTCTCACCACTTCTGCAGCTGTCAGCTTATCAGATACATCAGAGCAGACTCAACTCAGGCCAGGGTGAGCTGGCGTGTTCCCCAGGCAGCGGGTAACTCATGGGGGAGCATGTAAAATTGGAAGTAAGCCACAAAATACCATTAAATTGGCTCTTAACAAGCCATTTAATGAGCTCAATTGTCTTCCCCGCTGCTTGGTGTCGGATCAGTTCTCCACTGACAGGCCCGACACCTGGGAGACTCGCGTGGAGGCAGGTTGACAGTGGGTTTCCTACCTGCTGTCAATCTTTGCTATTTTGACCCAACCTCTGAGCGCCAGCAAAGTCCAGCCCAGTACCACAAGTCACAAATGTGGTGTTTGCCATTTCGTAAAATATTTCACTCCATTATGAAAGGACAGTATCCTTGTGCTCTAAAATATTTATAATCAAGCTCCATGATAATAAGTAAAGTACACTTGAGCAAAAGTAACCCTAGCACCTGTGGCTGTGATCATACCTGTGTAAATATGAAGGTTGGATTCCTGTTTACATCTATGATATAATATACCAACTGCATTGTCAACCACCATTGCAGTTTCCCACTTCAAGCACAACATTGAAAGTAAATGAAAACCCAAATGGGGAACTGGGCGGTACAGTGGGTTAGAAACCGGCCTTTCACCTCTGGGTTCAAATACAACTAGACTGATGGAATGGAATCCACCTGTTAGCTGTTGGAGTCCTCCAATGTGAAATGAGCTGGGGCAGCATCAACCCAGCTCCCAGGAGGCATGGGGCTACAGCACAAAGATGGCACAAATTCATTTGGCCTAGTATGGGGAAAAAGTGCCACACAAGTAGGAAGGTACTCTTTTGAGGTTGTAGCAGAATCGAGAGAGCTTTGCTCTGAATCTGGCTGTGCTGTAACAGACCGAGGAGTGCTTGGATCTGACACTGGGTGGCTGAAATGGAAAGTGGTCCATTTCCCAGTACTGACATTCCTGACCTTGAAAAAATGTTTTCAGTTGCATGTGGATTAAATGATTTAGGCAGTCATTGGGTTTGATATGAAATATAACTGTCCAAGCAAAGATATTTAAATATGAGAACTAAAAATTTGCAGTTCAAATATGCAACACTTGTGGGCTATAGGGTTTTGATGCCTGAAAGACTAAATATGACTTGGCAACATCACTGAATTTATAAAAGCTCAGGTTCCACACACCTAGATTCGAACAATCCTTGCTTTTTGACAGGTCGTATTTTCTTTCTGATTACTGGCAGTTTGGTCGTATCAATCACTTTTGTTTCCCTACTACTGTACGTGAATTCAAGTGTTCCATTCCATTCTCCCTGTGCCTTGCATACAATTGTATTTGTGGGATTATGCTTCACTTCAGCTGTAACTCTGCAAGCAGAAAGTAGAAATCAATTAAGAAAGTAAATAGAAAGGAAGAAGCTGATCTAGAACTATTTAGCAAAATAGTTAAATAGTGTCAAATTTAAAATTCACGTTCTTGTGTTCAAATCCCTGCATGGCCTCGCCCTTCCCTATTCCTGTAACCTCTTCCAGCCCTACAACCCTCCGAGAACTGTGCGTTCCTCCAATTCTGACCTCTTGCCTATCACCGACTTCCTTCGCCCCAACAATGGCAGCTGTGGCTTCTAGACCCTAAGCTCTGGAATTCCTTTCCCTTAACTCCGCCTGTACATCTCTCTCCCCTTATTTAAGGCACTCCTTAAAACCGACTTCTTTCACCAAGCTTTTGGTCACTTTGGCTCGGTGTCCATTTTTGTCTGATTACACTCCTGTGAAGTGCCTTGGGATGTTTTACTATGTTAAAGCGCTACATATATGCACATTGTTGTTAAATGTTCCTTCCTCTTCATTCTTTGCTAAAGGGCATACTTTTCAGCCAGATTAGAATCGTCAGAACGAAATCAATCCTCTGTTGATATTCTGATATTTGGTTTTGTCTAGCCCTCAAATTCTCCTTCCTTCTTGGTGGCCTACATTTAGCTCCACAAACTGATGAGAGTGTAAACTGCACACATAAAGCTGTGCTGACTACTCCATGCTGCTGCTCACCTATATAATGAAAAACCTCCACAGCCCCCACCAACACTTTTCAGCTGTTATTAAGTATACAGAAGGGAAAAATTGTTCTGCACAATCATATTCCATTGTGGAATGTTTTGATTCAGCAACAAATTAATTCCACCTGTCCAGCCTGCAACCAATGAGCTGCAAAATGAGTCTTAAATTTTTAATAAGATCCTTTCTGTAACAAAAGTTACTTTTATTACTTAATTCATAGTTAACATTAAAATAATATAACCACAAGTAAATACAGGATATCATATTGGTACAGTACTCGATTAACATTTTCTCATACTGCAAGTGAGTTAGAAGAATCCTGGACAAATGCAAGAGCTTCAGTATTCCATTATGGACAATGAATTCAAGATGGGATTTATTCAATGATCTCACGCTCCCGGTGCTTGCTTAACAGGAGCATGGGTTGGGAAATGCATACTACAGTGTAGCCATCTCTCCAAACTGTGCTCCCATCAAGTAAAGCAATCTGCTGGGAATGCAGGATAACTGAATGTACTTTAATCTTCCAGGTGCAAAAGACATCATAACCAAGACAGGGGTTTGTGTCTGAATTCCATGACGAGTTAACTGCCTTAATTGTGCTGTCCTACTGAAATAATTCACTGAATCTATAATATATAATAGGTAGATTTCTTTAAAAATTAAAGATTGTATAGTACTTTCTACTAAAGGTACTCTCCCTATGCTTTCCTATTCAAATGATTTTAAATTACCTAATGCCTCTGTTGATGTAGGGGAGATTTCATGCAAATACAATTTAAGTTCACATATTGTAATGCCACGGCCTAAAAGAGATAATGCATTTTTAAGACAACTTATGCCACAAGTTTGGTGTTTGCGTGCACACCTTTATTGAAAGCACTGGCATTTACACACTAATGCTTTGTGCAGTTTTTAATGACTTCATTATCTTTGATTACATTATCAAAATAATGAGTTATAAATATAGACCTGCACTCATTTTGTAAGTATGGGGAGAATTTTAACCCCCCAAAATGGGCGGGTTTGGGTCGTGTGGGAAGTTAAAGTGTTAAAAATCTGAATCCCGATCCCAACCTGCCCACTGCCTATTTTAACAGAGGCAGGTTGGCACTTTAAATATGATAATAAGGCTGGAAACCTTGGATTTAACCTGCTTTGCACTTAACCTGTGGCCGGCCGGGGTTCCCAGGCCTTAGGACCCTGGCAGCTGCAACGAGGCGAGGACAGCCTCGGGGAGCATTCATTGTGGGCTGGGAGGAGCAGGTGTGCTTCCCCCCCGGACCCCCAAGACCCCCCACCATCAGCCCCCCCGGAGTCAGGGCTCAAACCTACCTGCGGCTGCGATCCCTTCTCCATCGTTCCCCACTCGACGGAAGCCAGCCTGTCAATCAGGCTGACCTCCGGATGGGGAACCTGTCATTGATGTCACACGCACGCTGTGGTGTGGGCGGGGAAACCGCGTGCTACTGCACCCGCCACCACCACCCCAGAACATTAAAATTTCCTCCTTTGTGACTGCATTCAGGATGGACCTGATACAAATCACATTGAATTAATGGATGTTTGTTCCCTTTCAATCTGCCATCCCAATGCTAGTGAACATCTTGATAATTCTCCAGTAGAGTTTTTTTTTTTCTCTCCTTTTTTTCCAGACAATTTTCTCACCTCCTTCTCGCCTAAAAGCACTGAATCCATGCTTGGGTACAGTTCTGCAGGTCCTTCTGGCATTTCACCAGGGCATTATTGCTGAGACTTGACAGTGAGTTTTGGTGGGCTATTTGACTGTGGGGGTTCACAGCCAAGCCTGATCCTGACCTCACCTGACACTTCCAGCAGAGGTCACTGGATAATGATCTGCAGGGGGTGCTAACTGAGTTTTCTCTCTCTTTCTCCAGGGGTGCTGAAGTTAATTCTAGCCTTCTTACTGCTGCCCCACTGAGATGAAGTAACTCAACTGGGGCTCGAACCTGGCACCTTCCTGATCTCTCTGGCTTAGTTACTGCCTTAACCACAAAGTCATAGGAGAAGGTATTAAAAGACAGTTTACATTTTTAATCACAGCACAAGCTGGAAGGGAAAGGATGTAAGAATCTGGTCAAGTGTGGATAGAGCCACCTAGATTTAATAGCTACAGTACTACTGAAATAACCTGAATTTTAACAGTCACTCAAATTGTGATTTGAAGAAGAGAAATGAAAAAAAGCTGAAGTGAAAGAGAAATTAACAAAGATAAAATTATTGACATTAAATAAGTTACTTGCAAAGAATAAATGCTTATTGTTTGTGGACATAATGTCACAAATGTGGTCTGTAAACTGATGAGTATCCAATGAAGCAGAAACAGGTTACTTTTTATCTGACACTATTTATCTGAAGTTATTTTGTTCATAGACAGACCACATCAAAGGTTATGTCTAAAATGGTGCCTGTCTGGTGCTACCTGAGTTTGACCACATTGATATCCAAGGTGATAATACCTGCTGCCACTTTTGTGAGGTTAATACAATACTGTACATTTGTTGTATATGTGACAGCTATTCCATTTAGGAGCAAGCCACATAAACCAAGTGTGAAAAGTCATTGCTTGGAAAATATATTTTGTATCCCAAAGGTAACCATGTGGTACGTTCTACAAATCTGATGCATAATGACGTGAAGGAAAAAGGCTAAATATCTGACTCATCGATGACTGGATGTTGGACAGGCAGTCAGACAGCGCAGCAATAGTAATTGAGTTGAGAGTGGTGGCGGAGAAGTAAAGCTGACCCCATATTTACAGATAATGGCCAGAATTTTGCCTACCTCGGCGGGTCCGGTGTGGGCGGTGGCCATGGCTGCTGGCTCCATCCCGCTGCTGAAAATGAACTTATGTTAATAGGGCCTATTAAACCCGCCCAGCGCGTTACCCAGCCCAATTAAATGGAGCGGGTCTGGTGACGTCATTCATGACGTGTTTTCAGCCGGGATCTTTAAAGGGACCATGGCCACATTACATTTGACGTTTAATCTAACATAGTGCTGTCAGTGCACTACAGCATTGGAGTGCTGCAAACACTGACAATGACTGCACAGAGGCACCCAGGTACGCCAATGACTTCCATATGTTTATGGAGGGAGTCAGAGCACGCAAGGAGGTCCTCTTCCCTTCCGGTGGGCGGAAGAGACCTCCATAGTAGTCCAAAACAGCCTGGTTGCAGATTGCAGAGGAGGTCGCAAGCAGGGATGTGTTCAGGAGGATCTGAGTGCAGTGGTGCAAACGTTTCAATGATCTCATTAGATCAGGAAAAGATAGTACAAAGCCACACTCAACTTCATCCTGCTGTGTGTCTCATCACATCCCCATCACCCTGCCTTCTCTACCCTACTCCTGCACATCCTTACTCACACCAACATACCTTGCACCGCCACCCATCCCTCTCTATTTACATTATCACATCCCTATCTTATAGAATCATAGAATGGTTACAGCACAGGAGGCCATTTGGCCCGTCGAGCCCATGCCGGCTCTCTGCAAGAGCACTACAGCTAGTCCGACTCCTCTGCCCTTGCCCCGTAGCCCTGCAAATTTGTTTCCTTCAGGTACTTATCCAATTCCCTTTTGAAAGCCACGATTGAACATGCCTCCATCATCCTTTCAAGCAGTGTATTCCAGATCCTACCCACTTGCTGCATAAGAAGTGATCCTGCAATTTTTTCATTAAGACATTGGGCCAGATTTTACGATAAGAATAATGGTGAGGCTAACAGCGCTCACTGTTATAACGGGATAAATTGGACAGCAACTTTTGGCGTCCATACATGCGCAGTTAAACGTGCAAATCAGAAGATAATTACCGCTGAACAACCTCTTTGGCCCTGAAAATTTAATTTTACAAGTGTGGAGTCTCTCCCTCAGAAGAAAATTAGTGTTGAGGTTTAAGAAAAAAATTAAATTTTAAAAATCTTATTTTTTCTTTCTGTCTCTTTCATCTCTCTCCCTTAATCCCATCTGTATTTCACAATCTTTATTTTGCTATCTGTACATCATTTAAATCTAATTTAAATTTCCTGCATTATACTTCCTGGTTTAGAGGCTGCGTGTCTCAGTGAGGATTCTTCAATCTGTTGGTTGAAGAGCCTTGCTGTTTCTTTCCAGCTCACAGACACCACAGATCCACTGTAGAGGGTGCTGTGCTGAAACAGATGCCAGATTAGAGCAAGTCTGCGCTCTAAAGCCCGTAAAATCTTTGTGGGCAGCTGTCAGCGAGGTGAACGGCGAGCGCTGTTCCTTCGCCACTGACCTCAAAATCCGGGCCATTAAAATCGATGGGGATTAAATGCTGCTGTTTATATTCTGGTTTCAGTTGAATGCGGTAACGAGGTTTCCTATTTATGGAAAAAGCAAAGAATTCTTTACATTTCTCCAACCAACTAGTTGTAAAGTTATGACTGAAGTGGCTGAATGTGTGGATGATGTCCTGGGTTCATGCGTCCTGTTATTTAGTGGGACTTTGGATACCACAGAAATGGTTATGGGTGGAGCTGGCTCAGCTGTCATCAATTATGCATGGGACTGGAAGCTATGCAAGGTCAAAAATACCACTTCATACATGGAAGAAGGGAACATAACACAACAAAAGAGACAAATTTAATCAACAAGTGCAAAGAGGCAAGTGAACAGAACTGATAAAACTGGCAATTAAGTGTTTTGGAATGTGGGAATTCTTCCAAGTAAACTCAATGACTTTGCATTTTTCATGCAAATAGCTTTGTTTAAAGATGTACTTCAGCTTTTGGATTATTTTTAAGGTTTTTATCAGCTGGACAAAAAAACTTATATAAATGTGTTGTTGTGTGGATAAAACCTATTTTGCCTCCTGATGAGACTGTCTCTTACTTTTACTAATAAAAGACTACGGTTGTAAGAAACCTGTGTTTTAAAGGACTGGATTTTACCTGCCGAGACGAGTTGGGGGCGGGACTGCTGCCTTCCGGGTTCTAGTCCCGCCCCCAGCGACATCTGACGAATAGACGCTATTTTCCCTTGATTGGCCTTGTTAAGCCCACCCTGCGGGCTAGCTGGCCAATTAAGGGAAAGCCGGTGTCAGATGATGTCAGTGCATGACGCTTCATCTGCCGGCTTTCTTAAAGGGACAGGCCCCTAATTTTTTGACAGATGAATTGTCAGTGTTTGACAGCATTGAGGTGCTGTCAAAGACTGACAATCACTGTCCAAAGGTGAGCCCTTGCACTCAGGCTCACCAATGACTCTCTCCTTAGAAGAAAACAGATGGCAGCTGCATGTGAGATGGCAGAAGCCATCTGTCAATTCTCCCGATCAGATGAGGCTTCACAGAAACATCAAATCTTGTCACCTGCAGATACATATAAACAGAATAAAAATATTTTCTCACTACATTCCCTCACCTGTCATACTTACCTGTGCACCACTGCACCCATCACACTACCTCTGCAGCTGTCATTTACACACTTACACTGCAGCAGACCCACAGCCCGCCTCACTGACCCTGGCGGGGTTTCCCGCCATCGGGAAGCCCGCATCAACAGGCTGAAAATGGGGAAATGCCTCGTAACTGCCTGTTAACTACCCGTTAACAGGCAATTAATTGGCTCTAATCCCCTTACTGCCGCTAGGAGACGGGTCCCTGCACGAGTCGGGGACCCGCTCCCAATTTTTCCCATTTTCCCAGCAGTCCTGCCTCCAAACCCGCCTCCTCAGGGCTGGGAAAATCCAGCCCATAGTGTTTTAGCGCCTGTGGGAATGAGTACTGAGGAAACATGACTAGGAATCAGAGCTAGTAATGAAGCCTTGAACCTAATGGGTAAGCAATTATAAGGTTTTTGTTTAAACAGCCCAGTTTTAAAACGTCTATCCACATATCTCTAGCATTCTACCCGTAGAGATTTATCTATTTAAATCTGGTCTTAGTTGGAAGGGCCTTTTTGCAAACATATATACAAATAAACCCAAAACCCAACCCATGAGTAGGAATGTGCTGTGACTGGATGATGGAATTGTTGCAGAGATCCAGGCCAGTGGTCTCTTTTGGAACAGCAAGTATGCTTTGCTCGTTTCTCTCATTTGACCTTTTTACTTTTGAGGTGAAGTAATATACAGATAAGATATCACTGCATGCATACTTAAGTCAGTGAGAAATGAACTTCAGACTAAAAAGACTTGTATTTATATAGCGCCTTTCGTGACCTCAGGACGTCATAATGCACTTTACAGTCAATTAAGTATTTTGGAAGTGTAATGTTGTAATGTAGGAAACAGCATGGTCCCACAAACAGCAATGTGAAAATGATAAATATTTGGCCAGAACAGTGGGGAGAACTCCCGTTTTTCAAAATAGTGCCATGGGATCTTTTACATCCAACTGTGAGGGCAGATGTCTCATCCAAAAGACATCACCTCCGACAGTGCAGCACTCCCTCAGTACTGCACTGGAGAGTCAGCCTAGATTATGTGTTCAAGGCTCTGGAGCAGGACTTGAACCCACAACTTTTGCGAGAGAGCTACCACTGAGCCACAGCTGACTACTTCGATGTTCTCTCAGATGACCACTGCTTGTCAGGCTTACCAGTACCTGCTTCCATTGGTAGGGGGGAACAAAAGGCGACAAGATTTGTTACGTGGAATCCGGCTAAAAACGTCTGAGAAATACTGGTTTATCCTTCCTGTGATCTTCATTCAGACATCAGAGCTAAGAGTTCAGATAGGGCTGCTGTTGTGAACACTATTTGCTAATTAAGGAGGATAGTGGAATAGAGAGCATGGTTTGTGTGCTCAGAGGCGTTGGTAAGTGTGAAAAGTACACAGATGATATAGTAGACTCAGTAAAAGAGAGAGCTTAACTCAAAGCACGTTTTGAGAACTGACTGGGAAAAGTGATGGGAATTGGGCTAGTAAGCAAATGCAAAAAGAGCAGTGGACTAACACACTAGGTAACAGTACTAAATAGGTTTTAGGTACTGGATAACACTAAGGATATTACGTAGAAAAAGGGAAAACTGAGGAAAAGTCTGAGCAGTTTACATAAGAACATAAGAACTAGGAGCAGGAGTAGGCCAATCGGCCCCTCGAGCCTGCTCCGCCATTCAATAAGATCATGGTTGATCTGATCCTAACCGCCAATCCACTATCACAGAACCATCTCCTGAATCTAACAGAATTAGACACATGAAATAGGAGCAGGTTCAGGCTACACGGCCCCTGGGCCCGCTCCGCTACCCACAGGGCCATGACCGATCTGAACCTAGACTCATGTCCAAATTCCTGCCCGCTCCCCATAACCCTTAATTCCCTTTACTTCTAGGAAACTGTCTATTTCTGTTTTAAATTTATGTAATGATGTAGCTTCTACAGCTTTTTGGGGCAG
This sequence comes from Somniosus microcephalus, assembly GCF_052327205.1. Taxonomy (NCBI): domain Eukaryota; kingdom Metazoa; phylum Chordata; class Chondrichthyes; order Squaliformes; family Somniosidae; genus Somniosus; species Somniosus microcephalus. The sequence continues at coordinate 274,387,516 of NC_140991.1, read as the reverse complement.
CATATTCCATGGACCTACCACCCTCTGAGTGAAGTAGTTCCTCCTCATCTCAGTCTTGAAAGAGCAGCCCCTTATTCTAAGACTATGCCCCCTAGTTCTAGTTTAGTGGTATAAGATTAAAATGAGGTGAGGAAAAGGGAGGCTGTAGTATTAGGAGATCAGTAGTAACTAGAGCAAATACCAAACAATTATTTCTTAAATATTGGAGTAATTGATTTGCTTTTCTTCAAATTGAATTGTTTGTTAAAGATCGCTCTGAACTAGCCAAACTATTTTGTTCCCCCCCACCCACAGGTAATTTTAATTACTTTAACCCCTCTCTTTTGGCCTTTACATTCTCTGCCTGAGCAGCATGGTAGGTAACTTGCTCCCAAATCCATGGCTTCCCATTAGAACACTGAACCATACGATCCACGTTACTTTTCCTGGGATTTTTCCTCACCATTGTACCTCAGTCGAACAACATGGCTGAGACTGGGAAGTCACTGAATAGAGAACTGTGACCCAGCATTGTAAAGTTGGTAACACAATATATTGTCCCTCCTCCTGGTTTTTGCCAGTCTTTTAAAGAAAGACGGGGTAGATTTTGACATTGTGCGATAGTGTAAAATGGGTGAAAACGAATCAGCAGACTGTTTTACATTTCTACCGATTTTTATTTCTATTGACTTCAATGGATTTGCTATCGCCTGTTTTACACTTATTGTAGAAAGTCAAAATCTATCCCATTAAGTCTAAATTGGTATATTACTACAAGTAGTTAAGAAACTGCCTATGAGGAACTGCTAAGCACCTCAATTGGGCAATTGTGGCTTACAGTGATTCCAACCAGTGTTAGAAAGCTGAACAAAATAAAATACCATCCACAATTTACAAAGTCAGCTTTTTCTTCAGCCAAACACTGTTTTCACAATACTGTACTATCACTGCGTACTAAACATTTGTAAATTACCTGTGGACCTTCCCTCCATAGAAAGGTTTGGTGTGGAATGTGACAGCAGCAGAGTAGCCAGACTTGGCACAGTTAATACTGACTTTGCCCCCCAGTTCTACCCAGGGGACCGTCAGTATGGAACGTGCATAGGCACAAGGCAGTGTGAAAACATACTCTTCATCATGCTCGCCAAGGGAAAGGACACCTAGAAAAGATGGGAAGGCATTGAAAACTGTAATGATACAAAATATGGTCATATAAAACTTATCATTGTTCAAGTGAACAACAGAGATAGTCATTTTCTGGGAAAGAAAATGAAAGGGACAAGTTATACAGATTATGCATTTTATACATCTACCTTTCTCTGCATGTGTTGTGTTGTTTCTGTGCATTTTATGAAAAATACAGACTGAAAACACACGTGCAAGTTTTATTTAAGGTGGGCTGCATTTTTTAAAATGATAACAGTATTAACATGGCTGTAACAAAGTGTTAATAAGTTGAAGAATAATTTATTTTACATATTTCCAATGTTCTATGTGCTAGTTTTAGTGCTGGTCCTGATTCCTGTTCCTCTGGCTTCCCGACTTTGTTCTAGTTTGCTCCCGTTGGTCCAAGACTTTGAAACCATAAAACAGATGGTTTCAGTCCCAGGTATTAGCTTGTGGGTAAAATGTTGCTCTGCAGCAGGACTGATAAAGAGTCTTGAGCAACATTTTTACTTGGCTCTTTTTAGTTAGAATTAGCTGTGTGTGTCCAACACATGAAGGACCACATGTTTCCTAAATGTAAACCAAGAGAGAAAAATTTGAATCCGACAAACGTAAAGTTAGTTGAGGTCAAGCCTGAATCATGAACTTATTGCTGGGAATGATGTGAAGCTACCTCTTTACAGCTGTGGTCTGTAAAACATTACAACGTGTTCTGCTAACATTTCAAAGTTTAAAATGTTCTTTCCTCACCCATTTATGCAGCTAGCAAATTTTAATGCAAGATTACAACTCATCTATTTAAGATTGTTATGACTGAGTCGATTTCGATATTCCTGAAGAGAGTGCCGTGGTTCTTGTTTCTTGGTCACGCTGATTTTAAACAGAGGTAGACCGTAGGGAGTATATTTTCCTCCAGTTGCAAATTTTAGCAAAAAGTTGCCACCAGTCACGTTGACTTTTTCATGAACATCAGCAACAGGAGGAAAGCATACCCAAAAAGATGAGCATTCAGGGTAATTTGTACTCTGGGGTCAGTAACAGCATTCGTTAGATCAGCACTTAAAAAAAAATCTTTCAGAACTAATCCACAAGTTAAAATTCACAATAACAAAAAAAAAATGAAATAACAGCAGCTAAGGTTCGTTATAGTATCTGTCCACAGAATTTTACAAAATGTAAAACATAATTGCCAGATTAGGGTGCACACAGGATTCGCCAGTGGTCAGCAATGAAAAATATGCACTGGCATTGCACTTATTGGGGAAAAAGAAGGATTTGCTTGCACAAGCATAAATAATAGTCATTAGATTTGAGTTTCCAACCATATGCTTGTGCTACTGTAGAAACGGAATCTAGGCATAAAGTGTTTCTTTTAGCATCAGGTGGATAAAGCACCTAGCTCTCTCTGATTGAGCCATTCTCCAGAGCAATCTTATCCAGGCCATACAAGAGGAGCAACCGCATCTTATGCAACGGCAAAAAGATACACTGGCATGAGGTTTGAAGGAGCGTATGCAGAGGAATGGGCTGGGGAAATTAATATCAGTAGTTCCAGCAAGTAGTAACAAAGGTCAAAGTCAATAGAAATTCATTTATCAAATCAGCAGAAATGTTTCCAGGTAGTGCAAGTGACCAGGCATATTTAGAAGATGCTAAAGAAGGTGCAAAACTCTCCATCTTGCTTTCAACAGTCCTGTACAACACTTGCGAGCTACTATCAAGTCCAGGAGCATATAACATAATATATTGCATGAAAGATTTTGAATTGACCTTGTCACATGCAATTGCTGGCTGCAGTGCACAGAGAGCAGCAGACATATCCTCATATTGCTCCTCTGACACAGTCTTATTTAAGTCATGCTCCTGAGACTTCCTTGTAGGGCTGCAGTTCACTGCACTGAATAATAAAATAGTATTGAGAGTGGTGATAAATTGAGAAAGTTTTCATTGTCATGTAAGGTGTGTGGATCTGAGGAGCGAACAACAATGAGATGAAAGTTGTGGGTTTAATCGTATGATTCTGTACAACAGCAGAACCCCCTGACTTAAGCCAGAGAGGGGGGAATAGCGGACCCAGATAAAGACCTAAGGGTACATATATGGAAATAATAAATATCTCTCGATATGAAAGCTGTAAACTACACATTCAAATGAGACCTCATATTTGTGGCGGATAGGGATTGGTGGATTGGATCACTGTAGTAGATGCTGAACAGCACTCCTTCTCTTTGGCAACTGAAGTGTACATTCAATCTAGAAGATATTTGCCCAAGCAGCAATAAGGTGAATTAGAGGCCCCGATATTTACGGCGAGTTGGGGAGGGTGTGGGGGAGCGTGGGGAAAACCTGGCAAGGCTGAGGAGGTAGAGGTCCTGCCGAATTTAATGACAGTACTTCATTATAACTTTTTCTTCCGTTTCCTGCCCGGACGACGGGGAAACGGTGGTCATCAGCTGGAGGCCGCAACTGGAGACCCTTGCGAATGGTCCTCGGCAATCGGGAGGGGGGAGGGAGTGAGAGGTCGGGGCTGGGGGGTGGGGGTGAGAGAGAGGCCATTGTGGGATGAAGGGAAAGAGAGATCGGGGTTTGGGGGGGGGGGGAGGCGATTGCGGCAGGGGAGAAATCGAGGTTGCAGCTGGCAGGGGGGAAACTGAAGGCTTCCTTGAGGGGTCGGGGGAGCACTCCTGCTCCTCCTGGCCCACAAGGAGTGCTGTAAAAGGCACTTACCTTCTTGAGCCTCCAGCTCCTGCCTCCCTTTTACTGCCAGTTTCTCGAGTCCTGGGAAACGCGCATGGCAACTGTTAAATTTAACCCAATTGCACTGTGGAAGCCTGATTTAAATATGCTAATGAAGTGCCCTGCCTCTCCATGGTGGGACACTCACATGCCATAAAAATGGCGATGGGCACGTACGCATACATTCTAAAATCAATGACCAGGGTGTGGCGGAGCCACTAAAGGACTCAGACCGTTTGTATATAATTCCCTTTAACAACATATTAGCTACAGCCTGAGTCTGTATCTTTATGTATACTGTTTACTTGTATAGAGCATGATTACTTTAACAGCGCGGGTAAACGCAATGACGTCACGCCGTACATCACGTGATCCCCCACTGGCGGGAAGAACGTGATGACGTCATGACGTCAACCACGGGACCAGCCAGCAGTCCTCGGGGAGCCTCCGAACTGAATAGACCTACAGTCGATGTTCTCCTGCAGTTACTTGTTTAAACCTGTTAGTTTCCATTAAACTTCGTTTTGTTTAAGCGCCTGAGTGGACCTCAGTCTTTGGATAGGAACTAGACATTCCTACATTGGTGACCCCGACTTTTGCAAACGGTTTTCGCAGAAGATAATCAATATGGAAACGAACGCCGTTACCTTGAAGCTGCCGCAGTTCTGGGAGCAACAACCAGCCGCGTGGTTCATCCAGGCTGAAGCCCAGTTCGCCATCAGGGACATCGTTGCGGATCAGACCCGTTATTATTACGTGGTCTCCGCCCTCGACAGCGCCACAGCCTCGCGGATCGTCAGCCTACTCGGTAGTCCGCCTACTGATCGCAAGTATGACACCTTAAAGGCGCGGTTGCTGCAGGTCTTTGGGCTCACGAAGTCGGAGCGCGCGCGCCAGCAGCTCGCTATGCCCGGTCTCGGGGACTCCGAGCCGTCCAAGCTCATGAGCCAGATGCTCACGCTCCTCGGGTCTGAGCTGGAATGCTTCCTCTTCAGGGAGCTATTCCTTAGCCTACTCCCGCAGCAAGTTCAGGCTGCCCTAGCCAGGTCCGAAGTCACAGACTGCGCGGAGCTTGCTGCCGAAGTGGACAAGATCTTCGTGGTGACACAACAGCACTGTGCGGCCATGAGGCGCCCCTCCCCCACAGACGCTGCTCCAGCTCCTCAACCAGCGGGGTTGTGCTTTTACCACGCCCGTTTTGGCGTGAAAGCAAGATGCTGCTGCCCTCTCTGCAGTTTTTCGCACAAAAAAAACATCTACAGACACCCTGGCAAAAGAGGACCGGGTCTAACAAGCGCCCCGCGGCCACGATGGCCATCGGAGACTCAGGGAAGCTTCTCTTCATCACCAACTCCCTTTCTGGTCGACGTTTCCTTTGCGACACCGGGGCGCAGTGTAGCATCCTACCTGCGTCAAATCTCAATATACTAGCTGGGGGCCACGGCCCCGCCCTCGTGGCGGTTAATGGCGCGGCCGTTCGGACCTTCGGAAGGCGGCGGGTCCAAGTGTGTTTCGGCGGCCAGCATTTCCACTGGGAGTTCATCATGGCCAAAGTCACGCAGGCCATCCTTGGGGTGGATTTTTTGTGCGCCAACGGCCTCCTGGTCGATGTCAGGCACCGCCGGTTGATCAATGCGGCCACGTTCCACTCCATCCCATGCCACCGCGGTAACGCCGTGCCGCGCACTGTCTACTGTGCAGTCCCACCTCCAGACGACTTCACTCGGCTCCTTGGAGAGTTCCCGGATCTGACCAGGCCCACTTTCTCCTCCTCGGCTACTAAACATGGTGTGGAACATCACATCACCACCACCGGCCCCCCGGTTTACGTACGGGCCCGACAACTCGAACCCGGCAAGCTCGCGGCTGCGAAAGCGGAGTTCGACACGATGGAGCGGCTGGGGATTATTCGCCGGTCGAATAGTCCCTGGTCTTCGCCTCTCCACATTGTTCCGAAACCCGGCGGCGGATGGCGGCCATGCGGCGACTACCGACGCCTGAATGACGCCACTACTCCTGATCGGTACCCGATCCCGCATATCCAAGATTTTTCGGCCTATTTGGCGGGAAATACCTTTTTTTCGAAAGTCGACCTCGTCCGCGGTTACCACCAGGTCCCTGTGCACCTGCAAGACGTCCCGAAAACCGCAGTCATCACTCCATTTGGCCTGTTCGAATTTCTGCGGATGCCATTTGGCTTAAAGAACGCTGCACAGGCTTTCCAGCGCTTAATGGACTCCGTGCTTCGGGACCTAAAATTCCTCTTAGTCTACCTCGACGACATCCTCATCGCCAGCCCCAGCAAAGAGGAGCACTTCTGCCATTTGCGTACCCTCTTCACACGCCTCAGTCAACACGGTTTGATTATCAACCCGGCCAAGTGCCAGTTCGGCCTGCAGCGGATTGATTTCTTGGGCCACCGCATTACATCAGATGGCGCAATTCCCTTACAAATCAAATCAAATCAACTTTTTATTGTCATTGTTAGTGCACAAGTGCAGTACAACGAAATGTAGGCTTGCGGCTCCCGAGAGTGTACATTTAGATTAAGACATTTAAACATTCAACATACATTTGGCTTGTAATACATTAACATAAACATAACCATAATAAAGTGCATTGGCAGATGTGCAGGCTTTAGAGTTTATTTGTGGAGTTCAGTAGGATGACAGCCCTGGGAAAGAAGCTGTTCCTAAATCTGGTCGTACGGGTGCGAATGCATCTGTAGCGTCTCCCAGATGGCAGGAGGGCGAACAGACTGTGGCTGGGGTGGGTAGGGTCTTTGATGATGGACCGTGACCTCCGTAAACAGCGTTTCTGGTATATGTGCTCTATGGTCGGTAGCCGGGTGCCGGTAATGCGTTGGGCAGTTTTGACTACCCGCTGCAGACGAAGGTCGAGGCGGTTACATCTTTCCCGCGCCCGCAGACCATCAAGGCCCTACAGGAGTTCCTCGGGATGGTAAATTTTTATCATCGGTTCATCCCTAAGGCGGCTCTGCTTATGCAGCCCTTGTACGAGGCCCTCAAGGCCAAGTCCGGTAAGGATCCGATCAGCTGGACGGCCGAGATGGACCGGGCGTTCGTTGACACCAAAGGTGCCTTGGCCAACACAACCATGCTGGCGCACCCGCTTCCAGGTGCCACCATTGCCCTTACCACCGACGCGTCGGACTACGCAATCGGCGCAGTGCAGGAACAGTGGGTGAATGGGACGTGGCAACCGCTTGCGTTTTTCAGCCGTCAGCTATGGCGAAACGAAAGAAAGTACAACACTTTCGACTGGGAGTTGCTGGCCCTTTTTCTAGCCATCCGCCATTTCCGGTTCTTACTAGAGGGACGTCCGTTCACGGCTTACGTGGACCACAAGCCACTAACGTACACTATGGCCAAGACCGCCGAACCGCGGTCAGCTCGGCAACAACGTCACCTGACGTTCATTTCAGAATTCACCACGGACATTCAGCATGTGTCCGGCAAAGACAACCTGGTGGCGGGTTGTCTCTCCCGCGCGACTGTGCACGCAGTCCAACTCGGAATCGACTATGCCCTCATGGCTGCAGATCAAGTCTCGGACCCGGAGGTCCAAGCATACAGGACCAGCCCCTCTAGCTTCCAAGCGGCCGACGTCAAATTCCATGCCGCAGGCACCACGCTACTTTGCAACGTCTCCATGGGAGTTCCCCGCCCTATAGTTCCAGTTGCCTGGCACCGAAAAGTGTTCGACGCCATACACGGTTTGTCACACCCTGGCATGAGGGCCTCGCAAAGGCTGATGTTGTCAAAATTCGTCTGGAGGGGTATGCACCTAGATGTCCGCGACTGGGCCAACACCTGCGTGGTCTGCCAAAAGGCCAAGGTGCAGCGTCATGTAAAAGCTCCATTGGCCACCTTCGCTGTTCCGGAGCGTCGATTCGACCACGTGAATGTGGACCTCGTGGGGCCGCTTCCACCTTCTCAAGGTTTTACACACATCCTCACAATGGTAGACCGCACCACTAGATGGCCAGAGGCAGTTCCTTTGGTTTCCACCACTTCGGCAGGCGTGGCCAGAGCTTTCATCTCCTCTTGGGTTGCTCGTTTCAGCGTACTGGCGGACATCTCTTCCGATCGTGGACCGCAGTTTTCCTCTGAGCTCTGGAACGCTGTGGCTCAGGGGCTCGGCACCAAACTACAACTACATCGTACCACCGCCTATCATCCACAGGCGAACGGCCTGTGCGAGCGATTCTACAGGTCGCTCAAAGCCGCTCTGCGGGCCAGTCTTCAAGGCGCGGGATGGGTGGACAGACTTCCCTGGGTCCTTTTGGGTCTTCGTACGGCGCCCAAAGAAGATTTACAATCCTCCTCGGCGGAACTCGTATATGGCCAACCACTACGAGTACCAGGGGATTTCCTCCCGTCTCCAACAGAGCCATGGTCCGCATCCCAGCAACTCGTCAGCCACCAGGAAGCGGCCAGATGTTTCGCTCCAGTGCCTAGGTCGCATCACGGCTTACAGAGCTCCCACGTCCCAACTGAGCTGAAAAGCGCCGAGTATGTGTTTATCCGCCACGACGCTCACCGGGACCCGCTCAAGCCTCCTTACACTGGTCCCTCCCGCGTCATAGAGCCGGGAGACAAATCCTTTTCGGTCAATATCGGAGGTAAACCAGACCACATATCGGTTGACCGGCTGAAGCCGGCGCACTTAGACCTGGACAGCCCAGTCGAAATCGCTCAACTGCCAAAACGGGGCCGACCGCCCACAGTCGCTGTGCCAGCTCCACCACAACCGCTCAACAGCTCATCCACCGGCCATCAGCTTCCACTTCAGGGTTACAGAAGTCACTCGGACAGGCTTGGCAGGCCTCCTCACCGTCTCACTTTTGCTGTTAAAGACAATTCTGGGGGGGGCGCATGTGGTGGAGCCACTAAAGGACTCAGACCGGCTGTATATAATTCCCTTTAACAACATGTTAGCTACAGCCTGAGTCTGCATCTTTATATATACTGTTTACTTGTATAGAGCATGATTACTTTAACAGCGCGGGTAAACGCGATGACGTCACGCCGTACATCACGTGATCCCCCACTGGCGGGAAGAACGTGATGATGTCATGACGTCAACCACGGGACCAGCCAGCAGTCCTCGTGGAGCCTCTGAACTGAATAGACCTACACTCTATGTTCTCCTGCAGTTACTTGTTTAAACCTGTTAGTTTCCATTAAACTTCATTTTATTTAAGCGCCTGAGTGGACCTCAGTCTTTGGATAGGAACTAGACATTCCTGCAAGGGTACATTTACAACAGCACACTACAATGCTAAAATAAAAACAGAAAATGCTGGAAATACTCAGCAGATCAGGCAGCGTCTGTGGAGAGAGAAACAGAGTTAACATTTCAGGTCTGTGACCTTTTGTCATAACTGGAAAAAGTTAGAGATGTAACAGATTTTAACCAGATGCAGGGGCAGGGAAAGGGGGGAGGGGAGGAAAGAACAAAAGGGACGGTCTGTGCTAGGGCGGAAGGCAGGAGCGGTTAAATGCTGCAAATGGGGACGGCAGAATCAACAACAGCTGCTGCCTGAAGAAATAGGGGCAGAGGTTATAGTCTGAAATTGTTGAACTCGATGTTGAGTCCAGAAGGCTGTAAAGTGCCTAAGCGAAAGATGAGATGCTGTTCCTCGAGTTTACGTTGAGCTTCATTGGAACAGTGTAAGAGGCCGCGGACAGAGAGGTCAGAGTGGGAGCGGAGCGGAGAATTAAAATGACAGGCGGCCGGAAGCTCGGGGTCACCCTTACGGACTGAACGGAGGTGTTCCACAAAGTGGTCACCCAATCTGCGTTTGGTCTCCCCGATGTAGAGGAGACCGCATTGTGAGCAGCGAATACAGTATACTAAATTGCAAGAAGTACAAGTAAATCGCTGTTTCACCTAGAAGGAGTGTTTGGGGCCCTGGACAGTGGGAAGGGAGGAGGTACAAGGGCAGGTGTTGCATCTCCTGCGCTTGGACAAGAAGGTGCCATGGGAAGGGGGGGGGACTGTTGGGGGTGATTGAGGAGTGGACTAGGGTGTCACGGAGGGAGCGGTTCCTTCGAAATGCTGAAAGGGGAAAGGAGGGGAAGATGTGTTTGGTGGTGGGATCATGCTGGAGGTGGCGGAAATGGCAGAGGATGCTCTGCTGAATGTGGAGGCTGGTGGGGTGAAAGGTGAGGACAAGGGGACCCCTATCGTGGTTCTGGGAGGGAGGGAAGGGATGAGAGCAGAAGTGCGGGAAATGGAATGGACACGGTCGAGGAAACTGTCAACCACGGTAGAGGGGGATCCTTGGTTGAGGAAAAAGGAAGACATATCAGAAGCTCTAGTATGGAAGGTGGCATCGTCAGAACAGATGTGGTGGAGACTGAGAAACTGGGAGAATGGAATAGAGTCCTTACAGGAAGTGGGATGGGAGGAAGTGTAGTCCAGGTAGCTGTGGGAGTCAGTGGGCATATAGTGGATGTTTGTTGATAGCCTATCCCCAGAAATGGAGACAGAGAAGTTGAGGAAGAGAAGGGAAGAGTCAGAGGTGGACCGTGTGAAGGTGAGGGAAGGGTAGAAATTGGAAGCAAAGTGACTCAAATGTTTTAGTTCAGAGCGAGAGCAGGAAACGGCACCAATACAGTCAGCAATGTACTGGAAAAAGAGGTGAGGGAGGAGACCTAAGTAGGATTGGAACAAAGAATGTTCCACATATCCCATGAAAAGGCAGGCATAATTAGGGCCCATGTGGGTTCCCATAGCAACACCTTTAATTTGGAGGAAGTGGGTGGAGTCAAAGGAGAAGTTGTTCAATGTGAGAACAAGTTCAGCCAGGCGGAGGAGGGTGGTGGTGGATGGGGACTGGTTGGGCCTCTGTTCAATGAAGAAGCGGAGCGCCCGAAGGCCGTCCTGGTGGGGGATGGAGGTGTAGAGGGATTGGACGTCCATAGTGAAAAGGAGACGGTTGGGGCCAGGAAACTGGAAACTCTTAAAGTGGCAGAGGGTGTCGGAAGAGTCGCGAATGTAGGTGGGAAGAGACTGGCCAAGAAGTGTAGAGATAGGAAGAAATCAGTTCTGTGGGGCAAGAACAGGCTGAAACGATGGGTCTACCAGGGCAGTCCTCTTTGTGGATCTTGGGTTGACATGGCCCTTGACCAGCCCCTCCCCTTCCTACAGCACCTTTGCGGAGCACCTCCGTTCAGTCGGTAAAGGTGACTCCGAGCTTCTGGTCGCCTGTCGCTTTAATTCTCCGCTCCGACTCTGACCTCTCTGTCCTTGGCCTCTTACACTGTTCCAATGAAGCTCAACGTAAGCTCGAGGAACAGCACCTCATCTTTCCCTGCCTCTGCACCTGGTTAAAATCTGTCACATCTCTAGCTTATTCCAGTTCTGACGAAAGGTCACAGACCTGAAACGTTAACTCTGTTTCTCTCTCCACAGATGCTGCCTGACCTGCTGAGTATTTCCAGCATTTTCTGTTTTTATTTCATATTCCAGCATCCGCAGTATTTTGCTATTGTACTACAATGCTGATATTGATTACATACTGAGTCCCAATAATTCTATTTCTGAATTGCTAACATTTAGCATGGTATTGTTTCTCAAAAGTTCAACATTTCTTGTGTTCCAGCCCATCATGTTGGAAAATTCAGGATTATTTTTCAAGATTACATTACATAGAATTTACAGCACAGAATTTACAACACAGAAACAGGCCATTCAGCCCAACTGACCTATGCCGGTGTTTATGCTCCAGACTAGCCTCCTCCCACCCTACTTCATGTAATCCTAGATATAAAAAGTGAATCAAGTTTTGGGGGGAAATTTTGAAGATTTGAACAAGTACTTGCAGCACTGCTGATTAAATAAGGTACTCTCCAACAAATATTGGATTGGATCAGCATATACATTTTCGGTCATTGAAAATGACATGTAGAAATGTAACTGGATATTAGCTGTAAAACACTACCATAAATTAATAATTGAATATTATAGCTACTTTCAATCCATCATAATACATTAGAGTTAGCTTAAAAAAAAATGATGGATTTGCAAACTGTTCTTACCTTCCCCTACCATGGTGACCCCAATGGACATCCCCATGAATTTGCTCTTGGTCCACACATGCGCATTCACACAAATTTTCCTCTCCTTGCATTCGCAGTAAAAACCAGAAACCGGTGGATGATGGGAAACTTGTTCTGCCGCAAATCTCACTTTGTAGCATTCTGTCGGGTCCTTGCTAGACTCAAGGGCATGTTGGGTCTTGGGCTGGTCCTTGGCAATGGTTAAAGTGCTGTTGGCTTTCACTTTATCTTTTGGCACATCCCAAGAGCAGTGGAAAGTTTCTCCAATTATCGGATTATAAGGTTTCTTTGCCACCGCTCCCTTTCGGCCCTCGTGGAAAGCAGTCAGGTAATATTCCACAAAGCAGATAATCCGTTCTTCAGCTGTGGTACCTGCAGTGATCGACACAAACATGTCTGCATGGGCCATGAAATTTGCATACATTTCCAGCAATGACCTCTTCTCTAAAATAAAAGTTGGAAGCACCACCTGTGTTAAGAATGAACAAAGAAAATAATTTAGTGCTTTCTAAAATACTAGCAAAAGATATTTTGAAAAAAACTTCACAAAGACATCTTGAACATCAATTTTAAAAAACTTAGTGGAGGAGAAATTGGGTTGAGCCGCAAACAGGGCGCCAAGCTCGCCAGATTTTGCACTGCGATCGGAGCAGCAGCGATCGCCGGAAATTCAGCTTGAGCGCCTCAAGAGGGACACGGGGCGAGGCTCGAGGCGCTCCGCGTCCCTCTTAGGGTGCTGAAACTGAATATCGCAGCGCAACGTGCGCTGCGGTACTGCAGGCCTTCCTCCCATTCTTAAGGGGGAGGGGCCTGCACCAGCGCGATGAGCAATCGCGAGTGCCGGCAAAAGAGCCCGGCACCGAGGAGAAGTGTCGGGCTCTCGGAAAACAGCCGGCAATGCCGCGGGGGGAGAACAGGAGGCCGGGGACGGAGGTGCTGGCAGGCAGCCGCCGAAAAAAACGGCCGCCCCGCACCTCCACCTTAATTTGCACCACTGCCGCCACAGGTAGGCCCCGTGAACCGGGCGCGATTAGCGAACGGCGCTACAGAGGCGGTCGCTGCCAAAAATCGCGATCGGGGCGGTAGCGGGGCGCTGCGCACACCGATGACGTCATCGGTGGCGGCGCAGCGCAACAGGCTAACGCCGCCATTAGCGCCCCAGCTAAATATCGCGGGAGGCGTGGCCAGTGGCGCTAAAGCCACTGAGTGCCCTCTTTAGGCGCTAACTGGTGGCGCAGCCCACCGAATTTCTCCCCCAGCGTCTTAATATATAGAAAATACAGCTTTCTTTATTCTGGAAGTAGGCAGTATAATACAATGGGTGTTTCTATTGAGAAACTTGTGACACATTTGTGTGGAAGATATCACAGGACTAATGAAAACAGAAGTTTCTGGAAGATGGCAATGTACAAGGCAGTAACCTAAAGGGAGGGTTTGGATAATTCTGAAGCAGTCTTTCAGCTGCACCTGATGATGGGATTACTACCTGTAATCGTTTGATAGACATCCAGCATTGTGCGTATTCTGTGAAATTTACTTTTTCATGCTGGCCTTCTGTTACAGGTTAGCACTGTGCAATATAAGACCTTAAACAACTTCAGGTTTGTGAGGTAGGATGCCACAGGACACCATGATAAAATATTTAAGAATTCAACAACCTTCACATGGTTTTCTTCAGAAAATATTTTTGTGTTTTTGTTTTAATTTGTTTTAGTAGGGGTATCCATAGCCTTTTTCTACTTTTTTTAAAAAGATGTGGCCTACCATATTATTGTGGAAGACTGTGTGCAGCAGGATTTAGAAAACGTTCTTTGAAATACCTACCAACAGTTTCGTCAGTTTGAGTGATGCACTAACAAGGCAACACTAGGTTCTGGTTAAGAAAAGCTGGAGGAAAAGGAAAATAAGGTAAAAGATGTAGGACAATTGTTTAAGAAATGATGGGTTATATATTTTGATTTTGACTATTAAATTGGTTAATTTTATAAAGTACAGGCTAATTATTGGTAGATTTTGTGTTTGTCCACTTTCCCAAACTGTCATTTTTGGATTCATTATTGATCGTTGCAAGATGTGTTTTATTGTAGAACACTGCAATTTTAAGAAAAGGTTAAACAAACAGGTGAAACTCTCAGCCACAAACGGTTGTTGGAGTTGAGTTCATAAATTCTTCTAAAATAGAATCGGATAGTTGATTGAGAAAGAGGAATATTAAAAAGTATGGGGAGGGAGCAAGAGTGTGGGATTAAAGTAGACGGTTCATGTGAAGAAAAACACCAGCACAGACTTGATAGGCCAAATGGCCTACTTCAGTGCTGTAACATTTTCTGAAACTACATGTTGATATTAGGAAGGAAGAGTAGTTTTATATTAGCTTGTCAGAAGCATTTTATAAAATGTGTATTGTGCAAAGTGGATGACTACAGCGGAGAGGAGCAGGGCTATATAGTACACTGTTAGTGATGGGTGAAAAGGACAAAGTCATACAGTAGAATGCTACAGGTTTGTCTTGGGAGGGAAGCAACAGTCCATATTTGTGTATATCTCACTGATTGTAGAGAAATAAGTATTGCCTTTCCCTCATGAGCCATCCATTAAAAATCAGTGAAGTCCATCTGCTCTTGGAGAGCTGCTTCAAGGCCTGATTAACAAGACCCAAGGACCCTGAGATTTGTAAAATGTTTCACCTAATATTTATTCAGTTTTTTTGTTGCCAACTATAATGGAGCAAACATCAGTTGGGATAAGTTTGAGGCCATATAGGCTAAGAAAGAACACAGGTTACTGTTGGGAGCATAAATGTTGGTCAGTATCTTTTCCGTCTAACAGAATACTAACAGTAAGAATCTGCCTCATCGCCAAATATGTTCTCCAGTACTGTGATTTTTGGAAGAAAATGTCTACTTGTCCACTGCAAATGCTGAAAGTTTCTAAGAGCATTCTTCCCATCTAATTCCTATGCAGCTTGGCAGGTGTCTTATACGCAAGTCACTCAATTACTGCCAATATCCGTAAATTCAATGGGGTTATAAAGACCATGGACCTTCCAGAATGCAACCTGCATTCCTCTTTTGATGGCTATTTCCTATATATAAAAAGACCGTGACTGTAGCCAACAACAATTTGCACTTAAGCAGTGCTTTTCACTTAACAAACATTAGACAGTAACCCAGACCAACTCCTGTTGCCTTGAATAACCTGTGTACTTATCATCATAGCCCCGATTTTAACCTATCCCGCCCAGAAGGAACAGAGCTTGTTTTTTTGGACCCCCAGTTTACACTCCACCCAATTTTACACTCCATTTCAATGGGAAAGTAAAATCGGAACGTGTGTAAAGCATGTGTCTGACCCAAACCCACCCCATTCCCACTGGGTGCGTTGATTAAAATCGGGGCTAGCTGAATCTCCAAATTCAGATTCTCCAAATCCCAGGTACAAAATAGAAGTGCCACTTGTTTTTCGCCAATCCCATCAGAGTGATTTATATGGGTTCTCAAGTGACTTATAAGTGTGGTCTGAACTTGATCAAGGAAGATAGAAGGCCCCTGGCAATCCTACCCTACAGAAATAACTATAGTGAACAGGCTGTGGGTCAGCCGGTCAGTTATGCCATCTGCTTAAAGGATGCCTACAATGAACCTCACCCTTTGGTTGATACTTTGCATTAGTCAGCATAACCAGCTATTTAATCTTCTTTGCTACTGACTAGCAATAGGCACAATGTTGCTGTCCAGTATCACTGCATTGCTGCATTTCTCAAAGGATATAGATTCTTTGATGACAACCAGCAGTTTCTCACTCCTCCTCTGGCACCACCACTTGCTATGGAACAAAGGCGATAAATGGAGTTAAGATAGAGATCAACCATGATCTAACTGAATGGTGGACAGCCCCAAGGGGCTGAACGGTCTATTCCCGTTCCTATGCTCACCTGGGCCATGTGACTCACCCAGTGCTACTACCTCGAGCTCATTAACTGCATGTGTGTAGCTATGCTGGTGCTTAAAAATGCTGGAGAGAAAGAGGCAGGGTGCTGTCTTGTCCTGGTGGCTGCAATTCCTGCCGTACACAGAAAAGTAGCTCCAACAGATTACCTTCCAACAGAGCTTGCGTAACAGGATATTAATTGTTTAAGTTGTTTGTGGTCGTATAGGAGTGACTTCCTGCAAGAGGGGCAAGGGCTTGTAATTACTCAGTTGTCCTCCTTTACTGGTTTGTGCCCTTGTATTAGGTGCCATATTGCTGTGGAAGTTGAGTAGTTTTAACGTTGTAAGTTGAAGGTGCATGTGCAAAGTGCCAGACATATGCCGAAGGTATAGCACATCATGGTGTCATTAAGTACCCATGCATTACAAAGCTAGGTTTAGAGAATCTTACTTGGGGAAGCACAGGGTTTTGGCTTGATTCAAATATTCTAACAAACCGGAAAGGGAGAAGACTGAATTTTAATTTGTAGATCAACTTCAAGATTTGCTACCTGTTGTTTGACAATTCTGACATTGTTGATATGTCTGTGAAAATAATTTGAAGTAATTTAAGCCACTATCATTTCATTAAAAAAAAATGACATAACCAATGTCATTCCTTTTCATTTATTTTGGGAGTACATGAGAGATGTTAAGAAATGTATGCGCTGTGTATTGTGGGTTTTTTCTGATCAATTTTCTCTGCCAATTTTTCTCCTGTTCCAAAGGCATTGACTCCTTGCAGGGTGCATTTCCATGGATGCCGGTTATGCTGTCGTACCTCACCCCAAGTGGCCATCTATCTATATATATATATAATAATATAGGTCTGTCCGTCTGTCTGTCCGTTATACACTCAAAAGTTATAGAGCGTATCTACACATATGTTATATATATCAAAAGAAAGCTGATGATCAGGGGAGTGTCATAGGCGTATTTACTTTTTGGTCAGACAACAATTGTTCGGACAGTATACAAAAAACGTTCAAAAATCCACTTATTAGCGGTTGACCAATCCTACCGCTCATTAGCGTTGAGTGACGTGATGGTTGACCAATCCTACAGTTCAGTGACCTGATGGTTGACCAATCGGTGCGTCACAGGCGGGACCTAATCCTGCAGCCTCCCGAAACTTCGCTGCCATTTTTTCCCCTGCTTTTCCTCCACAGCGAGCTGGGCAGCTGCGTCGGCCCGCCGGAGCGGGAGGTGAGTTGGGGTCACTCGGGCCGGGCCTCACAACCGCTCGGCCCGAGACACAGAGCAGGGGAGCGGCAACGGCCGTCCGTCAACCGCGCAGCCCGAGACTGTGTCGACCCGCCGGAGCGGGAGGTGAGTTGCGGTCACTCGGGCCGGGCCTCACAACCGCTCGGCCCGAGACACACAGCGGGGGAGCGGCAGCGGCTGGCCCTCAACCGCGCAGCCCGAGACACAAAGCGGGGGAGCGGCAGCGGCCGGCCCTCAACACTGCCCTAGCAACGCCGGGCGCTCCCTGCTAGTTATTTATAGTTGACAATGTGTGCTGGCAATCTTATTCAACCACCGGAGCAGGGGGAACATGGCATTATAACTGTGCCCGATCCGGTCATGTGAAATACTAGCAATACTTCTCGGTAGTGATCAGGAATGACAACCTTGCTAATTTCTACTTCCATAACTTAGCAATGTTGAGACCAACTGTAGAGTCTCTGCCACTGCCCCAGTGAGATTAACTAATTCAGAATAGATCAGCAATCCAATCAGGATAAATGCTGATCAGCCGCTCACTGGGTAAGCCTGATCAGCCATTGGGGAGCCAGTATGCGATTTTTAATTTTTTTCAATTAAATAGCCCCTATCAGCACTACCGCTGTTAGGGAAATGGCAGAGGGAGCAAATTTTGAATCCCATCAAATGATGCCTTCTAATTACTCTCATGCTCCTTGATTTAGTGCTTGATGGTGTTTAGTCACTTTCTCAGAGGACAGTTGTATGTTTTTAAGCTCATCTTTGCATTTAAGCAGGTAAGATTGTAAATCGCCATAGTTTCCCTCATCGAGAAAAATGGTGCAAAGAAACCAAATAGTTTCTCAGGAAGTTTGTCTAGATGGTTAGTGTCAAAAGATTTGGATGGAATCATCGCTTCATTTGCTGCGTGGTTCTTCACTCCTTTCCTTTCAAATTTTGTTGTTGAGGATCATAACATAATTTACCAGTTTACTAGTCTGTAATGAGGTTGTAGGTAGTGCCTGCATAAAGTGTAACATTTCAATGAGTGGCTTCATAAACCTCTTTATTTACATTTCTACTCGTAGTCACTGAAACAAATAGAGTAAGAATGTAAAATTATTTATCATTTTCTTAAGAGCGTTAGCACTTTTACTTAGTTACAAAACAATATTCTAGGCCGTCATGAATTTGAGTATTGTGGTTTGCAATTTTATTTACTAATTGGTACCTATTGTACTCTTATTACAATAACTTGTACTTTGACATTTAACAAGCAAACTGTTCCAAGGCTATTCACAAGTGGGTGTGGAGTGGGGAGACGATAATTTAGACATTGAACATGGTTAAGAAGTGGTGTTAGGATAGTTGATAGATTGAAGACCTAGCCTTTGAGGGTGTGAAAAGAGATGAAGCAAGGTGTAAGATGGGAGTTCCAAATAGCAAGGCTATGATGACTACTACTGATGGGAGTGGCAGGTAGGGGAAACACACAGAAGTCCAGACTCAGAAGCGTGACGAGGGTAAGCTGGTATGCAAGATTGGAAGATGTTGCAGAGATAGGATGCAACAAGGTCATAGGGAATTTGTAGATGAGGATTCTGAAGTGCACTGGAGAATTGGGTGCCCGTGGAGGCCAGAAAGGCTGGAGGCAATAGATGGAGACTTTGCACAGTATAGGATGTGGGAGGTGGAATGCTGGAAAAGTTGCGAGCTTGTGTAGGGTGGACACAACAGGCAGTGAGGAGAATGCTGGACAAAGACATGGATGATTTTATTTTGCTGGGGAGGAAGGTAGGGGTAGAGATGGGCAAAATTTCATGGAAAAAAGGGGTCCTGGTGATGTACTGGAAAAGGAGTCTGAAATTCAGTTCAGGACACTAAGGGGTCGATTTTCGTGGAGCTGTCAGGAGGGTTTCAGGCGTTGGGGGGGGGGGGGGGTCCCGACACCATCCTGCCCAAAACCCCGCTCCACGCAACTTTCAGAGGCAGCGGGAACCCGCCCCGCACTGGGACTCGCCGACCCCAGGCGGGAAGGGATTAGTGCCAATTAACTGCCTGTTAACAGGTAGTTAACAGGCAGTTTTTAGCCTAATCCCTATTTTGAGGGGTTTTGTGCGGGTTTCCCCGACAGCTCCAAACCACGCCAGGCCGTCGGGTTGAAGGAGTTGGAGGGGTTGCGATGTCGGCGCTCAGGTGAGTGATGGGTGCATGAGTGCAAAGGTAAGTGTGTTTGGTGTGTAAAGAACTTTTACTTACTTGTACTTACCTTCACAGCCTTTCTTCCTGTAGGCGTCGGGAGCCCATCACTCAGCCGGCACTTAAAGCTGAACGGCTGCGATCTGTGAAAAGTGACAGCCTTCAGCTTTGAGTGCCAGTGTGAGTTCTAACTGAGTCTGTGCAGAAGGACTCATGTCAGAACTCAGACTGTCAGTGTTTCACAGCTTCAAACAGCTGTGAAACACTGATATTTCATCTGTCAAGAACTCTTGACAGATGAAATTGCAGTCTGTGATGTCACCTGTTGCCAGGTGGCCCTTAATTGGCTTGCTGAGCCCGCTGGGCGGGCTCAACAAGGTCAATCAAGGGAAAATCGCACGGATTGGCCGGATGTCGATGTAGGCAGGACTAAAACCTGAAAGTTGTAGTCCCGCCTTCTTCGGGAAAACGACCCCGAAGGCTGCGTAACTGTTAAATTCACCCTCAGCAAGCAGGGAAGGGAAGTGGAATCAGGGTTCAGAGTTTCTAGCGAGAACCAAACAGGACTCCTTTGGTCTTGCCAATGATTAATTATACTGGAGCCCTTCACTGAATTAATTTAGGTAAAATGGAATCCCTGCATGAGGATGCTGGGATTGATGTCCAGGTCAAAGTTGACGTGCACAGAAACTTGAATGTAGAAGAGTTGGACTTTGCTCCACACTATTGTGGTGTAGATTGCATGGGCTATAAAGATTGCCTAATAAATTTTATTAAGGAAGCTTGTGCTGCAGGCAGCATCTGGCTGCTCTGGCAGAAAACAATCAGAAGCATCTGCAGTTAATTGCATAATTGTTGAGTGGAGAATAGAACCAGTAAGGTTGGCTGATGAAGTGGCAACTGTGCAGGGAGGATTTTTATTTCTAAGAGCATCACTCTGGTAGCTGATAAGTGCTTAGAGCTGTAAGGGGAAAGGGTCCTCGGCCCACCCCCCAGTACTTTATCTAAGTTGTCATTCTTTTATGGGTGAGCCTCCACAATAAATTTGAGCAAATCATCAATCACAGCCAATCCCTATCTTATCTTCACCAGAGGTCCACACACTTGCACCTCCAGTAAATTAAAGCAAAGATGGGAACTTGGTTTCTCTCTCCGAAGGCTCTGAGGCAAACTGTAGCATTCCTACCATACTCCAGCTAAGAACAGCTAACTCAACAGAGAACAAGGATCAAATCTGATACCTTCCTCATTTGTATGCTCAGTTAGTCACTAGCTTAACCGACTGAGTCACCAGAATGTTTTGAAAGCTAAAAGTAACCACCAAGACTAATGCCATTGTTAACTAAAGATTGAAAGCAGGAAAGCTTTCTCGCAATCCTAGTAATCTCATTTCACTAGTCAATGGAATTGAAATAATGAATAACATTGTCATAATGAGTTACAATGTCTTGTATTGAGTTATTGCATTGATGTATTATAGCAATCTAAAATAGAAATTAACTACAATACTATTATAAATGTTAATGTTGATATATTTCCTAATGTAGCTCAACTTTAATTTATCACTGTTAATAATTCAGTTCATTTTTAAAAAGTTAACTGAATCACTGTTCATGAACTAAATAAATGTCGAACTTAATCCAACTTTTATAATAATCATATAATTTTGGGCTCAGTCAACAAATATAAAATGTCACATTTATAATTTTTCTTTTACCAATCACACCAATAATACAGTAATGCAATCCTTCAGTTTAGTTCTTTACAAATAGGTCATCTTAAGTGTTCACCTAAATGGTTGTGAGATTATGTGCTTCATGGAGTTTATGAAATTTATTATTTTGGGGGAAAAAAACTTTAAAATTGTTTCAGAAAGCAGTAACAAAACTACTGTACAAAAGTTCACCTTAATAAAGCTCAAATACAATACCGATGTGAGCTTAATTAAAAAATGCACACGATTCTTATTACCAAAATATGATTTCCTTTCTTGAAAACAATATATTACAGAGAAGGCAATTAATGTAAGTAAAATTTCATGTATTTATGTTCAATGTAATAATTAAAACATTCATCTACATCATTTAATTAGAAATAAAGGAAGCCTTGCATTTATATAGTGCCTTTCACAACCACATGACGTACCAAAGCGCTTTACAGCCAATGAAGTACTTTTGAAGTGTAGTCACTGTTGTAATGTAGGAAACACCGTAGCCAATTCACGTATAGCAAGGTCCCACAAACAGCAGCAGGATAATGATTGGATAATCTGTTTTAGTGATTTGGTTGCGATATACATTTTGACAAGGACACTGGGAATAACGTCCCTGCTCTCTTTTGAAATATTGCCATAGGATCTTTTATGTCCACCTGAGATAGCAGACAAGGCCTCGGTTTAACGTCTCATCCAAGAGACAGCACCTCTGACAGTGCAGCACTCCCCCAATACTGCGCTGGAGTGTCAGGTGAGGTTATGTGCTCAAGTATCTGGAGTGGGGCTTGAACCAACAATCTTCTGACTCAGAGGCGAGAGTGCTACCCACTGAGCCACGGCTGACACCGGACACGGCTGTCAAGACTTCTTTTAATTAGAAATAGATAAAGGACAAGAATAGGATGCCTCACTAGTAGCCAGTTAGTATGGTTATTTTAGTTCTGAGAAATAGTTCTCATGGTTTTATCATTTCTAAATGACAGCTTTAACTGGTGAACTCCTAAAATTTCACAAATTTTAGTACAATTGACTTCATTAATTCAGAAAGAACCTGTTCAGTGCATTGCACTATTCGTGTTTCTTCTTAGCTGTGAACGTTATTAAATTATTTGTCAGCCTAGCTTACATACTCAAGTTCTGGAGCGGGCTTGAACCCATAACATTCTGAATGAGCTAAGCTGCTACAATCATGCACAATGCATTATAGAATAATGAATAACTTAAATATTAATAACTTGAGAATGTAATAGGCTAGAATGGAAAGGGTTAATCAGGATAGCAACAGGGATCATGCAGCTAACTTGAGTAATTTGATGGAATTAGCTAGTCTAGTGCTATGCTTTATTTTTATATAAGTTTACCAAGTATATTGCAGTAGTGTAGACTTTTAATCTTTTCTTTGCAAAGCATGATGATTATAGTCTTTAAGCCTCAATGTACTTTTCTACACGCTTGCCCAAGATGGAAGTCAATAAACTGTTGAACTGAAACTGACCCCTACAGCACTGGTCACAATAATTGGGTTGCTTGTATGAGCTAATCCCCAAATTGGAAAGTGCCCTAGTGGGCAGATAGCAGTATTTTTAATTGGACCTTATATGTGTAAAATAATTGCCTACTTTAGATTAGAACTGATGTACTAAATTACAGAATTAGAGACCGACTATGGTCACCATATTCACTTGGCTGCATAACAGTTAACTGCAGGAAGAATGTGCTACGTGATAAGATAACAGAAAAAAAGAACTGTACTGATCTTGTTAGCTCAACTGAAGGAAGATATATTCTAATATGTTAACCGAGTTAACGATAAAGTATAGGTTTGCTTATTAATTTCTCCTTATATGGAATTGTTTTTGGCACAATCAATATGCCCGTAGTCACATAGCAGTGATAAGAAAGGGTATATAGGGAGAGGGTCTGCACCCAGGTGGGGAGCTGCGCTGAACCTCCACAGAGAGATGTTGCTGGCCATGCTCCAAGAATAGGTTAACTACTTTTCCCTGTAAGTTGCCCTCATGCTCTCATATTATTGTGGTCGATGTTGCATGTTTTGTACATTACAACAATGACTACACGTCAAAAAGTACTTAATTGGCTGTAATGTGCTTTGGGACGTCCGGTGATCATGAAAGGCGCTATAATAAATGCAAGTCTTTCTTCTTTCTTTCTTTCTTTCTATGTTTTGCTGGACTTCGAGCTTCCATCATTAAACAAAGGTTAAATTGATATATATTCGTCTGTGATTTCTAAGCCTGATCCCAAATTATATGGAAAGACAAAACACAGTGATTAAATTATCTAACACACTGGAGAAGTTCATACGTTATAATTGAAATCTCAAATGCACAGACCAAACTAAGGCACTAAGTGGTATGTAATACAGTACTGCTCGTCTGCAGAACACTTTTCTTCCCTACCGTAATGAATAAGAATAATAGAAGGAATGTGCTTTGGGATTAAAGATACATCAAAGGTGAAGTTGTGGGAGTGGTAGGGAATGCTAAAGATGGAAGTGTGATACAAGGTGAACCTGCCAGGTATATGATGGGTGAGGGGTAAACAACATAGAAAGTGAGGCAGTTAGGAGACAATAAGACATGGATAGTATGAGGGGAAATTATGTAGTGTCTCAGAGGAATGCAAAGAACAGCTGTCAACATTGGAAAATATTAGGAGTGAGAATTACAATCAAGGAGGAGTGATTGCATTGCAAACTCATTTATAATTATACTAGCTGGGGGAGCCCGGCTTTGCCAGGGCTGTTTTGGGCCGGGCGGTTTAAATCGAGTGCCAGGCTTTGGGGCCTGTCTGTCTGTCCCTGTGTGAATCTGCTGCCGGGCAACATTTCTACCTTTTAATAGCTTCAAAGATGAAAGTGAAAGTACTTTTAAAAATTACATAACATTTACCAAAAACGTTTTATAAGAGATACTAACTTTTTCGAAGCTGGATTAGCAGAGTAGTTTGAGCTGGAAGTAGTGAAGCAATGGCTGCCCGATGCCCGAGTTGAAAAGCATTAGTCCCGCCCACAGACGCAGCGATTGGCCAACCATCAGGCGACGGAACTGTAGGATTGGTCAATCGTGCCGGCACAGGATTGGTCGACCTTGACGTCAGTCAATCAATGCTACTTAGCAGATAATGAGTTTAATTTTGAAGGTTTTTTGCATAACGCGCGAACAATTTTTGTCCGGCCGAAACGTAAATACGCTTAGGACGGTTCTGGAATCGTCAGCTTTCTTTCGACGTAACGCACATGTAGGTACGCTCTATAACTTTCGAGTTAATTCAAGACAGACAGACAGACGGAATGACAGACAGAAGTATCCTTTTATATATATAGATAGATATTGAACTATGTTTATTTTTAGTGACATACATCAAAACAGGTTACATTTTAAACCAAAAATGAGTATCGTCACTCTCAGCCAATGGCACCTTTGGGAAGGGGAAACAAAAGGGAAAGAAAAAAAGGGTGGGAAAGGAAGGAAAAAAAGGGTGGGAAAGAACAAATATTTTTCAAATTAAGTTTTTTGTTTCATTACTGTTGTTTTTCCTCTTCTTCCAACCACTCTTTCAACTGCTTTTATTTCCTCAGATTATCTCTTTCCAGGCGTCATTTCCTATTCCACTTCCTTCTCTTCACTTAATTTTCTTTTCTCTTCTGTTTCTCTCCTCTCCCATCTCTGAGTAAATCATACAATCTTCATTCTCAGGCTCAACAAGTAAGTCTGTAAACATTTCCACTGCAGAACTGACATTGTAAGGCAAGTCCCAGCCATATTTGAAAATGCAATGCAATGGTTATGGCTGGATAAGTACTAATCTTACCGAATAAGTGTGCATAACCATAGAGGTCAAAAGGAAGTGTATACATTTTTTTTAAATATAAAACAGTACAGCTCCCAAAGCTCTTTGCATAATTCACTGGACATCACATACAAAACTGACCAATTTTTCCTACTACACATTTAATCAGTTCATCTTCAGCTATATTGAAAAATAATTTCCGCAGTCCAACTTGTCACTCACGAGGTATGAAACCTTCAAATCTGTTCAAGGATAAATCAGCCAAATTGAGAGTCACAGTAACTCTCCCACCAGGAGGATCAAACAGGATTATTCCACTTTAGTTTAATTTGGAATGGTCTTTAAGATATTCTGCATCCAACATTTTGCAATACATATGTTTCTAGGGTTGTTAGATTTAAAAAAAAAACTATTCTAAATGACATGCTTGTTTTCAAATGATTTCGACGTACTTTTGAACCCTGGATTTGTAGTGGCAGAAGAAACAAAGCCAGCTTCATGGTGCTCATAGTAGTATTTATTGTGAAACTGCAGACAAGGATTGGGGGGAAAAAACAGATGGATGTGTACACAAGCTACATCAAGAGACAGGACAACTAATGAATACGTACATATAGATAGTAGATAATAAAAGCACTAATATATACTGAACATAGCATTCCAATGCAATCACTGTAGACTACCTATAATTGGTGATAGTAATATTCCATAGCACTTTAAGGTATATTTACATAGCAGCACTGTTTTTGGTAAACAGATGTTGTGCCAGCCTCCCAGTGCCATTGTCCCCCATTTACATTTTCAGCCCATGCTGATCTTCATCAGGGGCTGGACAGAACAGAGCTGGCACATCTAGTGGCAGCTCATGAACAAGATAATTTAGGTAGGTTATATTTCTAACTGGAGCTGATGCTGAGAGACCTGCGCCTTTAAATAACCTTGTGAACGTTATACCAGTGTTCTTTGCAGTCAGTTTACTACAAAGTTTCAAAGGACTAAAAACGCCACGGGGTGGGGTGGGGGTCATTTTACAAATCTGCATGGCTGGCAGGGAATCTTATGCACTGGCACTGCAAATTGTAAATTTAGGCGTGCATTGATCACAAATTTCTGACCAGTAAAACCAATTCTCTAGTATATACCCGAATCACCAGTTTGTGCTACCGGTGGGAAAAGCTCCTGGCAGAGCAAACATGGAAATTGACCCCTAAGATGCCACAAATAATAACATTAAACAGTTTCAACTTCCATCAGCCATCTATCATTACCAGTTGATCTCCTGTGATGTTGCACAGGGGGAGTCCAGACCAGGTGCAGTGTTCAGGTGAACTGTGGTAGAGGCCAGGGGATCATTGGACCACGGTGTGCAGATGTAATTCAGTCCCCATTTTAAATTCATACATTCTGCCCTTATAGTTCCATTATAAATGCCTATGCTCATATTTATAATAGAAACTGCCCAAGCAAACCTATCCATCTGTAATTATACTGTTCCACTAGTGGTGGCATTGCAACGCATCCACTGGAGAAAGGGTGCAATTACAGTGCATTGTTCCACGGAAGCTCAGCGTAAGCTCGAGGAACAGCACCTCATCTTCCGATTAGGCACTTTACAGCCTTCCGGACTCAATATCGAGTTCAACAATTTCAGATCATAACCTCAGCCCCTATCATATTTTTATATATTTTTTATCCACACTTTTGGTTTGTGCCTTTTCCCTTTTTTTCTCTCCCACATGGCAGCTGTCTTTCATTCTGCCAGCGCATTTCGCACTTCATCTAGAGCCATCCTTTGTTTCTTCACCTGTCCTATTACCATCTCGTCTCGCCTTGAATATCTCTTAATGTTTCTTCACCCCCCACAGACTTTCCCTTTTGTTCTTTCATCCCCTCCCCCATTTCCCAGCCCCCAAACTTGCTTTTTCATCCGTTTCATTTCCTGCGTTTTTCTCAGTTCTGACGAAGGGTCTTCGACCTGAAACGTTAACTCTGTTTCTCTCGCCACAGATGTTGCCTGGCCTGCTGAGTTTTTCCAGCGTTTTCTGTTGTTATTTTGCAATTACAGTGCGACAAGTTTACATAGGGAGTTTTCATTATAAATGTGGACATAGGAACTTACAATGGAAAAAGTTGTCAGGAAGTGCACCAAATGTTGGGATTGGAAAAAAGCATCATCATCTAGAATAGGTAGATTAGAAATAAATTTATCATTTGTCACAAAAAAATTGACTACCATTGTGAAGCTTCTAAGCACTGGGCCAAGGCTGAAGATCTTGCGATTAACAAATAGAAACAAAATGTTCAGTATATATTACTTGTAACAACAGGAATGGTTTATTTCAGGCTGTAATCTAATCAAAGGGTTCTGGTGATTATATAAACTACCAGGACCTCACTCTTAGTTAAGATTAGAACCCTAGTAATGACTCCTTGTTTTCCATTACTCTACCCAATAAAATACCCAACTCACAAAGAATGCCCAACATATACATACTTTACCACTCAAACAACAAAGGTAACGGCAGCAGTTGTGCATAAAGCAGTGTTGTCCAATAGAAATTGCTGACTAGCCACAGGTGTGGCTACGGTGATACCATTTTAACCACATGCACTAATTTGAGTAGAAAAGGCCTTACATACACTCACACAATGTGGGTAAATGTACTTCACGTGTATATTTTCTTACAAACATCTACCGCCATTCTGTAACCAAGGAAGTAACGCACTCACATCGATCAAAAAACACTCACACACCCTGCTTTTCGTCTTATCATTTTACCAATAAACGCATTAAACGTTGAAGTACACATGCATACGACACGCGAATGAGTATTGAAATCACATGCCTAACGACAGTGTCTATTACTCATTTTTTATTTACTAATCAGAAATGTAATTAACTACATCTGGGTTCCCAATTAGCCACATGTGGCTAGTGACCAACATGTTGGACAACACTGGCGTAAAGCTACAGAACATGATAGGATGCCTTATTGCCAATGAGAACAGAAACTGCTTTCGAAGCAGGCACATCACAGATGAACAAATACAAGAAACTGAGAGAGCGTGCACACACAGCAAAATTCAGATAGAATGTGGGACACTTTACTGCTTGCCTTTCTTTTTAGGTTTCTATGCCAATATTTTAAATGAGCAGCATGCCTTAATTAAAGACCACTGAAAAAATTGTGATTTATTGGTCAGTTACTTCTTGACAATTAAAAAAGTCATACACTAATTTTGGTCTGACTCGTCATTAAGTTTCCTAGGATGACTATTTTTGCTTTTCAGCTCACGCAAGAGGCCACATTGCTCTGTGTTTCTCACTTTCATTGCATTCTCTCAAGGAATTTTTGGTTCTTACAACCCCATGTGGATAATCTTTTGCGAAAGGAAACAGTAACTTGATGCATTGTCCAAAAACAAGAACAAATTTAAATTTGCATTGCAGGAATCGGAGCAAGATATTCCTAAATGTAGCAAGCGATTTTATAGTGGAAAAGCCTAGGCAAAAATCAATTTTACAAAATTACTTCCTGGTGACATACTGAAAAAAAGAACGAGAGGTCAAACATTTTCTAAGAAATTTGTTACATGAAAGAGTTATTCATTCACTACTATTCAACAGGACAATACATGAAAGGCAAGTAAGTTGTTGGTGTACATCCTAAGTTATGCAAATATCAAAATCATAGAATGTTAATAGCACAGAAACAGGCCATTTGGTCCATCAAGTCTGTGCCGATATTTTTCTCCACGAGCTACCTAAGCTAATCCCACTCCCTGATCACTCCCTACACCCCCTCAATATCTTTTTTTAAAAATAACTCTCTAGCTCCTTTTTAAAAGAATTTATAGAATTTTCTTCAACAATTTGTGACAGGCAT
This sequence comes from Somniosus microcephalus, assembly GCF_052327205.1. Taxonomy (NCBI): domain Eukaryota; kingdom Metazoa; phylum Chordata; class Chondrichthyes; order Squaliformes; family Somniosidae; genus Somniosus; species Somniosus microcephalus. The sequence continues at coordinate 274,358,760 of NC_140991.1, read as the reverse complement.
TTCCACACTAAAGCACCCTCTGTGTAGAGAAATTTTTTCTAACCTTCCATTTAATTGTTTGTGATCATCTGAAATGTGTGTCCTTTTGTTATATGTCACTGACCAATGTAAATAATCCATCATTATTTACCCTATCATAACCTCGAAGGCCTCCATAAGGTCACCCCTTAACCTCCTCAGTTCTAGTTTAAAAAAGCACCAACTTCTCCAATCTCTCTTCATAATTGTAACCCCATATCTCTGGTAACATCCTACACTGCACCTTTTCCATTGGTTTTATATCCTTCCTATAATGGGGTGTCCAAAACTGAATACAATATTCCAACTGCCATCTAATTAAGATTTTCTACAAGTTCAGTATCACCTCCTTGCTTTATTTTATGTCTCTAGATACAAAATCAAAGGTTCTTTTTATAGCTTTATCTACTTTGAAGACACCTTTAATGACCTATGCATCTGTCTGTATACTAAAATCCCTCTTCCACTTTATTTAAAGCCTTTCCATGCAAGATGCATTTGCTTTCTCTATTATTAACCAAATGCATTATTTCACATTTTTCTACATGGTACTACAGCTACCCATCCTGCTAGCTCATATGCTCCTGCATTCTTTTGCAACCTCTGTCATAATTTTCCATATCCAATTTGATGTCATCAACATGTTTCAATAGTATTCCCTCAATTCCTCGGAGTCCAGATCATTTATATGTATAGTAAATAAGAGCAACCCCAATACAAACTAATATGGAACACCACTCACTACACCCATCCATTCTGAGAAACTTCCTTTTAATGCTGCCCTTTGCTTTCTTCCCTCCAACCATCTTTCTCTCCATTTAGTAACATTCCCCTCAATTCCATGCACCATGCTTATCAAGTGTTTTCACCTCAGCTGCTAGGTGTATCTCGTGACCCCTTTATATTATAGGGCTACTTTAAGAAGTGGTTCTGTAATATTACAGGAATTGTAGCTCCACTTACATTTACAGGATGCATTTCACAGCACTGGCGGCAAGATACTTTCCTCATGTGCAATTGTTTGAAAGTGTTTAATTTCTGATTACAGATCAGGAGTGAGAATTCTAGCTGAGCTCTCCTCCTTAGCTAGGGCCAGAGGCCAATTGTAGCTGCCATCCCCTGTTGAGATCAGCTAATTCCACACATATCAAAAATCAGAAAAGAAGGTAATTAAATGCACCACCATCCAGCAAACAGTTGCAACTTTTGTTTTTGCAGTAAAAAATGCAGTGGTTAAAAAGTAAAACCAAAAGTAAGATTAAAAATGTGGTAAGTAAAGGAATAGCATCGTGGGGGATATTTTCTGTGTTTGGTATTTGTAGCGTAATCGTTAACAGGTTCTTTATATATGTGTTAAGCATTTTGCTACAAACAGTAAACAGAGAAATTCTTCCAGTATCTTCACTTTAAAAAAAACTCAAACAACTCCAATACTGCTCCTTTAAGTACTTTTGTGGGCTGAAGGAAGTGTTTGATATTTTATGAATTGTATAATTTACAAATATAATTTTTTTCTTAAATTCAAAAATATAAGAAAACGTGTTTCTTCTAGTTGGTTTTGACAGTAAATAAATCATAAGTCATTTTTACTGGAATAAACTACAGCTGAAAAGGTCACTGGTGTACAGTGATAAAATAATAAAATCTACAGTCCAGCAAGATTGCAAGTTTTTTTTTTAAAGTGTGCTCCCTCTATGGCTTTATTGATGAGCCATACAGGCCGGACGGTTCCAAGTTCAATCCCCAGTCTGTGTTAAATTAGCTGATCTCAGGCAGGATGCTATAACTCGCCTCAGTGTCTTGAGTTGGGGTGGGGGTGGGGGCACAAATCAGTCGCTGTTCAGTTCCTGATTGCTATCCAGTGATTACTGTTGGAAAGTGAGCGGATGTGTATGTCAGGAGAGGGTCGGCTGTGATGCCACCACTGTTGAATAGAATGTCAACAGTCATTGGGATCATACATTTAAAAAATGGCCATTTGGGTGAGGTACCAGAGGGTAGAACCATATCCCAACAGGAGGGTAACTGGAGAAAATTGGCTCAAAGAAAGTGCATCAATTGATTGTAAAAGATTGTTTGTAAAAATTCTGCACAAGAATTTTCCCAACCATGCAAGTGCAATGCCTCATGTCAGAATGTATTTAATGATTAATTGAATCAGTTACAGCTATCCCCTGTCCATTGACAAATCTACTGGGTTCCAGTGTAGCACATCAATATTAGAGTAAAGCTTTCACAGTGATATTGTACAAGATTTGTGATTATCAGAAATGTATAGTTTTTAAAGTTATGTCTCTGTTGTCCATTGAAACTTGATATGCAGATTTACCATCCTCATCTATCAACAACAAGTTATCAGTTAAAAGTTAAGGATAATTTCAGGGATGCTAGATATTTTTCATCCTACAGGATATGAAGTTTAGGCAGAACTAAAAGCACAGTGTGTGATCTTGATCGACCAGCACATGACAATAACTGAATTCTCACTTTGCAGAATTAAATATGCCATGTTAATCAACATAATCACCTCTTTAATTCTACAGATAAAATTAGACTACCTACCGTAGGTATGGTTTTCCTCATTCTTTGAAAGCATTTCAACCTCCACATACAAATGAACACAGTCATTCAACAGGGGCATTACCACCTAGGGACACTGGCCCTATAAGAACATTGTGCCATCCACAGCCATCTTGTTCAGATGTTCTTTCCCACATCCACCGTATATAATGTGCTGCCCTGAGCCACACATTCGCTTTTTGACTAGGAGAGGCAGAAAGACCAAGTAGAAACAATGAGAGAATGTAACTTACAAATGAAAATGATCAAAGTTCCAAGTTGCTCCAAAGTCAGAAAGAGGACCAAATGGTCGGAAGGTTTGTATGTGGAGGCTGAAATATGTTGAAAGAAGAAAGACTGTAGCTAGAGTTGGTAATCTTACATTCTGCCCTATTTGTCCAACTTCTACAAACAGATAAATTATACTGAGTCATGCAATAATTGGAGGGGGGATTTCAATCGGCTCAATGTTAGAGCCAGTCTGGAACACAGCTACACTGAAATGCTTGGGGGGAGAAATTCATTATAGCCCCATTTGGGGCACTAACTTTTAAAAGTTGAGAAAATTAGCAACAGGCACTAATGTTTCTAAACTTTAAAAAAATTTGGTTTTGCGCTCCAGCAGGCGGGGCAGAGACTTCAGCTGCGCTGCACACTGGGCTGTGCAGTGCTGCCGCGTTCAAAGGTTCCTTCCCTCCCTTAAAGGGAAGGGCCATCGCTGCAGGCTCTGCAATAGAAAAAGTACCTACCTGGACCACCAAGGCAGCCATGATCCCACAAGCAGAATGCCGGGCTGATCGATCATGGGCAGGAACCCACGAAAAAAACTGGAACAAGAAAGGTAAGTTTTTTTTAAAACTTACCTCGGCCACCTCGCCTTTAATCATCGCCCCCGAAGCGGACGGCCGCCCGATGCACACCTCCTGCAACTGTCGGTATTTTCGACCGGCGCTGCTGCAGGGGCGGAAGTCAATTTCGGGTCCGGGGCACTAATAGGGCAATGCGCACGGTGATGATGTCACGATTTTTGGGCGAAGCAGATTGGGGCGCAACACCGTAGCGCCGCCGCAAACCTCCCACCGAATATGGCAGGAATCGGTGTTAGCGCCGCGCCTGGTTGCAAAGCCGTTTGCGTCCCATTAGCGCCCCTGGGGGCGCTAACGGGAGATGCAAAGGCACCCAATTTCACCCCCTTGGTGTCTTGAACGGTTAGATAAAAATCATAATACAAAGAAGTGTCTTCCACAATGTCCAGACATACCCTTATATTGGCCTAAAAAGTGGTTGCTGCAAGGATAAATTGACAACATTCTTCTACCTATGCATATTCAATGCTTAAACCTTCCAAGTGCTCTTTGTGAATCTGGATACTAACTTTCCTCCAGGGATGGACAAGAGATGAACAGCAGCAATACAGACTCTCAATGAAGTAGCAGACAGCCCTTCATTATGTAAGGAAAGCTGCATTGTTACACCCCAATCGGTTAAAATTGTGGAGGTATACGTTCTTCTGTTCATGGTTAGTGAAAATGTTAACGTGAATGTATCATGGGTTTCCCTATTTTAAACTCCCTCTGACGTTTTCACTAACAGACCCATGATCTTGCACCAATAAACACACCTCTTATTCTTATAGGTTCTAAAATGGAAATGTTTTGACGGATGACTCAGATCCCCATTCTGAGCAGTGGGTGACTTTCACCCCAGTAAATTCAGTGTCTTCATTGTGTTTGTGGCATCACTGTTAAAATGGCCATTCCATCATGTATTTTCATCGACTTTTTTTTAATATATACATAACAACTGATGAACTACTTTGGTTCAGTTTCCTTTATTCTTTTGATTGTTACTTTATTCTTAGCCTTTCGTAAATAGAGACTCTTGGAGGGTCTCTTCCACTGGAAGAAAAGAAACCTCATTTGATTAGTCTGATCCTTCTTAAGAGCCAGTCCATCAACTAGAAGCTTTGATGGGTACTAAGGCATATTTGTCTTTCCATCCGTAGCCTTAAATCAGGAAGGTTCAGTGATCCTGCTGCTAAGATGTCCAGGACCCAAGTTTTCCATGGCAAGTACGGAGTCATTAAGATGCCTGTGGTTTTCTCCAAATATTTTGATCCTGGGTATAAAAGGAAACAGAAAAAGCATAAAGAAATTCCTATTGCAAGAGACAGACAGGCCATTGAAAGCTCCTGCAACAAAATCTTGGTAATCTTTTGTAATGAAAGATTGCCAAGAGATCATTTCTGTCTAACCCACTTGTCGAAAAGCATCTGAGTCATTCTGCAGTGGAGTCCATTTCGGTAGCTAGACTTCTGCATGCCTGCAAGGTGATCGATGATGAGATTTTCCTGAAACCAGTGACATATCTCCAAGGCATTGTTACTAAAGACAGTGACTTCCATATCATTTATATACCTTACTACGGTAGCAAGATCTGTTCAAGCATATCGATTTGTTGCAGAGCTGTTCATTGAAGAGCTGGACTAGCCTACGATGGTTTGAACCTTTTTTCTGTGTTAGGAAGAGTATGAGAACTAGGAAGGTAGTGCAGGAGTCCCCTGGGTCCATCTCCCTCTCCAACAGATTTTCCGTTTTGGATACTGCTGGGGGAGATGGTTTCTCAGGGGAATGCAGCAAGAGCCAAGTCCGTGGCACTGCGAGTGGCTCAGCTGCACAGGAGGGGAGGAAAAAGAGTGGGAGAGCAATAATGATAGGGGATTCAATCGTAAGGGGAACAGATAGACGTTTCTGTGGCCGCAGACGTGATTCCAGGATGATATGTTGCTTCCTTGGTGCCAGGGTCAAGGATGTCACTGAGCGGCTGCAGGACATTCTGAAGGGGGTGAACAGCCAGAGGTCGTGGTCCATATCGGTCCCAACGACATAGGTAGAAAGAGGGACGAGGTCCTGCAAGCAGATTATAGAGAGCTAGGAAATAAATTAAAAAGCAGGACCTCAAAAAGGTAATCTCAGGATTACGCCCAATGCCACGTGCTAGCGAGAGCAGAAACAGGAGAATAGACCAGGTGAATGCGTGGCTGGAGAGATGGTGTAGGAGGGAGGGATTTAAATTCCTGAGGCATTGGGACCGATTCTGGGGAAGGTGGGACCTGTACAAGCTGGATGGGTTACACCTCGGCAGAACCGGGACTAATATCCTCTCAGGGGGGTTTGCTAGTGCTGTTGGGAAGGATTTAAACTCGTTTCTCAGGGGGCTGGGAACCTAAGTGTGGGCCCAGAACAGAGAGAAACAAAGCTGGAAGTGCAAGTTAGAAAAGTAGTCAGCAAAACTAGCAGGGAGCAGAAACAAAGGCCAACTGTAAAGAGGGTCAAAGTGCAGAAAAATATGAAACAGGCAAAGTTGAAGGCACTTTATTTAAATGCACGTAACATTTGCAACAAGGTGGATGAATTAATGGCACTAATAGAAGTGATTGGGTATGATGTAATTGCCATTACAGAGACATGGTTGCAGAGTAACCAAAGCTGGGAACTGAATGTTCCAGGGTACTCAACATTTAGGAAGGACAGACAAAAAGGAAAAGGAGATGGCGTAGTGCTGTTAATAAGGGATGAGATCGGTACAGTAGAAATAAAAGATCTTGGCTCGGCAGATCGTGATGTAGAACTGGAATCAGTTTGGGTGGAGCTAAGAAACAGCAAAGGGCGGAAAACATTGGTGGGAGTTGTGTATAGGCCACCAAACAGTAGTGGTAATGTAGGGCACAGTATCAATCAAGAGATTAGAAGTGCATGTAACAAGGGCAATACAGTAATCATGGGGGACTTTAATCTACATAATCAAATTACCACTAATGGTGAGGAGGACGAATTCCTGGATCAGTATGTGGAGGAACCAACCAGGGAACAGGCTACTCTGGATCTGGTACTGTGTAAAGAGAAAGGGCTAATCAATAATCTTGTGGTAAAGGGGCCTTTAGGGACAAGTGACCATAATATGATTGAATTTTATATTAAGTTTGAGAGTGATGTAGTCCAATCTGAAACTAAGGTCTTCAATCTAACCACAGGAAACTACAAGGGTATGAGGGACAAGTTGGTCATGGTAGATTGGGAGACTACACTAAAAGGTATGAAGGTGGACATACAATGGCTAGCATTCAAGGAAATAATGCATCATTTGCAACAAACATATATTCCTCGAGGGCATAAAAACCCAAAAGGAAAAGTGATCCAACCATGGCTAAGAAAATAAATTAAAGCTAATATTAAGTCAAAGGAGGAAGCTTATAAAGTTGCCAGAAAAAGCAGTCAGCCTGAAGATTGGGATATTTTAGAAATCAGCAAAGGGGAACCAAGAAATTGATAAAGAAAGGGAAAATGGAATATGACCACAAACTAGCGAAAAATATAAAAACAGATTGTAAAAGCTTCTATAGGTATGTGAAAAGGAAAAGACTGGCGAAGGTAAATGTAGGTCCTTTACAGTCAGAGACAGGAGAATTTATAATGGGGAATGAGGAAATGCCAGAGAAATTAAATAAATACTTTGTTTCTGTCTTCATGGAGGAAGACACAAAAACCCTCCCAGAAATACAAGAAAACCAAGAGTGTGGCGAGAATGAGGAACTTAAAGAAATTATTAGTAAAAAACAGTACTAGCAAAATTAATGGGACTAAAAGTCGATAAATCCCAAGGATCGGATGATCTACATCCTAGGGTTTTGAAAGAGGTGGCCATTGGGATAGTGGACGCATTGGTTGTCATCTTCCAAAACTCTATAGATTCTGGAACGGTTCCTGCAGATTGGAGGATAGCAAATGTAACCCCGCTACTTAAGAAAGGAGAGAGAAAATGGGGAACTACAGACCTGTTAGCCTCACATCAGTAGTTGGGAAAATGCTGGAATCTATTGTAAAGGATGCAATAACTGGGCACTTAGAAACTAATAGTAAGATTGGGCAGAGTCAACATGGATATATGAAAGGGAATTCCTGTTTGACAAACCTATTGGAGTTCTTTGAGGATGTAACTAGTGGAGTAGACAAAGGGGAACCGGTAGATGTGGTGTATCTTGATTTTCAGAAGGCCTTCGATATGGTCCCACACAAGAGGTTGGTGAACAAAATTAGGGCAAATGGAATTGGGGGAAATTTACTAGCATGGATTGACAATTGGTTAACAGACAGAAAACAAAGAGTAGGGATAAACGGGTCTTTTTCAAGATGGCAGGCTGTGACTAGTGGGGTACCGCAAGGATTGATGCTTGGGACCCAGCTATTCACAATCTATATCAATGATTTGGATGAGGGGACTAAATGTAACATTTCCAAATTTGCTGATGACACAAAGCTAGGTGGCAGTGTCAGTTGTGAAGAGGATGTGAAGAGGCTTCAAGGGGATCTCGACAGGCTCAGTGAGTGGGCAAGAACATGGCAGATGGAATATAATATGGATAAATGTGAAGTTATCCAGTTTGGTAGAAAAAATAGAAAGGCAGAGTATTTCCTAAATGGTGAAAGATTGGAGAATGCAAATGCTCAAAGGGACCTGGGTGTCCTTGTACATGAGTCACTGAAAGTGAATGTGCAGGTCCAGCAAGCCATTAGGAAGGCAAATGGTATGCTGGCCTTCATTACAAGAGGATTTGAGTACAGGAGTAAATAAGTCTTACTCCAATTATATAGGGCCTTGCTGAGACCACACCTGGAGTACTGTGTACAATTTTGGTCTCCTTATCTAAGGAAGAATATACTTGCCATAGAGAGAGTGCAACGAAGGTTCACGAGATTGATTCCTGGGATGGCGGGACTGTCGTATGAGAAGAGATTGAGTAAACTAGGCCTGTATTCTCTTGAATTCAGAAGAATGAGGGGATCTCATTGAAGCATACAAAATGATTACAGGGCTTGATAGGGTGGATGCTGGCAGAATGTTTCCCTTGGCTGGGGAGTCTAGAACCAGGGGCCACAGCCTCAGGATAAAGGGTAGGCCATTCAGGACTGAGATGAGAAGAAATTTCTTCACACAGAGGGCAGTGAATCTTTGGAATTCTCTACCTCAGAGGGCTGTGGAGGCTCAGTCATTGGGTATATTCAAAACAGAAGTCGATAGATTTCTGACTAGTAAAGGCATCAAGGGATATGGCGATAGGTCCGGTGAATGGAGTTGAGGCAGAAGATGAGCCATGATCTCATTGAATGGCGGAGCAGGCTCGAAGGGCCAAATGGCCTACTCCTGCTCCTATTTCTTATGTTCTTATGATTAGGCTCGTACACTGAGTGTATTCTCTTCCCCTCCCTCTTTTACATGTGCACTTGGAGTTTGTGAGGGATGCATTAGTCACCAGAGTGTGACTGGTATGGTGACTAGATTTCTATTTTTGCCTTTTGCTAGCACCATTTTAGTGAATCTACCACCTCTTGATTGATCTCGATATATTCAGAATGCATTTGTGCTTTTCAGGAACCACTGTGCAAGAAAGTTCAACTGAAATGGTCTCATGAAAAGCCCAGTGTCAAACATCACAAAATAGCTGTCAACATCCGCCTAAGATCTCTCTGTAGCACTAAGTTTGATCCTACTTTTTGCTAGGATACAAGAGCGTTTGAGTTCTACAGTGCTGCAGCTGTCTAGTGGTAATGAGATTGCGCCTAAAGTTGCATCAGACCAGACCCTTACAGTTGGTCCTAATTATAACTTTTTTTTCCAATTTATAAGGAAATCCAATGTCCCTAGAAAATTTAAGACTGACTGAATAACTGCCTTTGTTGCATAATCAACATCACTTAAAAGACAGATTATCTGGTCATTATCACATTGCTGCTTGTGAGAGCTTGCTGTGCGCAAATTGGCTGCCGCGTTTCCTACATTACACAACAGTGATTACACTTCAAAAGTATTTCATTGGCTGTAAAGCACTTTGGGACGTCCTGAGGTCGCGAAAGGCGCTATATAAATGCAAGTCTTTCTTTTATATTAACGGGAAGCCCTGATATATGTGCTTCAATCTGTTAAGACTATCACTACAGTCAAATGCTTTGCGCTTTGTGAATATTTGAGTGCTAACTTGAAGTCAAATGAGAGAACCTTTTTATAATGTACTGTCTTTAATATTAAACATCCAGCATATTCTGTAAGGCTCTATAATCTCAATATGAAAGTGCACAACCTTGGCAATCATGGTTACCAGCCAGTGGTGGAAGACTTTTTACCACCCACTGTCAGCTTCAAGGATTGTTGGGGCAGGGTAAACCTCTTTAAATACCAACATTGAGTGTGTCCATTGCTGCACAAGTGAGAATTTTTCCACTTTCCTCACTAGCTATCCCAATGGCCTCTCTCAATAACATTACCAATTTAGTGACATCCTATGTCAAAATATGGACAGTTTTATGCAGTGCATTCACACCTACTAGTAACAGCCTAAACTCATTTCACCTCGGAGCTTTACTACCAGCAGAGAGACCTTCATACCAAGGTACTAGAGGCGGAAGGACAGCACACTAATCACTGCACTACCCAATTTCCTGGGTGAAATGTCTGGTGAGTCAGGATTCTGAGGCAGCTAAGATTCATTGTCACCTTGGTCACCCAGTTTCCAAAAGGGTATACTTTTAAGCAGTCTGGGACATCTTCCTGGTTGTTTGAATAGATTCAACTTGTTTTGGTTGATTAGCACAATATGAAAGGTCCTGCTGTCTTGACTGGTGCCGTTGAGAAGCTAGTGATGTCTACCACAAGTATTGGCGCTGGCATTGGAAAATCACTGCTTTGGTTATCTGTATATATTCTGTCCATTGATTAGAGAAGCTTTTCATAAAAATGGAAATGGTTTAAAACCAATTTTTTGAATAAGTTTTGTAGGGATCATTTTCAAAGACTCCTTCCTGTATTTATAGGAATTGCATCAGTAACTGTATTTACTGAACAAGGCTGATCCTGTGTCTAGGAGGCTCATACAAACTACATGTCAAGATCTGAATTGATTGTGAATTGTAGAATACTTTGCGGAGATCAATGCTTGTAACACTTTTGCAAAGCCTTCAATGCTTTAGTCGCTCTCTCTGTTCTGGAGTCAGATAGCACTGGAGTGGCTTCAAATTCAGAAGTCAGGTAATTTTGTGACTGGATCTGGTATTCTTGAGGACCCTCAGCACCTTCTTCCTAGCCTTCTGTGTGCTACCTTTATGCAACATTTCTGAGAGCAGTCCTTTCCTTATCTATACTTGCTTCTCTTTCTGACCTGGGCCAGAAATTTTGATCCTTAGAAGAACTTTTATTAAGACTGGAGCAGTCATCACAATCCTGGAAATCGTACAAGACAAACAAGTGTCACTGGAGTCGGTCATTAAGAAGAAGCCATAGTATTCGATGCAGATCTTAAAACTAGGTATTAGCATCAACCAGATATCTGCCCAAGGGTCTGACTTGTAAAGCTCAGGCAAAGTCTGTTTATAGAATAAGGGTGAGGAACAGCACCTGACCAACTTGGAAGGATAAGGAGCAAAGTTCTTAAATGGCCAGTATCCCTGGTTATTTTTCCCTTTTGATGGAGAAATTTCATTTGTATGTGGACGTTAAATGCACGAGGAAGAATTTTCACTTTTTGACTTGATTCATCTTTTATTAAAAATATAGATCTTTGTTGATTTTCAGTATTTTTTCCCCAACCTTTTGCAATCTGCATGCATGAGACTGGATATCTTAGTGAAATGTTTATAGTAAAATGCTGACAACTTTGAGTTCAAACACAGAGTGGGAAAAATCATTTATAAAAATATACACAAAAGCATTTGCCATGCTTGCTGGATCATTCTTTCGTTACTATTTTTTAACCATACAGTAACATTTACACTACAGTTACAAATATAAGTACATTGATTGTCATAACATTTTCCCCATTTCCTATCTATATTTTCAACAGGACTAACTGTAGCTGATTTTAAGAAACTCAAACGCAGATGTGGAAGAAAAATGTCAAAACATCTATATTTTCGATTTTTGATTTAGATAATACTTAATTTTTTGACCATTTCAAAATTTAAAAAAATCAAAGACACTACATTCAGGCCCTTTAAAGTGCAATATATTTGTTAAGCTGCAGTTGCAGATACTGGAAAGTTTCACTAAAATTACATCTGCAATTTAAAAGAGAAAAAGGATCAAAGTAGATAAATTCAGTGTGCTAACATCTCTGGGACATCTCTAGGTCTTAATACAGTTTCCTCAAGAAACTTACTGCAGCATAAATTGGTAGTAAACAGAATTGGACAACTATGCCAGAGATATGACAGTATTATAGCACATTATATTAATTATATAATTACCAGTAAACTACTGAAATTAGTATCAGTATGCCAGTGAATCACGTGAGAATATTCTGCTACACGGATATCACAATAAGTCTTAGTACCATAATATTCAGGTCACCACAGCACTGCTACTGTCATTCATAAAATCTACTCATGATGACACTTCCAAAAGCAGAAAAATCATAATGGTATGTGTTATCAATTCAATCTTTCAGTTCAAAATCCTAGGTGGAAGGAATAGAAGCATTTAAAGCTGCCCTATAATGGTTTATGTTGTCACAGGAGAGACTTTGACTAAATTACAACTTCTTCCACATCATCATTCTGTAGCTACTTTTCACAACAGTTAGATAAATATGTAGTACTGTACAAAGAAGCTAACAAAACACTGTTCATTCAGTATTAAACACTTTTGATTTCACCAGCTAAATGCTCGATTTGATTACATACCCTAGTAAGATCCATGCCGAGTTTCAGTTGAGAAAGGAGGTGTAGGATAACACTACGTTGATCATCCATGACTCCCAAGTCTTCCTCTACATTATCCTCGCTGTCTGTTATCTCATCTTCTGGATTTATCACTTCCGGACTTTGATGCTGATAAAAATAATATTAATCATTTAGATGATTGGATGGGATGGGATAAATCTTTTCAAACAATAGACAGTTTTGAAGCAAGCATCAGTCTGTTCTACCCACCCCCTTTTTGTACTGGATTTCCCTTTGCACGCACAAAGCAATGTTACTGGAAACAGAATCGGTTAAGTAAGACTCCACAGCACACAGTTTCATTGTTCTGAGATAATTACATCAGCCATTGTTTTAGAAATGAAAGGCAATAAACTCACTCTGCATGACTGCAAACCATTTGGTCTAGCATCCAAGTCTGACATTAGTCTAAATGCAGGTATTGTTACTGTGAGCTTACTGACAGTAGGCAGACGAAGCTGGCGGCAGTTTCACTGAGCTGGCTGCTGGCTTTCTCGCATCCCCCTCCCTCCACTCTACTGGATTAGAAATCAATCAAATGTGAAACCATCCTTTTCATTCAGTCATGTGGCGTCAGGACTCATAGCCTTAATTATAAACAGCATGCTCAGAAGCCTTTCGAGTATAACCTTATCAGCAGTCTTAACCAGTTCCTTCTGAAAGCAAGTTTGACAGCCTATGCTGGCACACGTGGGCGTCAAGTTTGCAAAAATCTCAGTAATCATTTACTTCAGCATGTTTCAAAACATGTAAATCACTATCTTTTCACTCTCTATTTGCCATTGTAACCCTAAGCTGGCAGTCCAGGCATGAAAAGGCTCTTAATGGAATGAACAGTTGAATAGATGCTGATATTTATCTGGGATCATTGCAAGTGTCAATAAAATGCATGCACGCATCAGGAGATTCAGCTGTCATTTATTTATACAACCCTCTCACGATAGAATATGAAAAATTAAATAGGAAATAAAACTGCAGGAAATTATAAAATGGCAGTTTTCCTTTTCTGTAAAGCTGAACTGGCACAGTAAAGTGCTTAGAAAAAATGCATATAAATTGATTCTTTTTCATGTACTGCGGAGCTGCCTAGAAACAATTATCATACTTTAATTACTGCTAGATATTTTTCCCCCAAGGTCCCTCTCTGATCTCGCTGGACTATACACTGACTGGTAAAGACAGGTGAACTGCTCTCTGAAATCTGTCAATGCTATTCTAAATTGGCTGCATGCTGGCGAGTGAAAGAGAAGGATGCCTGTGGCTCTCCCTCCAAAACAAATTCCCAAAGGAATCTGACAAGAAAGCACAAAAGGAAAGGCTTGGGAACATGTTCACATCCTTGAGGTTTGGTTGACTCTGAATCCAAGCACAATACACCCTTGTAAGATGTTCTCAGTCTTTGTTTATTCTGTAAATAACCCTGTCATTCTCAAACAAAGGGCTGGGACCAAGTAGCTTGGCTGCCTTCTGATCCAGGAATGATGTCTGGAGAAGGGAGACTAAAAAGGGGAAGAATAAAAAAAAATAAAAAAATAACCAAAATAAATAAAGCACATTGAAATACTGTTGAACATAAAGACAATTTGAGTGGTTTTCTAAAAGCACTTGTGCCATGTACTGCACAGTACATGGCATAAAACAAAGCATTCTCCAATTTAGCACAAGCAATGCCTCGATGCCCATCTTGAAAGTTACTTCTTCCTCTTAGGCAGTCCCTCGGAACCGAGGATGACTTGCTTCCACATTAAAAATGAGTTCGCAGGTGACTGATGAGTCCAATGCGGGACCTACAGTCTCTGTCACAGGTGGGGCAGATGGTGGTTGAAGGGGCAGGTGGGTGGGGTGCTTGGGTTGACGTGCGCTCCTTCTGCTGTTTGCGCTTGGCTTCTGCTTGCACCTGGCGAAGAGACTCGAGGTGTTCGGCACCTTCCCAGATGCTTCTCCTCCACTTTGTGCGGTCTTGGGCCAGGGATTCCCAGGTGTTGGTGGGGATGTTACACTTTTTCAAGGAGGCTTTGAGGGTGTCCTTGAAGCGTTTCCTCTGCCCACCTGGGGCTCTCTTGCCGTGCCAGAGCTCCGAGTAGAGCGCTTGTTTTGGGAGTCTCGTATCGGGCATGCGGACAATGTGACCCATCCATCGGAGCTGATCGAGCGTGGTCAAAGCTTCGATGCTGGGGATGTTGGCCTGAGCGAGAACACTGACGTTGGTGTGCCTATCCTGCCAATGGATTTGCAGGATCTTGCGGAGGCAGCATTGGTGGTACCTCTCCAGTGCTTTGAGATGCCTATGTACATGGTCCATGTCCCTGAGGCATACAGCAGGGCGGGTATCACTGCTGCTCTGTAGACCATGAGCTTAGTGCCGGGTTTGAGGTCCTAGTCTTCAAACACTCTCTTCCTCAGGCGACCGAAGGCTGCGCTGGCACACTGGTTACAACAGTTGCTCTTCTGCGGTCAGCAGAGAATGCAACTGCTAGAAAACAGAAGCTGAAGCCATCACAATAACGGACATTATTGGTGGCAAAAGCTGACAATTAGGAATGTAGTTAAAAATAGCCATTTTAGATTAATTTAATCAGCCATACATCACTGACTCAGGCTGATCTAGAGAAACTGCATAAGTACATCCTTCAGTCTAGGAAGAAGGGGCATGGATTAAAGCTCGTTTACCTTCCAGCACCCACAATACCACATAGAATTAATAGGAACTTACAGCACAGAAAGAGGCCATTCGGCCCATCGTGCCTGTGCTGGCTCTTTGAAAGAGCAGTCCTGCTTAGTCCCACACCCCTGCTTTTTGTCTGTAACCCTGTAAGTTCCTCATCCTCAAGTACTTGTCCAACTCCCTTTTAAAATTATTTATGGAATCAGATTCCACCAACTTTTCAGGTAGAGCGTTCCAGATCCCGACAACTCTATGAGTGAAAAGATTCTCCTCATCTCCCCTCTAGATCTTTTGCCAATGATTTTGAATCTATGACCTCTGGATATTGACCCACTCACCAGAGGTAATATTTTTTCTGTATCTACTATCAAAACCTCTTATCCTGAAAACCTCTATTAGGTCACCTCTTGTTGCTTTGGAAAATAGATTGAACATATTTATGCAGCTACATATGTCTCTTAAAAAGTTTCTCTCCCATTTATTAAAAAAACAGCAAACTATATGAAAAAAAACTTATTGTTCAGCTCATCATCTGAATGCTAGAACAGTAAGTTCCTGAATTAAACCTGGAAATAAGGACTAAAAATTGCAAAATGGAAAGAAAATAAGCACATTAAAGGGAAAACTAGTGGGTAAGTCAACCAATGCTGCTCTATTACACCTCTCAACAAGTAATATTTGGAGAGGGTTAAGGCATCAATCCTACCAGTCAGGTATGGTGGAAATTTTTTTTAAAACTTATGGTAGAAATAGATAACCAGTTAACTATCTAAATTATCCAATCTATAAAGGCCTTCATCATGATAAAACTGTGTTCAACAGTATAGCAGCACTCAACATGCTTGTTGAATTAGTGTGAAATATTGCAACATTTTAAATTTTCTTAGAGATGTTTGTTATGAGGGTTAATTCACTAATATTTTCCTGACACCTCAAAATTAAAGGTTATGCAAATCAACTAACAGAATATATTCATGAACTATGCACCAATTTTCAAACTGGAGTGCAAATTAATGTTGCTTTGGAAAATAGATTGAAGATATTTATACAGCTACCAATGTAACTCACTGGCATTAATATATATTGTGTATTGGATCAATAATCAACAAGCTGTCATGGTAAGAAATTTACTGACGTAAAAATTGATGTTACTTCACTTGAACTGCAAATCACAGCCGAGATCCCCACCTGTTAAATATCCAGTGAGCACCAGCACTTAACACATCAGCAAGCAAAAGCAAATCAACATTCATTTCAGTGTTCGGTACAATAAACATTTCACTCAGCCTCCGGGTATTATTAAATAACCAGCCGACTGAAAAAAATCAATACAAACCACAGAGATATACAGTATTCAAAAAGTACTAGGAGAGCCAAACCTTTAGGCAAGTACAAATCGGCTTTATCATCAATGATATTAATTTGCTGATGTTAATATACAAAAACATTACCCTCAAATACAAAAACAAAACAAGGAGGCACATCTACAAAAATAAAACTGTGTTCAATAGAAATGCTTCAGCTTTCCCCATCCTTATTACTTACCACTGAGGACAACATAAAGTATCTCTTGCGTAAACACAAAAGGTTCAATGAGCATTTACTTGCATTAAAACAAGAAAGCAAGCAGAGTACAATTCCAGTATGATTGCAGGGGAACTGGGCTGAATAAAAAACACCTACAGAATGGCTATGTTAAGTCATGTGATAACTGCATGCAACACTTGAGTAAGTCACTCTTGTCATGGAATTCCGAGGTTGTCACACTTTTCTTGAGGCAAAATATTCCAAGGTTCAAACAGAGCCTCTTGTACAGCACCATCTGGTGCAAATGACTAGGAATTGCAGGTAGAACGTGAACAGAGGTTTAATTGATTGGGAATCGTAAGACTAGTCTAAATTAAATATTTCCTTTCTAATTTCCCTCCAATTCTGCTATACGTAATTGTCTGTGATCCATCACCCTCACTCTATACCGGTTATGTTCTTCATCAATCTAGAAAGTTATTCTCCACCCATTTGACAGCAAATTAACTTTAACATAGATA
The DNA here is from genome assembly GCF_052327205.1 of Somniosus microcephalus. NCBI lineage: Eukaryota > Metazoa > Chordata > Chondrichthyes > Squaliformes > Somniosidae > Somniosus > Somniosus microcephalus. Next base: position 274,341,703 of record NC_140991.1, on the reverse strand, counting down.
AATGTGAGGTGATGCACTTTGAAGGAAAAAACAGAAATCACCTACACCTTAGAAAACAAGCAACTGAATGGGGTAGAAGAGCAAAGGAATCTAGGGATGCAGGTGAAATCAATCATTAAAAGCAGTATTGCAGGTCAGCAAAGCAATTAAAAATGCTAACAAAGCTCTGGGATTTATTTTTAGGGATATAGATTTCAAAAGCAGTTATGTTAAACTTGCATAGGATGTTGGTCAGGCCGTACTTAAGAGTACTGTGCACAGTTCTGGTTTCCATACTATAAAGAACCAGAGGAGACATGAGGAAACATTTTTTATTTTTTTTATTTTTTAAACACAGCGAGTTGTGATCAGGAATGCACTGCCTGAAAGGATGGCGGAAGCAGATAAAATAATAACATTCAGAAGAGAATTGGATAACTACTTGAAGGGAAAAAATTTATAGGGCTATGGGGAGTGGGATTAATTGGATAGCTCTACCAAAGAGCCGACACAGGCACGATGGGCCGAATTGCCTCCTCCTGTGCTGTATCATTCTATGATTCTAAGATGTGTTTCAGTATAGATATATCTGTTTGAGTGTGCTAATACTTTAACTATATGATTTAGTAGTGAACACGTTTCCACTTATGGAACTTAAGCAATCACCGACACCTGGGAATCCCTGGCCCAAGACCGCACAAAGTGGAGGAGAAGCATCCGGGAAGGTGCCGAACACCTCGAGTCTCTTCGCCGGGAGCAAGCGGAAGCCAAGCGCAGGCAGCGCAAGGAGCGCACGTCAACCCAAGCACCCTACCCACCCGACCCTTCAACCACCGTCTGCCCCACCTGTGACAGAGACTGTAGGTCCCACATTGGACTCATCAGTCACCTGCGAACTAATTTTTAATGTGGAAGCAAGTCATCCTCAGTTCCGAGGGACTGCCTAAGAAGAAGATACAATACTCTGTACTTTTTGAACTGTTCATTGTTATGGTTAAACACTGCGTGATTATAGTGCTGAAGACCTGTGTCATTGTGAGCCAATGTCTAAATTTGCAGATGATACAAAGCCAGTGAAAGTGGTAGACTCCAAAGCTGAACAGAATAAGCTACATGAGATTTGCATATACTTCGGAATTGGGCAGACAGGTGGCAGAGCAATGTAGAGAAATGGAAAGTGCTTAACATAGGGACAAAAAAAATCAAGAAGAGGCTATTAATGGAAGGAAAACAATATGCAGGGAAAATGAAAGAGATCGGAGGATTCTGACTGCCAATAGATTGAAACTATCACAATAATGCGCAGTGGCAGCGAGAAAAGCAAATCAGATGTTGGGATGTATTAAAAGGTCAATATTGAGCAGAAATAGCAAGGTAATCCTGCCACTTTATAAATCATCGGTGCAACTACACTTAGAATATTGGTAACAGTTCTGGTTGCTGCAATGGAAAATGATTTTGCAGCTATTGAAAGGATACGAAAGAGAACAACCAAAATGATTGAGGGGTTGGAGATATTGGATTATGACAGGTGATTACGTAAACAGAGCGTGTTCTTACTGAAAAAGTGAAGGTGGAAAGGTGATATGATTGCTGTTTGAAGGATTCTAAAGGGACTAGATAAATATAGACCATGACAAGCGGTTTCACCTTGTCCAGAACACTAGGTCCAGAGGACATGGCCTGTGCTTGAAGTAATTTCAAAACTAATCTACATTGGGATCGATATTAACCCCCGGGGGGGATTAAAACCTAAAAAACTGGGAACGCCTCACAAACCCGATGTGTATACGCCCGTTGCTGTTTTTACGGAGGCGGGGAGAGGTGGGACACTTCCTTATCATATTTAAATCAGGCTCCCACAGCGCAATTGGGAGCTTGCTTTAAATTTAACTGCTGCTGGCTGGGTTTCCCAGGGCTCTGGAAACCCGGCAGCGAAATAGAGGCAGGAGCTGCTGACTCCAGAAAGTAAGTGATTTTTACAGCACTCCTCGTGGGCTAGGAGCAGGAGTGCTTCCCTCGGCCCCTCGAGCAAGCCTTCAGCTTCCCTTCTGTTGATGGCAGCCTCTCTCTATCCTGTGTCACAATCGTCAACCTTACCCCTCCCACCACCCCGCCCCACCGAGGCCCTACCCAAAGCCTGATCCGCGATTACCGACCACCCGAAATGAAGCCTGCCCCTCGACCCCTCCCTCCCCCAATCTGAAGGCTGCCCCGTGATTGCCGGCCCCCCGAAATAAAGCCTGCCCCTCGACCCCCCCTCCAGCCCCAATCTGAAGGCTGCCCAGCGATTGCCCACCTCAACTGAAGCCTACCCCGCGATCGATGACCTCCACCTCTGCTCCAGCCCCGATCTGAAGCCTGCCCCGCGATTGCCACCCCCCACCCCCCTAACTGAAGCCTGCCTTCCAATCATTTTTGCCGAACCCCCAACTGAAGCCTGCCCCACAATTACTTACCCCCCTGCCCCAATCTGAAGCTTGCCCCACGATTGCTGACCCCACACAACTGAAGCCAGCCGTACAATCTCGATTTCCGGAAACATATGCTACTGGTTCTCCTGCCGAGCAGCCAGCCAGCCTGTTATTTTGGCCAGCTGCCGGGTGGGAAACAGAAGAAAAAATAAATTCGGCAGGTACATACGCGTCCCTGGTCTCGCCGGGTTTGCCTCACACTACCTCCCTGCAAATATCGGGGCCATTATTTCTTTGAGCACGTGGTAAATCTATGGAACAGGCACCCTAAGAACACAGTGGAAACAGATAGTGTTGATTCATTCAAATGCAAATGAGATAGATTTCTTTCAGAAAGTTGTATTTGGTGATACAATATATGAGTAATTTGAGACATGACATATGGTAAGTGTAACATGCTTGGAAGCTACAGGTGACTTTGGACCTATGGTTCCCAAAGCTTTCCACAACTGGTGGCTTTCCTCAGCTCATGTCTGAGTCTGTTGTACACTAATTGACAGACTGATTGCCATGATTATTCAACAACACCTTTACCGTTGCATTATGTGACTACCAGGGTGCTAGAAGTCGAACCAGATGGACCTTGATCTTTCTTTGTCTTGCAATTCCTATGTTCCTAACCTAGCTCCACGACTTAGTTATATAATTACAGTAATATTTTTAGAAGCTTATATGCATACTACAGTTGTACTTGAGGGTCTATTCAAAAAGAAAAGGAATCAAAACTGCATAAATCTGGAAATTACTGACCAATTAGTCTAACATCTGTATTGGAGAACATGCTTCAGACTAGTATATGGCATGGTATCAATGTTCATCTGAAAAGCACACAATGCCATAAGCAGTACTCAACATGAATTTAGAAACAATGGCCTAGAAATTAGGTATAGCCCCGCCAGCTCGCTGGCGCCCAGAATTTACCGCTGGGCGCGGAGCCACTCGCGCCCAACCGATATTCAGTTTCAGCGCCCAAAGTCGAGGACGGCCGCTGTTCAAGGGTGTGGCCGCCCCCGCTTGGGGCGCTGAAACTGAATATCGG
>NC_140991.1:273585297-273737711 GCF_052327205.1 Somniosus microcephalus | reverse complement strand
TCTCTCTCTTCTCCCCCCAGTCTCTCTCTTCTCCCCCCCAGTCTCTCTCTTCTCCCCCCCAGTCTCTCTCTTCTCCCCCCAGTCTCTCTCTTCTCCCCCCCAGTCTCTCTCTTCTCCCCCCAGTCTCTCTCTTCTCCCCCCCAGTCTCTCTCTTCTCCCCCCCAGTCTCTCTCTTCTCCCCCCCAGTCTCTCTCTTCTCCCCCCCAGTCTCTCTCTTCTCCCCCCCAGTCTCTCTCTTCTCCCCCCCAGTCTCTCTCTTCTCCCCCCCAGTCTCTCTCTTCTCCCCCCCAGTCTCTCTCTTCTCCCCCCCAGTCTCTCTCTTCTCCCCCCCAGTCTCTCTCTTCTCCCCCCCAGTCTCTCTCTTCTCCCCCCCAGTCTCTCTCTTCTCCCCCCCAGTCTCTCTCTTCTCCCCCCCAGTCTCTCTCTTCTCCCCCCCAGTCTCTCTCTTCTCCCCCCCAGTCTCTCTCTTCTCCCCCCCAGTCTCTCTCTTCTCCCCCCCAGTCTCTCTCTTCTCCCCCCAGTCTCTCTCTTCTCCCCCCCAGTCTCTCTCTTCTCCCCCCCAGTCTCTCTCTTCTCCCCCCCAGTCTCTCTCTTCTCCCCCCAGTCTCTCTCTTCTCCCCCCAGTCTCTCTCTTCTCCCCCCCAGTCTCTCTCTTCTCCCCCCCAGTCTCTCTCTTCTCCCCCCCAGTCTCTCTCTTCTCCCCCCCAGTCTCTCTCTTCTCCCCCCAGTCTCTCTCTTCTCCCCCCCAGTCTCTCTCTTCTCCCCCCCAGTCTCTCTCTTCTCCCCCCCAGTCTCTCTCTTCTCCCCCCCAGTCTCTCTCTTCTCCCCCCCAGTCTCTCTCTTCTCCCCCCCAGTCTCTCTCTTCTCCCCCCCAGTCTCTCTCTTCTCCCCCCCAGTCTCTCTCTTCTCCCCCCCAGTCTCTCTCTTCTCCCCCCCAGTCTCTCTCTTCTCCCCCCCAGTCTCTCTCTTCTCCCCCCCAGTCTCTCTCTTCTCCCCCCCAGTCTCTCTCTTCTCCCCCCCAGTCTCTCTCTTCTCCCCCCCAGTCTCTCTCTTCTCCCCCCAGTCTCTCTCTCTTCTCCTCCCCCCAGTCTCTCTCTTCTCCCCCCCAGTCTCTCTCTTCTCCCCCCCAGTCTCTCTCTTCTCCCCCCCAGTCTCTCTCTTCTCCCCCCCAGTCTCTCTCTTCTCCCCCCCAGTCTCTCTCTTCTCCCCCCCAGTCTCTCTCTTCTCCCCCCCAGTCTCTCTCTTCTCCCCCCCAGTCTCTCTCTTCTCCCCCCCAGTCTCTCTCTCTTCTCCCCCCCAGTCTCTCTCTTCTCCCCCCCAGTCTCTCTCTTCTCCCCCCCCAGTCTCTCTCTTCTCCCCCCCAGTCTCTCTCTTCTCCCCCCAGTCTCTCTCTTCTCCCCCCCAGTCTCTCTCTTCTCCCCCCCAGTCTCTCTCTTCTCCCCCCAGTCTCTCTCTTCTCCCCCCCAGTCTCTCTCTTCTCCCCCCCAGTCTCTCTCTTCTCCCCCCCAGTCTCTCTCTTCTCCCCCCCAGTCTCTCTCTTCTCCCCCCAGTCTCTCTCTTCTCCCCCCAGTCTCTCTCTTCTCCCCCCCAGTCTCTCTCTCTCCCCCCAGTCTCTCTCTTCTCCCCCCCAGTCTCTCTCTTCTCCCCCCCAGTCTCTCTCTTCTCCCCCCAGTCTCTCTCTTCTCCCCCCCAGTCTCTCTCTTCTCCCCCCCAGTCTCTCTCTTCTCCCCCCAGTCTCTCTCTTCTCCCCCAGTCTCTCTCTCTCCCCCCCAGTCTCTCTCTTCTCCCCCCAGTCTCTCTCTCTCCCCCCAGTCTCTCTCTCTCTCCCCCCAGTCTCTCTCTTCTCCCCCCAGTCTCTCTTCTCCCCCCAGTCTCTCTCTTCTCCCCCCAGTCTCTCTCTTCTCCCCCCCAGTCTCTCTCTCTCCCCCCAGTCTCTCTCTCTCCCCCAGTCTCTCTCTTCTCCCCCCCCAGTCTCTCTCTTCTCCCCCCCAGTCTCTCTCTTCTCCCCCCCAGTCTCTCTCTTCTCCCCCCCAGTCTCTCTCTTCTCCCCCCAGTCTCTCTCTCTTCTCCCCCCAGTCTCTCTCTCTCTCCCCCCCAGTCTCTCTCTCTTCTCCCCCCAGTCTCTCTCTTCTCCCCCCCAGTCTCTCTCTTCTCCCCCCCAGTCTCTCTCTCTTCTCCCCCCCAGTCTCTCTCTCTTCTCCCCCCCAGTCTCTCTCTCTTCTCCCCCCCAGTCTCTCTCTCTTCTCCCCCCCAGTCTCTCTCTCAGTCTCTCTCTCCCCCAGTCTCTCTCTCTTCTCCCCCCCAGTCTCTCTCTCTTCTCCCCCCCAGTCTCTCTCTTCTCCAGTCTCTCTCTCCCCCCAGTCTCTCTCTTCTCCCCCCCAGTCTCTCTCTCTCTCCCCCCCAGTCTCTCTCTTCTCCCCCCAGTCTCTCTCTTCTCCCCCCCAGTCTCTCTCTCTTCTCCCCCCCAGTCTCTCTCTCTTCTCCCCCCCAGTCTCTCTCTCTTCTCCCCCCAGTCTCTCTCTCTCCCAGTCTCTCTCTCCCCCAGTCTCTCTCTCTTCTCCCCCCCAGTCTCTCTCTCTTCTCCCCCCCAGTCTCTCTCTCTTCTCCCCCCCAGTCTCTCTCTCTTCTCCCCCCCAGTCTCTCTCTCTTCTCCCCCCCAGTCTCTCTCTCTTCTCCCCCCCAGTCTCTCTCTCTTCTCCCCCCCAGTCTCTCTCTCTTCTCCCCCCCAGTCTCTCTCTCTTCTCCCCCCCAGTCTCTCTCTCTTCTCCCCCCCAGTCTCTCTCTCTTCTCCCCCCAGTCTCTCTCTCTTCTCCCCCCCAGTCTCTCTCTCTTCTCCCCCCCAGTCTCTCTCTCTTCTCCCCCCAGTCTCTCTCTTCTCCCCCAGTCTCTCTCTCTCTCCCCCCCAGTCTCTCTCTCTTCTCCCCCCCAGTCTCTCTCTCTCCCCCCCAGTCTCTCTCTCTTCTCCCCCCAGTCTCTCTCTCTTCTCCCCCCCAGTCTCTCTCTCTTCTCCCCCCAGTCTCTCTCTCTTCTCCCCCCCAGTCTCTCTCTCTTCTCCCCCCAGTCTCTCTCTCTTCTCCCCCCCAGTCTCTCTCTTCTCCCCCCCAGTCTCTCTCTCTTCTCCCCCCCAGTCTCTCTCTCTTCTCCCCCCCAGTCTCTCTCTCTTCTCCCCCCCAGTCTCTCTCTCTTCTCCCCCCCAGTCTCTCTCTCTTCTCCCCCCCAGTCTCTCTCTCTTCTCCCCCCAGTCTCTCTCTCGTCTCTCTTCTCCCCCCCAGTCTCTCTCTCTTCTCCCCCCCAGTCTCTCTCTCTTCTCCCCCCCAGTCTCTCTCTCTTCTCCCCCCCAGTCTCTCTCTCTTCTCCCCCCCAGTCTCTCTCTCTTCTCCCCCCCAGTCTCTCTCTCTTCTCCCCCCCAGTCTCTCTCTCTTCTCCCCCCCAGTCTCTCTCTCTTCTCCCCCCCAGTCTCTCTCTCTTCTCCCCCCAGTCTCTCTCTCCAGTCTCTCTCTCTCCCCCCAGTCTCTCTCTCTTCTCCCCCCCAGTCTCTCTCTCTTCTCCCCCCCAGTCTCTCTCTCTTCTCCCCCCAGTCTCTCTCTTCTCCCCCAGTCTCTCTCCCCCCAGTCTCTCTCTCTTCTCCCCCCCAGTCTCTCTCTCTTCTCCCCCCCAGTCTCTCTCTCTTCTCCCCCCCAGTCTCTCTCTCTTCTCCCCCAGTCTCTCTCTCTTCTCCCCAGTCTCTCTTCTCTCTCTCTCTCCCCCCAGTCTCTCTCTCTTCTCCCCCCCCAGTCTCTCTCTCTTCTCCCCCCCAGTCTCTCTCTTCTCCCCCCCAGTCTCTCTCTCTTCTCCCCCCCAGTCTCTCTCTCTTCTCCCCCCAGTCTCTCTCTCTTCTCCCCCCCAGTCTCTCTCTCTTCTCCCCCCCAGTCTCTCTCTCTTCTCCCCCCAGTCTCTCTCTTCTCCCCCCCAGTCTCTCTCTCTTCTCCCCCCCAGTCTCTCTCTCTTCTCCCCCCCAGTCTCTCTCTCTTCTCCCCCCCAGTCTCTCTCTCTTCTCCCCCCCAGTCTCTCTCTCTTCTCCCCCCAGTCTCTCTCTCTTCTCCCCCCAGTCTCTCTCTTCTCCCCCCAGTCTCTCTCTCTTCTCCCCCCCAGTCTCTCTCTCTTCTCCCCCCCCAGTCTCTCTCTCTTCTCCCCCCCAGTCTCTCTCTTCTCCCCCCCAGTCTCTCTCTCTTCTCCCCCCCCAGTCTCTCTCTTCTCCCCCCCAGTCTCTCTCTCTTCTCCCCCCAGTCTCTCTCTTCTCCCCCCAGTCTCTCTCTCTTCTCCCCCCCAGTCTCTCTCTCTTCTCCCCCCAGTCTCTCTCTCTTCTCCCCCCCAGTCTCTCTCTTCTCCCCCCCAGTCTCTCTCTCTTCTCCCCCCCAGTCTCTCTCTCTTCTCCCCCCCAGTCTCTCTCTCTTCTCCCCCCCAGTCTCTCTCTTCTCCCCCCCAGTCTCTCTCTCTTCTCCCCCCCAGTCTCTCTCTCTTCTCCCCCCCAGTCTCTCTCTTCTCCCCCCAGTCTCTCTCTTCTCCCCCCAGTCTCTCTCTTCTCCCCCCCAGTCTCTCTCTTCTCCCCCCAGTCTCTCTCTCTTCTCCCCCCAGTCTCTCTCTTCTCCCCCCCAGTCTCTCTCTTCTCCCCCAGTCTCTCTCTTCTCCCCCCCAGTCTCTCTCTTCTCCCCCCCAGTCTCTCTCTTCTCCCCCCCAGTCTCTCTCTTCTCCCCCCCAGTCTCTCTCTTCTCCCCCCAGTCTCTCTCAGTCTCTCTCTTCTCCCCCCAGTCTCTCTCTTCTCCCCCCCAGTCTCTCTCTTCTCCCCCCCAGTCTCTCTCTTCTCCCCCCCAGTCTCTCTCTTCTCCCCCCCAGTCTCTCTCTTCTCCCCCCAGTCTCTCTCTTCTCCCCCCCAGTCTCTCTCTTCTCCCCCCAGTCTCTCTCTTCTCCCCCCAGTCTCTCTCTTCTCCCCCCAGCCTCTCTCCCCCAGTCTCTCTCTCCCCCCCCAGTCTCTCTCTTCTCCCCCCCAGTCTCTCTCTTCTCCCCCCCAGTCTCTCTTCTCCCCCCAGTCTCTCTCTTCTCCCCCCCAGTCTCTCTCTTCTCCCCCCCAGTCTCTCTCTCTCCCCCCCAGTCTCTCTCTTCTCCCCCCCAGTCTCTCTCTTCTCCCCCCCAGTCTCTCTCTTCTCCCCCAGTCTCTCTCTTCTCCCCCCAGTCTCTCTCTTCTCCCCCCCAGTCTCTCTCTTCTCCCCCCCAGTCTCTCTCTTCTCCCCCCAGTCTCTCTCTTCTCCCCCCAGTCTCTCTCTTCTCCCCCCCAGTCTCTCTCTTCTCCCCCCCAGTCTCTCTCTTCTCCCCCCCAGTCTCTCTTCTCCCCCAGTCTCTCTCTCCCCCCCAGTCTCTCTCTTCTCCCCCCAGTCTCTCTCTTCTCCCCCCCAGTCTCTCTCTTCTCCCCCCCAGTCTCTCTCTTCTCCCCCCCAGTCTCTCTCTTCTCCCCCCAGTCTCTCTCTTCTCCCCCCCAGTCTCTCTCTTCTCCCCCCAGTCTCTCTCTTCTCCCCCAGTCTCTCTCTTCTCCCCCCCAGTCTCTCTCTTCTCCCCCCCAGTCTCTCTCTTCTCCCCCCCAGTCTCTCTCTTCTCCCCCCCAGTCTCTCTCTTCTCCCCCCCAGTCTCTCTTCTCAGTCTTCTCTCCCCCAGTCTCTCTCTTCTCCCCCCCAGTCTCTCTCTTCTCCCCCCCAGTCTCTCTCTTCTCCCCCAGTCTCTCTTCTCCCCCCAGTCTCTCTCTTCTCCCCCCCAGTCTCTCTCTTCTCCCCCAGTCTCTCTCTTCTCCCCCCCAGTCTCTCTCTTCTCCCCCCCAGTCTCTCTCTTCTCCCCCCCAGTCTCTCTCTTCTCCCCCCCAGTCTCTCTCTTCTCCCCCCCAGTCTCTCTCTTCTCCCCCCCAGTCTCTCTCTTCTCCCCCCCAGTCTCTCTCTTCTCCCCCCCAGTCTCTCTCTTCTCCCCCCCAGTCTCTCTCTTCTCCCCCCCAGTCTCTCTCTTCTCCCCCCCAGTCTCTCTCTTCTCCCCCCCAGTCTCTCTCTTCTCCCCCCCCAGTCTCTCTCTTCTCCCCCCCAGTCTCTCTCTTCTCCCCCCCAGTCTCTCTCTTCTCCCCCCAGTCTCTCTCTTCTCCCCCCAGTCTCTCTCTTCTCCCCCCCCAGTCTCTCTCTTCTCCCCCCCAGTCTCTCTCTTCTCCCCAGTCTCTCTCTCTCCCCCCAGTCTCTCTCTTCTCCCCCCCAGTCTCTCTCTTCTCCCCCCAGTCTCTCTCTTCTCCCCCCAGTCTCTCTCGTCTCTCTCCCCCCCAGTCTCTCTCTTCTCCCCCCCAGTCTCTCTCTTCTCCCCCCCAGTCTCTCTCTTCTCCCCCCCAGTCTCTCTCTCTCCCCCAGTCTCTCTCTTCTCCCCCCAGTCTCTCTCTTCTCCCCCCCGTCTCTCTCTTCTCCCCCCCAGTCTCTCTCTTCTCCCCCCAGTCTCTCTCTTCTCCCAGTCCTCCCCAGTCTCTCTCTTCTCCCCCCCAGTCTCTCTCTTCTCCCCCCCAGTCTCTCTCTTCTCCCCCCCAGTCTCTCTCTTCTCCCCCCCAGTCTCTCTCTTCTCCCCCCCAGTCTCTCTCTTCTCCCCCCAGTCTCTCTCTTCTCCCCCAGTCTCTCTCTTCTCCCCCCCCCCCAGTCTCTCTCTTCTCCCCCCCCCCCCAGTCTCTCTCTTCTCCCCCCCCCCCCAGTCTCTCTCTTCTCCCCCCCAGTCTCTCTCTCTCTCTCTTCCAACAACAACATGCCCTCAAAAAATCCTCCGCACCGCCGGGCACTCCAGCTAGTCTATGTATATATTGGCCCTGAAATTATGGTGTCTTCGACGGCATACGCTCAGCGTACGCCATTGTGATCCTTCTGAAAGGCCCCGCAACTTCCGGGTTTCCTCATATGCGGAAACCCAGAACTTGCGATCTGTCGAGGTACGACTTGACAGATCATGCGAACCGAAAGTAAGATCAGTTTTGCTGGTGCAGTGTTGGGCTATTTGCCCAGCAATTACCTACAAAACTCTTATGGCTGGTAAAAGCAGGCATAGGGCCTGCTTTCATCAGCGCAAGGGTTATTCTAAATCTTAAATTAAACATTTAAAATTAAAAAGTGATGCACAAACACTTAAAATTAGTTTATGCAAATATTGGTCCTGATTAAAATGTTTAAAATTATTTTTCAAAAAATTAAATTTTTATTGTATTTGGTGTAATGAAGAGTCTTTTAATTACATTTGAAAATCAGAACATTTACATTAGACCTATCTAAATTGTTTAATTATTTGGGGATTCCATTGCATGTTGTTAGGGGATTCCGTTTGGAAATGACTGCAATGGAATCCTCCTTTGTGATCGGAGGACCGGGCCCACGTGATCCCAGGGACGCTTCTGAATCGCCTGCATCCCTGGGATCCATGGGCCTTTACACAGGCCTGCAGGCCCGAGGCCTGTACTCTCCACAGCATGAGAGGTAAGTTCGGAAATGTTTCATGGGTCGGAGGTGTACTCCGGAGGTATGCCGCCGACCACAATTTTAGGGCCATTATTTTAAGGGTCTATTGTAGATTCTTCACTTAACCATACCTACATAGATGCCTTTTATTTTCTCTTTGTCTCTACTTCAAAGTGAAAAGTCTAGACTTAGTCTTAACTGCTAAAGCACTATTGTATTAATTAGATTATTTTCTTTTTAATAACTCTCATTCTTCCCTTCACCTCCAACAAATAAATGCTGCTGATGTAAGATGGTTTTAAATACCCACTCTGTGTACACAGTTTAGATTTAAACTGGTGCAGGGGCAGGTCTTTGTGGTGATTCATTGGGAAGTCTGAAGCCATTGACTTCAGTCCCTGTCACAAACTCCATTCTTTAGCAGCCGATTCCACCCCCCTCCCTGGCCACTGACTCGAGCTGAATCAGACTGTTTGCAACCTCGCTGTGCTTCCAGCCCCCATATCCTCTCCATAATAATATGGAAATAAAAATCGGGTTTGATTCTATAACAGGCATTTACTGTATTCCTCTGTGTGAGACATTTTGTTAATTAGCACGGTATCGCGGTTTGATGCTATTGAAGTACAAATTCACATGGATTTTGATTCTTCAATGCTTGCTCCTGATTCCAAATGACTACAATTATCAATCGTTAAGCTGGGCTGCTCCTAATCTTTGAATGAACGGCATATCTCTGATGATGTGAATGACTGACTGACTGTTTCCGTTAATAGCCTGTGTGAGACAGCTTGTTTGTGTGTACTGATGCTGTGGGGTATGGACTGCAAGCACTTTCCCCACACAGTGAAAAACTGCCATGGGACAGATAGGTACAAAATTCAGGAACATAATTGCCAGACAGAAAATAGACAATCTAGTTCACCTTCTACCATCCTGGTAGTCGCATGATACAACAATAATGGAGTTGTTGACTAATCATGACGATCAATCTCTTATCAATTAGTCTACAACAGACCCAGACACAAGGAAAACCCCAGTGCTGGAGAGCTTTGGGAACCATAGGCCCAAAATTTGGATGAAAGCACTTGCTTGTGGCCCCCCTGTTAGTAGCTAATACATATTGTGCATTGGCGAAGCCTCGACATTTCACTCGCAAAGTTGTTTTGTCGTTGGTTGGCGTTTTGCCATTAGCAAATGGTTTTTATGGTGACTCCCACTGAGAGCCTCAGGATTCATCAGCACGATCCCTGGACTCGCTTGGGTTTAAGATCCATTTTGATTGTGATGAAGAAAAGACCGTTTGCTAGTGATAGATTATGATCACTGACAGGCAGGGAAACAAGCTGAACAATATTTGATGAGTGAGGTACTTGTGATGTAAAATAAACCCAATTCTATATAACTGGTTGGATTTTTTCCCTCCCTCCAGAACCGTAATGAAATAAAAAATGGGGCAATCCTTCGATTGGCAGCGTCTCCAGTAAGTAGTTGATGTGATGTTCACATTTCTTTATCACAGAATCACAGAAACCCCACAGTACAGATAGAGGCCATTTCGGCCCATCGAGCCTGCACCGACACATATCCCACCCGATCCCCGTAACCCCTACACCAACACATATCCCACCCTATCCCCATAACCCCACGTATTTAATCCCCCTAACACTAAGGGTCAATTTATCATAGCCAATTAACTTAACTCGCACATCTTTGGACTGTGGGAGGAAACCGGAGCACCCGGAGGAAACCCACGCAAACACGGGGAGAATGTGCAAACTCCACACAGACAGTCACCCGAGGCCGGATTCGAACCCGGGTCCCTGGCGCTGTGAGGCAATAGTGCTAACCACTATGCCACCGTTGTTTATTTTAATGCAGTTTTTACATTCAGTGGTGCAGCACATTTAGTCTATTAAGCCTTTGGATGTTCTGGGTTGTGTTAAGTAAGTTACCTGCCAGCCTTCCAAAAACTGAGTGCGACAGTTGAGCTGGTGCTGCAAGCTTTCAGTATCTTGTGATAAAGGCACATGTGGTTCAGTTGGTAGTGCAGTTGCCCCTGAGTCCAAAGGCCAGGGGTTCAAATCCCACTCCAGAGACTTGAGCACATAATCTAGGCTGACACTCCAGTGCAGTACTGAGGAAGTGCTACACTGTCGGAGGTACTGTCTTTCAGATGAGACGTTAAACCATGGCCCTTTCTGCCCCCTCAAGTTGACGGAAAAGATCAAACGGCACTATTTTGAGCAATAGCAGGGAATTATCCCCAGTGTCCTGGCCAATATTTATCCCTCAACCCACATCACAGAAACAGATTATCTGGTCATTATTGCATTGCTGGTTGTGGGAGCTTGCTGTGCGCAAATTGGCTGCTGCGTTACCTCATTTACAACAGCGACTACACTCCAAAAGTACTTTGTTATCTATAAAGTGCTTTGGTGCATCCTGAGGTCGTGAAAGGCACTAGGTAAATACAAGTCTTTCTTCATCTGGCAATGATGGGGTGAATTTGGAAGAAAGGAGAACTTAAATGGAGTGGGGGTGGGGGGTGGTTGACGAGAACATAAAACAGCATGATGCACGGCAGTATCTGTCTTGAAAGCCTTTGAATTTGTCACGTTTGAAGGATCACGCTTTTTAAGAGAAAGAAAAAAGACTTGCATTTATATAGTGCCTTTCACGACCACCGGATGTCCCAATGTGCTTTACAGCCAATGAAGTACTTTTTGAAGTGTAGTCACTGTTGTAATGTACGAAACACGGCAGCCAATTTGTGCACAGCAAGCTCCCACAAACAGCAATGCAATGATGGCCAGATATTCTGTTTTAGTGATGTTGATTGAGGGATAAATATTAGCTAGGACACCAGGGATAACTCCCCTGCTCCTCTTCGAAATAGCGCCATGAGATCTTTTATGTCCACCTGAGAGCAGACGGGGCCTCGGTTTAACGTCTCATCCGAAAGACGACACTTCTGACAGTGCAGCACTCCCTCAGTACTGCACTGGAGTGTCAGCCTAGATTTTTGTGCTCAAGTCTCTGGAGTGGGCCTTGAACCCACAGCCTTCTGACTCGGAGGTGAGAGTGTGACCAACTGAGCCACAGCTGAGACAGAGATGCAAGAACAATCTTTAAGGAAGGGAAAGCCAGTCATTTTCTGCTGGTTTTTTTCTCCCCTGAGGATGTCAGGATTTTGGGAAACCACCTGCCAACTTTCACTGAAACAACGACCCTCAGATCGATGTCGGGTCTGCCTAATTACAGCAATTGGAACTTGTGGCCATAACGGAAGAGAGCCCTAACTTAGCAGCAGAATAATACGCTGTGTGTCACATGACGTTAGTCTTGTAATAAAGCAGCATACACCTTCCCATGTGCAATGCCTTAGGGAATCCACTAGTTTCTAAATCTTTTCGATAATAAGCTCACATCTCCTGGAAGATTTGTTATTTTAATGCAGGCCTGTAACTTATTACTCAATATCATGATTGATTTATATTATTATATTTTAAACAATTACACAAATCCTTTCTCTCCCATCCCTATGACTCAAGGATTTAATGCACCACATGGTTTATGCTGAGCCAGGTTCAATGTCTGTGCCAAGTTAGCTGAAAGAGCGAGCGAGCTGAGATTTATATAGTGCTTCAGGGCATCTGAAAGCACTTGACAGCCAACAAATGACTCTTGAAGTGCAGTCGTCGTTGTGCAGGCTATTGGCACACAAGATCCCACAAACAGCAAATGAGATAAATGACAAGTTACATCTGTTTTTAGTGATGTTGGTTGAGGAAAAATATTGACCAGGACACCAAAAGAACTCCCCATCTCTTTAAATATTACCACAGAGTCTTTTACCCCATGAGATAGGGCAGGAAAGTGGAGTTGAGGGCGAAGATCAGCCATGATCTTATTGAATGGCGGAGCAGGCTCGAGTGACCATATGGCCTACTCCTGTTCCTAATTCTTATGTTCTTTACGTCCACCGGAGAGGGCAGATGGGGCCTCAGTTTAACATCTCATCCAAAAGATGACACCTCTGACAGTGCAGCACTCCCTCAGTACTGCACAGGGAGTGTCTGCCTAGATTTTGTTCTCAAGTCTCTGAAGTGGGGCTTGAACTCAGAGGCAAGACTGCTTCCAACTGAGCCAAGCTCTCACTGAGGACGATGGGGGTCACTACATGGGTTGCTGCCCACACGGGCCCGTTTCCCATTCCCCCCCATGGGTCATTTCACACTCCCTCACATGCGAAGCCTTCCTTTTAAACGCCGATCTCGTGTCGCATTTTCCATTGGACAGTTGGTAGAGCTCGGCTGTGATGCCCCTCGCTGTCGAATAACCTGCTGACCCTCAATGTCTGCGGCTCAGCCGTGAATAATGGCCACTTGATTTGGGTACTGGGAGGCTGCTGATTTCCGTGGAACTGTGCCCCATTTTGGATCCAGTTCCTTCGGAAGAGAAGGAGCAACGAAATTATGTTTTTGTTTAGAGTACATTTTCTGCCATGTTCTTTTTGTTTTTTGGCATGTCTTTTATCTAGACTCAGACTGCACAGGCGCTCCATGAAAGGATCCAATCTTCTAGCATGGATGCCAAGTTAGAAGCACTGAAAGACTTGGCTGGTCATTCCCGCGACATCACCTTTGCCCAGGAGTTCATTAACCTTGATGGTATCTCCCTCCTAACTCAGATGGTGGAAAGTAGCTCTGAGTAAGTATCTGTACACCTTGATGTCGTTCTGAGGTATAATTAAAATAAGCAGCTGGGTGGGAAGAATGAAATCCAGTGGATAAGTAAAGGTGTATCGTGATGATAATCGGGGAGCCAGTGTTTGGATGGGGGACAGGGGGAGGAGTTATGTAACATCTGTGATGCACTGGGAATTAAGTTATTAAACCATCGGGAGGCAATAATGCCAGCACTTGGACTTCAGTTTTGCGGGGGTGGGGGGAGAAATACTCGAATGCTGGATGTGAAAGTTGCAAGTGCCTCATTTTTATCAGCGGTTACATTCACTGACCCCTCACTCCCAATGGCAAGTGACACTGGAAGTGAATGCAAGTTGGAGAATCAGCCCTCCAGTGTTGTAGCCCTGTCTCCCGCCCGCACTCCCTATAGGCTCTCCAGTGATGTAGCCCTGTCACTGACCCACGCTCCCTACAGGCGCTCCAGTGATGTAGCCCTGTCACCGACCCACGCTCCCTATAGGCTCTCCAGTGATGTAGCCCTGTCACCGACCCACGCTCCCTATAGGCTCTCCAGTGATGTAGCCCTGTCACCGACCCACGCTCCCTATAGGCTCTCCAGTGATGTAGCCCTGTCACTGACCCACGCTCCCTACAGGCGCTCCAGTGATGTAGCCCTGTCTCCCGCCCGCACTCCCTATAGGCTCTCCAGTGATGTAGCCCTGTCACTGACCCACGCTCCCTACAGGCGCTCCAGTGATGTAGCCCTGTCACCGACCCACGCTCCCTATAGGCTCTCCAGTGATGTAGCCCTGTCACCGACACACGCTCCCTATAGACTCTCCAGTGATGTAGCCCTGTCACTGACCCATGCTCACTTTGGGTGCAACTGCAGAGAGTGTGGGGTCAATCAGATATCCCTGTTGGCCTAATGCCGTGCATATCAACATCACGGCACTCTAATGCAGCCACTTCCAGCAGGGGTTTATGCGGCTGTTTACCAGTTTGGTGTTAAATTTATGGCAGTATTGATGTGACCGTACAATAGCATTTTTAAGGGCCACAGAAGTTAGTGGCCTGTGGTTTCCTGGTGTGGGCTACAGCATTATAACCAGAGCTGACATAGTGTCACAGAAGCTAATGGGCACCATGGCCAGAAGCTAATGGGCACCAAGACACAAGTAAAAAGCAGACCATCTACTTGCCAGTCTGACTCTCTCCAACCGCGCCCCCCCCCCCACCCCCCCCCCCCCCCCAAATGTGCGCTGTGTTAGTAGTTTTGATCATTGCCTCAGAGCCCTGAAACGCTGGCCTACATGAACAGCGGCTCTCTGAATTTTAGAGGAGCCTCTACCACCACAGAATGTTGACGGGTATAACCCCTACAGTTGTGAGGGAGGAAGCTTCCTCCGTGTGGCTTCTTAATGCCTGTGCTTGTTATGAAAGCAGTGTTCAAATTCTGCACTGAAATTTCCAGTGTGTCGATGGAAAGGTGAGCCCACTGGTGTTGGCCATCAAAGCATGACCTTCACCTCCTGTGGGACAGAACTACACCATGCAGCAGCGAAAGCCCTTCTGTAAGAAGAGTAACTCTTGTAGTAGTTTTGTTTGGAGGTGACTTGATTCTTGCTGCTAATCGGTTCCAAACTTCAATTTTGTGTGCTGATCTCGGGAGGCTGCAGGTAGTTCCTGTGCAGTAGGGGGCATGTTTTTTGACAGAGAGCATGTGAAATGTGCAAATCTCTTTTGGTCCAGAGATTCTAGTATTGGGCCCACCTTCACTTAAGCTGCCAAACTAGTCCATGGTCGTAACCAGGGGGGTGGGGGGTGGGGGAGAGGGGGGAAAGAAGTGTTTTAAATTTCCCTCACTAACTTCTATGTAAACAAGCCGGCACTGAGTTAAACTAATGCCAAGGCCTGTTGGAGTCCTTAAACACCGTCAGTATTGGAGAGATCAGAGCATATATTCTAGGAAACAAGTGTGCCTGCTGCTCCCCATCACCTCAGTGTAATATCCAACCAGAGCACGTTCTACCTCCTTGGCATTTAGCTCTAAGCTAATGGCCCCTGTTTCGTTTTGCATTTCTTCGTGATATCCAGATGAGGGTACGCTACCTTTCGTGTCGCGTGAAGGTGGGTGTTGAGGTGTGCATTTGGAAGCTAGTTCGCCCTCTGTTTTAGAAGCAAAGTAATAAAAACATGCCTCTGCACCACAAGGAGACAGCATGTTGGAGGACCATGTTCTTTATTCAGTTCTGCCGCCTGAGTCTCCTGAATGTGTAGCTACTCGTCTTCGGAGGTGAAAATATGCTGAGGGCTTTCGAGAGTTTTTTTCTAACGCCCATTTTAAAAATGGATTTTATTCTCTTTCATTGTTACCTCCTGGTTGAGAGGATGAGCAGGTGATCTGTTGCCACGACCCTATTGCAAACTTTAGATATGTTCAGTCCATTAGTCTTCTCCTTTGATCAAACTTTCTCTTAACCTCCCAGCACAAACACAGATACACATAGAGGTGGGAAGTCGGTATCAACAGTTTCAGGACTTGTAATGGGAGTCGGTGTGAGGAACCATATCAGTACTTGTAATTGGAGTGATCAGGAGCAATATCAGAACTTGTAACGGGAGTGGGTATTGGGAGCAATATTAGGACTTGAAGCAGAGAGAGAGAGACATAACCCGTCTTACCTCTGTTTGATGTTTCCCTGATTAGCCTTGCTAAAAACCGCCACATGTGCAGTGCTGTGCAGTAGTGTAACATGTTGGTGCACCAGTATGGCTCCTGCCTTGATCTTTGTGATGAGTTCTTCACGGGTAAACTATGGATAGACATCAGCGTTGGTGGGATTAAATCCACAGGTGAAGCTGAATTCTAGGGGGACTTGAGGTGTCACCGAGTCTGCAAGAGAGTTCCCATGTGCTCAGTTCTGCGTTTTTGTGATATTTTTCTGGAGTAATTGCGAACGAGAGGGATGTAACTCTTTCAAATAAAAATATAGATTTCCCCTTGTGTAACAGAAGTGCAAGCCTGCTCTTTGTAATGAGTTTCTGCCCAGCTCAATGAGAAAAAACTGGGTTATTTTAGGTTTATTTGTAAGCTATCCAAGTCGAGCCTGAGTGGAGGGCTTGTAGCTATTTTCCATTGTGAAGGAGCAGTATGCAGCACTCCATCACTGTGTCCCGCTGTCATGGAGGGTGTGTAATTTATCTCCCGCACCCTTTGTTCAACTGTTCCCGTAGGTCTCACTAGAATAGCAATGCGCTCATTTCTAACCCATCACCAAGCAGTGAATGAGCAATTGTTCTGCTCCAGGGCCTCAAGTGAAAGAACCTCATCCAGTCACAAGTGGAAATGAGATCACCTGATTTACTGTGACTTCCTCAAGACTGTGCACTGCTCAGAGCGAGAAGTAACATTTCCAAAATACACCAGAGTAATTTCCTTCCCTTTTGTCTGAATAAAGCAGAAGTAGAACTATTTGTGTTGTGTTTGGAGGGGGGGTGGCGAAGGTGGTTAAGGTTAATTTTAATTGTAGGTTTAGATGCTGGCAGCTGAAACCACATTCTTCTGTTTTAAATACTCTGCACCATCAAAATGAGTTCTTTTTTAGTGATTTTCGTTTCTTAACCCTACGGTGTGCAAGAGTATTTGCTAACCATCTAATAGGTGGGTAATGTGCACGGGCTGAGATGCACTAAGTCAAAGTTAAGTGGTGCAGCTGTAGAAAGGTTGCACGAGTTTTGGAAACTGAAGTGTGCAGAAGGAGAAGATTCCCGTGAGGCGAGTGAGTTAAATTGTCGAGGTCCTGGAGACCGAAGGGTCCACACTACTGGAAGTTGAAAAAACAAAGCACCCCTCCCGGCCCCATTTTAACGCTTAAAATACTATTGTGCTCTCCTGTTCTTTTCCTGCGTGTTAAGAGAAATGGTAGGCGGCTAACGGAGATTGACAGCTTCATTACCGGATTTAGTTAACAATGAGTGTTTTTTAATAAAAGACTCAGGCATTTAGTCCCTGTCCTGATCTCCTCAAATCTGACAAATGTACTGTTTGCAAGAACGAATCATTTGTACCTTAGCGTGCAGTATTCACTAGTTTCCAGAAATGGCAACAGGGAGAATAGCCGAGCAACAAGAAAAGGAGCATATTGATGGTTTCTGATTAGGGCGTGTCAAGTTGTGTGTAGCCTGATTAGCCGTATCAATCTGGAGTGAAAGAATGTGGCTCATTGTTCAATGCCCTGGGAGCTCATAAATGCAGAGAAATGGGACAAGAGCAGATAGCTCCAGTCGAAGAGCTAGCGTGATGGGCCGAATGGCCTCCTTACGCGCTGTAATTTCTACGATACGGCTGGACAGGAACTGCAGGTTTAGAGATACAGTTGTAAAAAAAAATCACATCATAATCTCCCTGAGAGCCTCGGAAACAAGTTACAGTACCTAATAAGATTTTAATAACTAGACATTTGCACAGAATATTCAAGTGGATGATTGACAGATTGTGGAGTGTTGATGGCAGTTTGACCCTAGGCTTGACCATGCCCAATCCAGTTATGACCTGACGTGCACACGTGCACTGTCCAACAGGGGGCAGTGGATAGCAAGCAAGAGCAAAAGGCAAAGGGCCGTATTTTGCGGCCTCTATGGGTGCGTATGAGCCGCGCAAGTTCCGGGTTTAGGCAGGTGAAGCGCATGCACTTGCGATCTGCCAAGAATCAGGAAAAGGGCTTCTGCGGGTGGAGAATTGCGCTATTTGCCCAACTTCCGTCCGCTGAAAGGCTGTGGAATTCTTACACCTGGTAAAAGCAGGCGTAAGGCCCGCTTTTACCAGCATAAGAGTTTATAAAAAAAAAAAATTTCATCACTCACTTTTATACATTAAAAACCCTGTCCAATAAGGTAAGTTTATTTTTAGCCCCGTTAATACATATTAAAAAAAAAAAAAAAAATTCCCCCAAATTAAACTTTTGTTTAAAATATTTAATGAAATGCCATTTTATATATGTAATGTTTTTATTTAGTTAACGTGTTCGTGTATTTTTTAAATCATCCCCATTCATACTTATGGGAGTTCCGTACATACAGAACTGTCATAAGTATGAATGGGGATTCCCTTCTTTCATTGGTTGGGCCGGCCCACATGATCCCAGGGGTGCTGGCGAACCACATGCGCCCCTGGGATACGTGGGCTTCTACGCATTTCTACCAGGAGAGGCCCAGGATCGCAAGCCTCCGTATCTCCTGGACCACCAGGTAAATGCGTAAATTTTTTGATGATCGGAGGCATCTGCCCCTGGAAAGCCTCCGATCGCAAATTCAGGCCCCAAGGTTGTTTTGTCCCGTTCCTAGTCCAAGGGTCCTGAGGCATATTGTATTGCCTCAACTGCTGCCCCCGACTGAGACTGTATCATATTAGTTTGAGTGGAAATACTGCTTCTCTCCAGTTGGATGGAAATCATTTTGTTTAATTTTTTTTCTGTCTTGTGTTTAAAATGAAATTATTAAAAATGTTGTTCCATATTTTCTTCTTGGTAGCTTATCAAATTACACATCCTTGACTTGGGTCAAGAGAACAGATTGGTGACGTGGGTTTTCCGGTGATTCCCTGGAATGCTGCTGGCGGGGTGGGTGGGGTGAGTGTCCTGAAGAATTACCCAAAGTGAACCTTTGCCAATGTTCTCTCTCCCTTCGGCGAGGCACTTTCCATCTGCTTGACGCAGTGCCCGAGAACCAGGACATGTTCAGCAACTCGCTCTGTGAGGCAGAGCCTGAATGCGGACTCCAAACTGGGCTAGGATTTGAAGCTGGTTCTTCCAGATGCAAGGCCATTCAGTGATTGATTAATTTTAATCAAGTCATAACGATTCTGTTGACGCAGCATCAGTGAATTGAGGTGTTTACTTGTTGAGTGGAGGAGGTCAATATCTTGGTGTGCAAGATACGTGCACTGTGTTTTATTAAGTTATTTTCCTCCCTCCTCCCCTGAAGGCACTGGTTCATGATGGGTCTGGCTTCATGACTGCTGATGGCTCACCCACGTGTCCATCCTACATATGTAAACCCTAGACAGCGACCATTGGCGGTCTAGTCAACCATAGGAGCCACGGGTGTTGCTGCCCTCCCTTGAAGCCCGCATGCTGGCACTTTTCAACAGGAGCGGCCAGGAGCAGGAACTCGGCCGATTTCTCCCCTCTGTAGCCATGGGGCGCTGCGTCCCAATGTCGAGACTCGGCATAGACCGGGGAACGAATCTAGGACCTTCCTGATCTGTGTCGTATAGAAACCGTAACAAGTGGACGCATTTACTAACGGGGCCAACCAGGAAGAGATACGTTACAATGTGTATTTTAGGAATGATTTTGCAATGATAAAAATAATCTGAATAAATAGCATTCAGGACACATTATTATTAATTGAACTATATGTACATAAATATCCAGGTTGAGTAATGAATGTTTGTTTTGAATTGTTAGTTTACATAAAATTGGCTGTGATTCAATGTTGTGGATAAGACTGCAGATATGATTTAAGGATATGAGAATGTGGAACTTGCTACCACATGGAGTAGTTGAGGCAAATCCCATAAATGCCTTTTAAGAGGAAGCTAGATAAACACATGAGGGAGAAAGGAATAACAGGTTATGCTGATCGGGTGGGAGGAAGCTCATGTGGAGCATAAACACCGACATAGACCAGTTGAGGCGAATGGCCTATTTCTGTGCTGCAAATTCAATGTAATTCTATGCAAGGTTGGTGTACGTTTAACAGTTGACGTGGTGAGTGGAATCTTGTAACGCCTCAGCGCACCAGCAGCTTCTCGCACGCGGCGAGCAACCTTTCTGAAATCAGGAGACCATCGGCCGCAATTTCACGTCCCATCCAACGCATGTGCTGCGATTCTATCGGACACGTCACCAGCTGCACTTGAGTCTCTGCCGTCAGCACGGGATCCCTGGAAAACTTTCCCCCTGCCCGGTTACCTCGTTCCTTCAAACAGTGGGAGGGACAACTTAGTCAAATGTCTACTGCATTAACCTGTCTGACAATAACTCTCCCAATGAGGTGTGCCGAGGGTGGCGACAGAACAAAACATTGTGCTGGTAGAGTTTATGAAGGGTTTTGATAGAGTAAATATGGAGAAACTGTTTCCACTGGCAGGAGGGTGGAGTTGAGGTATTTGGCAAAAGAAACCAGAAGGGAGATGAGATGAGAATTTTTTTATGCAGTGAGTTAAGATGATCTGGAAAGCACTGCCTGCAAAGGTGGTGGAAGCAGAATAATTGTAACTTTCAAAAGGGAATTGGATAAATACTTGAAGGGGGGAAAAAAATTGCAGGACTATGGGAAAAGAGCAGGGGACTAATTGAATAGCTCTTTCAAAGAGCTGGCAGAGGCACGATGGGCTGAACGGCCTCCTTCTGTGCTGTATGATTCGAGTTTACAACACTCCTGTTTATTCTAGTGTGGATGAGTACAATGGGATTTTGAGCACAGTAATTGCTAATTTGGGTTTATATTTTATTTCCCCATCCCATCTATTTCCCACCCCTGCCTTTTGTTGAGGGAGTAGAGTGGGGCTGTGATTTAACAAATGATGTTTACACACATCCCTGTATGCGACTGTATTTCCCGCTCAGACCTGTGGCTCCTTTTGCTGCTATATTTTGGAGGCCCGTTATATTGCCCCAACCGCTGCCTCTGCCTAAGATCATATGAGATTAGTTTGAGTGGGGATTCTACCTCTGCCCCAGTTGGATGGAAATAATTTTGCCTTTAAAAATTTTTTTTGTCTTGCGTTTAAAATGTAATTTCAACTCGCGAACCTTTCTGAAACAGAGACATGGGGGAAAATTGGAGGTACGAGCTGGTCTCGAGCCAGTCTATGTAAGTTGTTTTTTTTTTTGGAGAACTGTGTAATATGTGAAAGTTTTTAAATTTTTGCAGACGGTATCAGAAACTACAGAAGATTATGAAGCCCTGGTAAGAATCCAATCGGACCGTCACTTTGTGTACTCTCTCACTGCATGGTCGGAAATCAAAGCCCTCACACTTTCAAATAACGCTTCCCTCTCTGATCTGTGTTGCCTCTCGCTCTGCGCAGTGCTTCGTGTGTTGCATGTGGTAACGGGCAGTTCGGTGATTTCTCCTCCTCTCTTCACTAAAAAGCAGCTTTTTTTTTTGTTGCACTCCTTTTCCCAGCCAGTTTGCATTCCTAATGCAAGGTTCCAGAATCAGATGAAGATTATACGTGACCCAAAACATACTGACTAAAATATTCAAGGCACTCGCTGGCCAATAAATGCCACTTGTTTCGTAAAATAACTGAGCTATAAGTCCTTGCCAGAAACAGTAAATGCTTTTTCATATATAAAATGTAGCATTCTGAATTAGTAACCTGCAAAAAAAAAACTACACTCCCATTGATCAAATTATAAGTGTGATTCTGGGCAAAAGAGTCAAACCTGAAGAGCTTTGCTACTCTACCTATCTCCAGGTAAGCTTCAGTCCTGCTTTGACTACATTTCATGAGCCTTTCTGGAATAGAGACATGAGGATACAAGCTGGTCCAGTGCCAGTCTATGTAATCAGGCTCATGTGGTTGCTAATGCATTGATGTGATGAACTTCTGTTCTTGCTGAGCCAGTAGGCTTATTTCCTCTTTCACAATCGCCTGGTAAAGGTCCTGTTGTAAAAGTTGCTGAGGTTGTTGCTTTTAATGCAGTTCTGGCCTTAACACCATAGTAAATCTACCATAAAAGCACGTAGAGGGAGCATCATGAGTTACGGTCATTCCTTTAGTAAGCCTTAAAGTGCCGAGCGGGTGACCGTGAGTTACGGCAATCTTCAGCTTAAGTGAAAGGACTCCTGGGACACAGTTACTGGGGAGGGGAAATGTTGTGTGGCTACATCCTGCCTTCAAGAGCCTTAATCATGTCTTGAATGAATTGCAAACCAGTGCAGATTGTTGCCACTTCACATAAGAAATGATTGATCGTACCTGCAGGATGACTTATAGCGGATGTGTGTCCGGTAACTCACTGTGAGATGCTGCGACTGCCAGGATTACTACTGCCCAAAAGAGTGTCACCATAAATTCACGGGACAGTCCAATAACACCATATTTAAAATCCTCTGGTGTAAATGAGGAATTGAATTGCTACGCTGCTCTCTGCCCGCACTCGAACGAGTCACTCCATGGAGTCATGGGGCCAAGTTCTGAGCTTGGGAAGACGTAGAGGCAAAATGTCTTTTACAATTCAAATTACCGATTGTTTGGAACTGGTGCTTAAATTCAATATAGTGGCTGAAGTCCAGTATTAAGGGACTGTCTCTCTGCAGTGTAAAGAACTAAAGCCACCTAGCTTTAACCCCCTCACTGAAGAGCATAGCCTGTACTTTGGACTGCGACAGCCCATGCCAGTCTGAATTCTTCATTCCCCTGGGAGGCTTTTTTAGAATAGTTACCAATTGTGAAGAGAGATGAAAGGCAGCTCACATGGCCATTTGAACTTAGTCATCTCTCTGCCTGTATTAGTTATAATTTTAGTTTAAAAAAAAACATGGATTTGTATAAATAGAATGCAAAGTGGATTTCACCAATGAGGAGCTTAACATTAACAGCTGTCGATGAGCGTCGCATTCATTTTGAGTGTCAGAATTCTCTAACATTTATTGCTCTCTTTTCCCCCCACCCCCCAAATCATAATTACACTGAATGTTTGTTTTTGTAGCTGAATTATTCATATTTATTAAGGAGAAAGGGAGCAGTGTGACAGGAAATGTTTACAATACACATCGTAGATTGCTTTACCCGTGGAACTGAAAGGTGTGGTGTTGTTCCTTCACCTCCTGCTTTTGGTTTATAAGCTAAGTGTATATGTAAAATGTAACACAAGTTGTGGTATTGAACAGCAGAACCTATGACTCAGCTGCAGCAACTCCATCATGACCCACGACAGTCTTCAGAGTTCAATGTGTGTGTTTCATGGACATTCACTTGCTGTTGAGAGTCTGACTCCTTTCACCCATCCTTGAACCAGTAAGTGCATGTGACATAATTGCTGCCGGAATGTTCCGGTTTCTTCAGAAACTCGAGCTCATGGTGCAAACTCGAGGTATATGACACAGTGGCAATCTACTTTTGGAAGGAGAAGGAGAGAGCTGCAGTGGGGTCCGTACACTCACTGGCACCAGTGAGGTAGCATTATTTGATGCATTATATTTGCATTGGCCAGGCGAGACCATTAAAAAGTTGGTTTGAGTTGCCTTCATGCTTTGAGAGGGATCAACAATGTGCTATATGTACCTAGAGGTCAAAATCTGCCTTGCCTTTGGCACTCGCTGGCAATTTTTATCCGTCTAATTTTCTGTTCTGCCTGCCCATTATGTAGGCATTGCTAGGACATGGATCTATGTGTGATGGTGTACCTCACCCCCAGGTGTGAGTCTGGACAGTGAGTCAACAGGCTATTCAACCTCGGGGCTTTGCAGTTGAGCTCATTTCCTGATCTCATCCGATGTCCAAACAAGCAACTTCCAGCAAGGGTCACTGTATCCTCATCAGGTGTAGGAACCGTGCCAAATTACCCCTCTTTAACCCAGGGATGCTGAGGCCAATTGTAGTAGCATTAATAACAGCAAGAAGGCAATCTACAATGTATAAATGGGGCTGAAACTAAAGATGAGTATAAGCTATCCTGAACAATTACTTCCTCTAACTATTCATTAAGAAAGACTTGTGCAACATTCCCTCCCCAAGTATCAATAAACCAAGCAGAATTAACAACTGTGATATAAATTAGATGAAAGTCCTGGGCAGGCTAAAATGACGGATAACAGGTTTATCCCAGAGTACTGAGATTTGTGAAGCATCAACTGTCGTTTGGAAGAGTCGGTCAACACTGAGGAGGTAGCAGTAAATTGGAAATAGGTTACTGTGATCATTTTTGCCATGGCTGATAAAGCAAACATGGGCAAGCTACAGACCCATTGCACCTACTTCAGCATCAGGTAAAATAATGGAATCGATTATCAGGAATAAACTTAAGGATTACCTATACGATGATACCCAGTAAGCAGCAGCCAGCATGGTTTCATTAGGGGAAGATTCAGTCTCACCAACCTCCTTGATTTCTTGATGAACTGACATCCCAAATGGAACGTGGAATACCATACTATGCATTGCACCTAGACTTTTAAAACATTTTTGACGGAGTTCTACATGAAAGGTGTGGGTGCTCCAGAGGTGTTGCAATCACTACTTTGTAATTAACATCAGTGACTTGGATTTAGAAACTGTGATTTTGGGGAAGAATTTGAGGAACCACAAAATGAGTTGGCTAAAATATGAAAGTGGGCAGAAGAATGGCTGATGAATTTTATATGGGTGAGTGTAAAGTGCTGCACATAGGACAAAAAAAATGAACGGAATAAGTACCTATGGAAAGTGTTGAAATAGTTGAGGACGCAGTTGAGAGATCTGGGGGAGGTTTCTTGGTAGACTTGATGCTCAACATGTCCAATCACTGCAGAGCAGTAATCAACAATCTAAATGGAATGCTATATAGCTAAAACAGTCGAGCACCGTCGGAGGAACTGATGATCAAACTGCACTGTAGTCTGGTCAAATTGCATGTCAAGTACTGTGCTCAGGTTTGGCCAACGAGCCACAAGGAGACAATTCAGAGAAGGAGCCCAAGGCTGATCCTCAACATCAGACAATTGAGTTATGAGCCAAGACTGGAGAAGCTTGGGTTTTTTGGCTTTAAATGGAGACAACTGAGAGGTGACCTTATAGAGATTTGGAACAGGTAGATCTAGAAAATTATTGTAGACTAAATCATGATAGCATTAAGGGACACTGGTTCATACTAGTAAAAGGCAAACTTAGAACTGATCAGGAATTGCTTCTTCCCACAAAGGGTGATCAATGAGTTGAATGAATTTCCGGGTAGTGGAGGTGAAAACCCTAGAATAATTTACAGTGATGTTGCCATGGGTGGACTGCAGGATCTGTCTGGATGGATGAGCTAAGGTGGGTCAAATCACCTTTCTCATCCATATTTATCTTGTGTTGTGTGTTCTGTGAACCACTGCCCAAGCTAAGATCAGCTAACTTGGGGGATTGAAGCTAGTATCTTCCTCAGTGGTTCAGAAACAAGACTTTTCCTCTGAATCATTGAGGTGGTTACTTTGCCAGTTTTTATAACTCTCTTGCTCTGGGTTGTGTTTGATTTCCTACTGCAATCTGAGGGACAGGTGAAACTTCGACCAAACATGTTTGAAATCTAGTGTCTGTCCAGAGATATAGGGGTAGAGTTTCCTGACGTCTGGCCCCAGGGAAAAGCCATTTTCCTAGCTGCCGAGGTCAGGAGAAAGGGGCGGAGACTTGCTTTGCTGTGACTCTGCCCCTTTTATGTTGTCCCTGGATTGCTGGGACTTCCCTGGAGGAGGCGGAGCTGGATCTGTACTTGGATTGGTGCAAGGCCCATTGCAGAGATGCTAATGAAATGGGAGGGGGCAGGACTATCGGGCTGGAATTTGAACTCTGGCCATTCTGAGAGTTTGCTGCTTTTCCATAGAAACAAAGAAAACATAGAAGATAGGAGCAGGAGTAGGCCATTCGGCCCCTCGAGCCTGCTCTGCCATTGAATGAGATCATGGCTGATCATCCAAATTCAGTAACCTGTCCCTGCTTTCTCCCCATACCCCTTGATCCTTTTAGCCTTAAGTCCAGACGTACCATTATGTTCAGCATCACTGCGATGTCGTTGCAAAATGACTGCGGTGCATTTTTATAGAATAGTCTGCTATTTAGTACTCCTTAAATTCCACACCGCCTTTATTCCAAATGCTTTTTCAAATGTTCTGCCTGTTTGCACATGTAAAATATTTATCTCTAAAAATGTGGAAAAATATGAATTTTAACATAGATTATTTTTTTATATCCTGAAATTTGTATGTGAATATCTGTTATAAATATGAATGTAAATCTTCTTCAGAGCTGTGCTGTGTCTTTAACTAATTTATCTTGAATCATATGCCAAAAATGTACTACTTAATGCCGATGATGGTGCCAGCTTTCCCAGATTTTCATGGCTTTGCTTGTCACTGTTGGGCTACTTTACCCACCACAAAGCTTGCCTCCTACACTGTGATTCCCTCATGTGCTGCTGGTACGTTTGTTTTGCTTTAGGTCAGCTGTACTGTGCAGAGTTTGCTGGACTTTCTTACAGGCAGAGTTAACCAGTGTATCTGTACCATTCGACAATATTCACCACAGTGCTTTTATGACCTTTTTTCCGTTCTGTTCACTGCCCCCACTCCAAAAAAAAATATGGTCATCAGTCTCGCTGAGTCTCTTTTTAACATGCAGATCGGTCTTAGCACACTGTAATTCTACAAATTCTCCCCTGCTTCATGGGTGGATGTAAAATTCTTATCCTCCCACCCCGTTTCCTGTAAGGATACCTGGACTACACTTCCTCCCACCCCGTTTCCTGTAAGGATACCTGGACTACACTTCCTCCCACCCCGTTTCCTGTAAGGATACCTGGACTACACTTCCTCCCACCCCATTTCCTGTAAGGATACCTGGACTACACTTCCTCCCACCCCGCTTCCTGTAAGGACTCTATTCCATTCTCCCAGTTTTTCCGTCTCCACCGCGTCTGTTCTGACGATGCCACCTTCCATACCAGTGCTTCCGACATGTCTTCCTTTTTCCTCAACCGAGGATTCCCCTCTACTGTGGTTGACACGGCCCTTGACCGTGTCCGTTCTATTTCCCGCAGTTCTGCTCTCACCCCTTCCCCTCCCTCCCAGAACCACGATAGGGTTCCCCTTGTCCTCACCTTTCACCCCACCAGCCTCCACATTCAACGGATCAGCCTCCGCTATTTCCGCCACCTCCAATGTGATCCCACTACCCAACACATCTTCCCCTCACCTCCCCTTTCAGCATTCCGAAGGGACCACTCCCTCCGCGACACCCTGGTCCACTCCTCAATCACGCCCAACAGCCCTGCTCCTTCACCTGGCACCTTCCCATGCAAGCGCAGGAGATGCAACACCTGCCCTTTTACCTCCTCCCTTCCCACTGTCCAGGGCCCCAAACACCCCTTCCAGGTGAAACAGCGATTTACTTGTACTTCTTGCAATTTAGTATACTGTATTCGCTGCTCACGATGCGCTCTCCTCTACATTGGGGAGACCAAACGCAGATTGGGTGACCGCTTTGCGAACACCTCCGTTCAGTCCATAAGGGTGACCCTGAGCTTCCGGTCGCCTGTCACTTTAATTCACCGCTTCACTCCCACTCTGATCTCTCTGTCCTCGGCCTATTACATTGTTCCAATGAAGCTCAACGTAAGCTCGAGGAACAGCACCTCATCTTTTGATTGGGCACTTTACAGCCTGCCGGACTCAACATTGAGTTCAACAATTTCAGATAACTATCCCTGCCCCCATTTTTCATGCAGTATGATTTTTGCCACTCCCATTTGCAACATTTTATCTTTCCTGCCTCTTACAAAAGTACAGGATGTTCTTTCAATTCCTTCCTCCCCTCCTAACCCCCCCCCCCCGCCCGTCTCTGCACCTGCTTAATATCTGTTACATCTCCAGCTTTTTTCCAGTTTTGATGAAGGGTCCCAGACCTGAAACGTTAATGCTGCCTGGCCTGCTGAGTATTTCCAGCATTTTCTGTTGTTATTTCAGATTTCCAGCATCCGCAGTATTTTGCTATTATAAAATTCTCATCCTTGTTTTCAAATCCCTCCACAACCTTGTCCCTCCCTATCTCTGTAACCTCCTCCAGCCCTACAACTCTCCGAGATATCTGCACTCCTCCAATTCTGGCCTCTTGCGCATCCCCGATTTTTCAAAGCTCCGCCATTGGTGGTCGTGCCTTCATCTGTCTAGGCCCTACGCTCTGGAATTCCTTCCCTAAATCTCTACCTCTCTCTCCTCCTTTTAGGTTGCGCCTTAAAAACTACCTCTTTGACCAAGCTTTGGTCACCTGTCCTAATATCTCCTTATATGGCTAGGTGTCAAATTTTGTTAACAGTACTGTGAAGCGCCGTGGGATATTTTACTATGTTAAAGGCGCTATATAAATGCAAGTTGTTGTACTTGTTCCAGATAGGACTGACTGTGTCTGGTTTTACCTCTCATGCTGAGGCTCTCTGTTCTTGTTGAATGCCCCTGCTGGAACGGACTAATGCAACTCGTCACATGAGGTTGGATTTAGTGGATCACGCAGAGACGGGACTCAAATCCGCATCTGCTGCTGTGAAGCAATACTCTTAACTGCTCTGTAGACAGATAGCTTAAATAAAATGACAGTTGTAATTTGATGATGAATGGATCTCCGCAGAGCAAGACTGATGCATGTAATGCTTGATGCTGAGCCTTGGGAAGCATGCTTGCGAGTTTCCTGCATTTCATAGTAACAGGAGCAGGCCATTCACCCCTGCTCCACCATTCAATTGGATCATGGATGATCTGCACCTCAACTCCAGCAGTCTATCCTGTTGCACATTCAATGTTATTGATAATTTAAGACTTATTATTGAAGACTGTTTACAGTCTGAGGTTACATTGGAATCCCATAGTCAATATACCAGGATAGCAGTATGACTGTTAAATACCTTGACTAGAATATTCAGCAATATTTAATTCTATATAAGCATATACTGTGACTGGATTTTAATTTTTAATGAACTGTGTTCACTCAGCTGGAAGCAATGTTGATCTGTAGAGCCCTTTTATAATATGGCTGGAAGGCTGACTGTTCTGCTGTCATGTTAATGAAGCTACCTTTTGCACTCAGCCTAAAATAGTGCCTTTCAGATTTGGTACATAGTGCTTTCCCATCGTAGACAACTTTTCCAATGCCATCTTGGGCAACCTTTGCAGTGCCATTTAGACAATCACGTGAATATCAGGTTGAGGGGCATTATTCATAGAATAGAATCATGCAGCACAGAAGGAGGCCATTTGGCCCATCGTCCCTGTGCCGGCTCTTTGAAAGTGCTATCCAATTAGTCCCGCTGCCCTGCAAATTTTTTCCCCTTCAAGAATACATCCAATGCCCTTTTGAAAGTTATTATTGAATCTGCTTCCACCACCCTTTCAGGCAGTGCATTCCAGATCATCATAACTCACTGCGTCAAATAATTTCTCCTCATCTCCCCCCTGGTTCTTTTGCCAATTATCGTAAACCTGTGTCCTCTGGTTACTGACCCTCCTGCCAGTGGAAGCAGTTTCTCCTTATCTACTCTAGCAAAACCCCTCAGAATTTCAAACACCTCTTTTAAATCTCTCCTTAACCTTCTCTGCTCTAAGAGGGGCTAAGAGATTTTTTTTGTTTTTTTTGCATTGCTCATTTGCATGAAACATCCTCCAACATTGGGGAAAGTCAGCAACCAGTTACTTTGTCATTATTGTGACCTGTTGCTGCTGCTATTCAGAGTCTGCCCTGCAATGTTAGCAGGGGACGGTGTAGTTAGGGAACCGGTAGAGCCCGATCGCACACTGGGTCAACCCCTTCCAATGGCCACCCTCTGCCTGGGCTCGCACACCGTGAATGGCCACTTAAGTGAGGCACTGAAGGGCTGCTGGCACTGAGGGAATGGGGTCGTGAAACAAGGGTTTTCAGGCGAGGAAGGGACTAGTGGAGGAGGCTACAAGTTTGGATTGTGTGATATCCGAGTGGTAAGGTCAGAAACTGAGAGAAGCGAGATATTAGGAACAAACCCAACTGTTTATTTACGCGGTGTAGCAGAGGAACATATCTCTTACAAGCTGGAGGCCAGGCACACTTCTTAATGCACGAGCCAAGATGGAGGATGAACCTCTGAGTCATACCCATAATGCAATGCCACATTACCGTATTAACTGGTGTACCAGGACATTGAATACATGACCCATTACCTTAAATACTGGTGAATGTGAACCCTTAATATTTGGCTCCATCTAGTGGATAACTTAAACATTACATCCCAGATTACTATAGATTGTTTTAGGAATGTAAATTGGGGAGAGGGTGTGGAGAGCAGAGAAGCCTGTAGAATGTGGCGTAGTCTGTGTACGATCACCACTGTGAAAGCTGCATAGAACGCTCCTCTCCAAATGTGTGAAGAAATGTGTAATAGTGAAAACACAAAGCTGACCATGTCAAGATCTCTGAATTGAAATTAGTCAACCTCCTGGAAAATAAATGGTACATTGAAGGTGCACTACATCTGCATTTAAGAAAAAAAATGACTTCATGACGGAGGTTATTTTTTTTGAGTTAAACACCTATTTAATTTGGTAAGTAATGTAATGCTCTGTTGTCAGGAGGTTGTGGGTTTGAGCCCCAGGCCTGTTTCAGGTGGATGCTAAAGATCCCATGGCATTATTTGAAAAAGGGCAGAGAGTTCTCCCAGCATCCTGGCCAGGTTTCGCACCTCGACCCATTCCCTAATTTTACTTCAAAAAAACAGATTAACAAGTCATTCATCTCATTGTTCTTTGTTGATTGTTGCAGAATGCTCGCTACTTGTGTCTAGCAGTCACTGCACTCCGAAGTAAAAGTGCGGCCAATGCTTTGAAATGTTTCACCTTGATAAGATGCTATCAAAATGCGTGTACTATTTATCATTTTATTGCTGTATTGAGTGGGTTTCATTCATTAGAATGCTACACTGGAATCGGGAATATACTTAAACCAGACGCCATTGTACTGACTGTCTTTGCCATGCAGAGAGAATAAAAAGCATTTGACTGGTGAATGACCAGGTATATGAAGAGCAGCGATCTGCCATTTTTAGTGCCTTTTGAGAGTAGAATTTGTATCGACGACATCCAAGTATCCCGTGTGAACTCAGGCTGGTACAGGACAGTCCGCATTCTCTCCCAACCAAATGTAGAAACCATGTGTGAAATGGGAGGATAATGCGCCATTAATTACAGAAATGGAGACATAGCGAGCCTGGTGCTCAAATTCTGTCATTCCAAGAAAGGTAACTCGTAAACCCAAGGCAGAGTTGCGCGAACAGGTCACTATCAAACTCCGATTCGACTCGCTGAAGTTATGCTTTGTGGCTCAGGAAACAAAATTCTGTTGCGTGAGCTTGTACTATTTATAAAAAAAAATAAAAAAAAATCTACAATCCCTACCCAAACAGTCTACTAATAAAGAGATGATTGATTGTGTGATGGAGCTGTAATTTCTGGCTGATAACTCTCCTGCTGACAATAAAGCTGTGTATGTGGATGAAGCTGGTTCCTGACCTAATCTGGGAGCTCTTGTAATCCAGCGCATGGGTATTGCATGATGCTCTCTTGGCTGCACTGTACTATTTCTACTAATACTTCTTCCTTTCAGATTGCAGTGTTGCTGTTTACTGAGTTATCGGCATAATTTAATTCGTTCAATTTTTTATTTCCCAGCTGCTCTTCGTGCTTTCTGACAACTACGGTACCCTGTAGGGCTTTCTTCTGTTTTATTCCTTCCCCTAGTTTCTTGCTGTGCAAAAAAAAAAAAAAAAAAACAGCTTCAGAGAAAATTCTCGTGTTGCCCGAGTTCAGATAGTTGGAACTGACGTGTGCATCGTTTGTCCTTTCAGCTTCGGGGACATGTTATCGTTCACCCTGACTGCGTTCGTTGAGCTCATGGACCACGGGATTGTCTCCTGGGATACATTCTCTGTGGCTTTCATCAAAAAGGTACCGAGTTGGCTGGTGTGATTTGTACCAGTGAAGTGGGGGGAGGGGGTAGGTTTGGTAAGGCAGTGCATCCCCTGTGCAGCGTTTAGGACCACAAGAACAGGAGTAGTTCTTTCAGCCCCTCAAGCCTGTTGCGCCATTCAATTAGATCATGGCTGATCGCTACCGCAATTCCATCTATCCGCCTTGATTCCATAAAATCACTAAAAATAATTTAAAAGGCTAATGGAATGGTGACCTTTATGTCAAAAGTGCTGGAGTACAAAGGGGCGGAAGCTAAGTTACAATTATATAAAGCTCTGGTTAGACCCCATTTACAGTACTGCGTTCAGTTCAGGGCACCGCCCCTCAGGAAGGATATATTGGCCTTGGAGGGGGTGCAGCACAGATTCACCAGAATAATACTGGGGCTAAAAGGGTTAAATTATGAGGATAGCTTGCATAGACTAGGCTTGTATTCCTTTGAATCTCGAAGATTCAGGGGTGATCTAATTGAGGTGTTTAAGATGATCAAAGGAGTTGATGAGGTAGATGGAGAGAAACTATTTCCTCTGGTGGGGGAATCCAGAACAAGGGGGCACAACCAATGCTACCTCTTTTTATATAAAAAAAAAAAAAAAATTTTGGGGCGGCGCGCTTTTTCCATTTAAAAGCCGGTGAGCAGGCTGCATGGGACCTCCAGCCATGCAGCTTAAAGGGAACATTGGACGTAACCTTAAAATTAGAGCTTGGCCATTCAGTGGTGATGTCAGGAAGCACTTCTTCACACAAAAGGTAGTGGAAATCTGGAACTCTCTTTCCCCAAAAAGCTGTTGTAGCTGGAGGTCAATTGAAAATTTCAAAATTGAGTGTGATAGATTTTTGTTAGGTAGGGTATTAAGAGTTATGGAACCAAGGCGGGTAAATGGAGTTAAGGTACAGATCAGCCATGATCTAATTGAATGGTGGAACAGGCTTGAGAGGCTGATTGGTCTACTGTTCCTATGTTCCTCTCTATCTACCCTGTCAACTCCTATCCTCTGAAGCACCTCAATTAGATTACCTCTTTCTGATGCTGCATCACTAGCGGCAACAGTGAGGTAAATGGCTCTGCCGATTTACAGTACCACTTTAAGGCACAGTTCCCTGCCTCCACAATGTGATTGACGTGCGCAGAGTTGAAGCAGCAATGCATTTTTTCACCTTCAGTTGCATAGGGTTGCCTACTCTGGTTGGATGTATTCCTGGGGGTTTCGTCACCTGACCTCCCGTCTCCAACTTTTCCACCCCAGTCAAAAGGCCTTTGTTCTCAACTCCAATATTTTAATAATAACTAATAACCAAATGTGTTCACAGAAAATGGGTGGAAGCAAACACACAATTTCTTTTAATGCCCCAATGATTTTTCTCCTGGGTTGCTCACAGCAGTGTCCAGGAGATTAATCTTTAAATCCTAGAGACTCCAGGACAACCCTGAAGGGTTGGCAACCCAAGCAGGTAGGCTGACTGCTCTTGGCCCCTCCCCCGCCCACCTGCAGTGCAGTTTTTGTAAGGACATTCCCCGACCATTGGCAAAGGAACGTGGACAGAGGGTAAAGGTTGCGAGTGGTGCTCTGGGAAAAGTAAAAAAAACACTTGCATTTATATAGTGCCTTTCATGACCTCCGGATGTCCCAATGCGCTTTACAGCCAATGAGATACTTTTAAAGTGCTGTCACTGTTGCAAAGTAGGAAATGCGGCAGCCAATTTATGCACAGCAAGGTCCCATAAACCGATAGTGGACAAATAATCTGTTGGCTGAGGGATAAATATTGGCCAGGACACCGGGGAGAATTCCCCTGCTCTTCTTCGAAATAGTGCCATAGGATCTTTTACGTCCACCTGAGAGGGTAGACGAGGCCTCGGTTTAACGTCTCATCCAAAAGATGGCACCTCTGAGTGCAGCATTCTGCAGAACCTCTTCTGGCTGAAGTGCTTCTACTTGCCTTGGCTCCCAGTGCCCTAAATCCCTCGCTTTTATGCTGAGGTTGGATTCCCTCAGCCTTGGCTCAGCTGGTAGCACACTCGCCTCTGAGTCAGAAGGTCATGGGCTCAAGCCCCGCCCCAGAAACTAGAGTGCACAATCCCAGCCGACACTCCAGTGCAGTACTGAGGGAGTGCTGCACTGTCGGAGGTGTCGACTTTCAGATGAAGCGTTAAACCGAGGCCGCGCCTGCCCTCTTCGGTGGACATAAGATCCCATGGAACTATTCAGAAGAAAAGCAGGGGTGTTCTCCCCGGTGTCCTGGCCAACATTTATCTCTGCAACCAGTGTGACTAAAAACATACCTGGTCATTATCACAATGCTTTTTGTGAAACCAGAACCTTGTGTCTAAATTGGCTGCCAAGTTTGCCTAATAACAACAGTCCTTGCAGTTCGAAGCAATCCATTGTATAGGAAACACTTTGAGGCCTAGTAACAGTGTGGTATAAATTGGTAACTGATGATGCAGTTGATGGTGGCTACAACCCAACTTTCCATCACACTTTGGTGCTCCAAACATATTGCACTTCACAAGATGCATTACCTTGTATTTATTTTTGAATGTCTATTATTAACAACTAATATTTTTTTGTTTCCTTTTACCACCTCCCACCAAAGGAAAACTTGCAATGAATAAAATGAAAGAAAAATACCGAGCGGGTTAAATCAGCAGTTGGAACATCTTTTATCTTGTTCTGTGTTGTAGCCTGTACAGCGCAGAACGCACTAAAGGAAATAGTGATGTTGCCTGACTTGCTGAGTTTTTCCAGCATTTTCTGTTGTTATTTAGTGTTTAACTTGTTTCATTGACTTCAGAATTTAAAACTCTGCCTACTGAATTGTCTTGGTGGGCAATTACTTTAAAAAGAATCTGTAAAAATCTCAGATGGATACCACTGAGAGTCTGGCAAAGTCTTAGATTAAGACCCTGCCCAACCCCCCTCCCCAACAAACGAATATAGACAGGCACAGTCTCTGATCATCTGTGACACAAAGCTGGGTGGACGTGTGTGCTGTGAGGAGGATGCCGAGAAACTCCAGGATGATTTGGACAGGTTGGGTGATTGGGCAGAAGCATGGCAGATGCAATATAACGTGGATAAATGTGAGGTTATTCACTTTGGTGGCAAAAACAGGAAGGCAGTTTATTATCTGAATGGCAATAGATTGGGCGAAGGGGAAGTGCAACGAGGCCTGGGTGTCCTTGTGCACCAGTCACTGAAGGTAAGCATGCAGGTGCAGCAGGTGGTTAAGAAGGCAAATGGTATGTTGGCCTTCGTAGCGAGAGGCTTTGAGTACAGGAACAAGGATGTCTTGCTGCAGTTGTACAGGGCCTTGGTGAGACCACATCTTGAGTATTGTATGCAGTTTTGGTCACCTTATCTGAGGAAGGATGTTCTTGCCATGGAAGGAGTTCAGCGAAGATTCACCAGGCTGATACCTGGGATGGCAGGAATGACGTATGAGGAGAGATTGGGTCGATTGGGCTTGTACTCGCTGGAGTTTAGAAGAATGAGATGGGATCTCATTGAAACTTGTAAACTTCTGACAGGACTGGACAGACTAGATGCAGGAAGGATGTTCCCGATGGTCGGGGAGTCCAGAACCAGGGGTCACAGTCTAAGGATAAGGGGTAAGCCATTTAGGACAGAAATGAGGAGGAATTTCTTCACCCAGAGAGTGGTGAACCTGTGGAATTCTCTACCACAGAAGGCAGTAGAGGCCAATTCATTAAATATATTCAAGAAGGAGTTGGATATATTTCTTAAGGCTAAAGGGATCAAGGGGTATGGGGGGAAAGGGACGGGTACTGAATTTGGATGATCAGCCATGATCACACTGAATGGCGGAGCAGGCTCGAGGGGCCGAATGGCCTACTCCTCCTATTTTCTATGTTCAGATGGTACCAGCTTCACTCAAGGTGGGGGTGCAGAAGTGGCAGACCTGGGAAGTGGGGAAAAATTGTATCCGTGTGTGGGCAGCAATATATTTGCAGAAACTTCAAGGCCAGAGTTTAAAATTTACTGTTTCTTTTATGTACTTATCAGATAGCAAGTTATGTGAACAAATCTGCTACGGATGTGTCTGTGTTACAACGGTCGCTGGCAATCTTGGAGTCTATGGTGTTGAACAGCTATGATCTCTACCAGAAGGTGGCACAAGAGATCACTATTGGCCAGCTGATGCCACATCTACAAGGGTAAGTTCTCATAACAGCCCTTACCTGAAAGAACGCAAATACAATGTTGAGTCAGATTGGTATGGGTGTGTCTTGACTAATATTATAAAAAGGAAATGAAGGCAACGGAGAAGGTGAAAAAATTATTTACAAGAATGATACCAGAACACTGAGGTTTTAACTATCAGGAAAGATTGACCAGGCTGGGGCTCTTTTCTCTGCAAAAAAGGCTGAGGGGTGACCTAATAGAGGTATTTAAAATTATGAAGGGGTTTGAGAGGGTAGGCTGGATGTTTTCACTGGGGGGTGGGGGAATCCAAAACTAGGGGTCATAAATGTAAGATTGTCACTAATAAATCCAATAAGGAATTCAGGAGAAACTTCTTTACTTGGAGAATGGTTAGAATGCAGAACTCACTACCACAAGAAGTAGTTGAGGTGAATAGCATAGATGCATTTAAGGGGAAGCTAGGTAAGTACATGAGGGAGAAAGGAATAGAAGGATATGCTGATAGCATTAGATGAAGTAGGGTGGGAGGAGGCTCGTGTGGAGCATAGACCAGTGAGGCCGAAAGGCCTGTTTCTGTGCTGTAAATTCTATGCAAAGTAGGTGATTCCGAAGTTGTATCTGCATTTGGTGCGATGACTCCTGGAATACTGTGTTCAGTTTTGGTCTTTGTATTTTGTGGAAACCAGCGTCCTGAATCCTTTGAGGACACCGGTTTGTCCTAGGTTCTCTAGGCCAATTGTTTGTTGGTTAAAAAAATGTTCCATGTTGCTTGTGTTAAAACTGAGCAGTTTGAATCATGAATGAATGAGAGCAGAAAAGTTTAAGGGAAGATGTAATAGAGATGTTCAAAATTCTGAGGGGTTTTGATAAGAGTAGATAGAAACTGTCTCCATTGGCAGGAGGGTCAGTAACCAGAGGACACAGATTTAAGGTAATTGGCAAAAAAACCAGCGGGGAGATGAGGAGAAATGTTTTTACTCTGAGTTGTTGTGATCTGGAATGCACTGCCTGAAAGGAAAGCAGCTTCAAAAGGAAATTGGATATATACATGAAAAGGAAAAATGTGCAGTGTTGTGGGGAAAGAGCAGAGGACTAGGAAAAATTGGATAGCTCTTTCAAAGAGCCAGCACCGACACAATGGGCCGAATGGCTTCCTTCTGTGTTCTATGATTCACGCAGCAGTTGTGGTTGTGAGGGTGAATGCGCAGCCTGCCCCCAGGCCCTGTGTCGGTGCTGCCATCTTGTCAACTCCAGGAGGTACATATTTGACTTTTCCAATCAATCATTCGTTCTCCATGGGAAGGCTGCTGGCTTCTTAGCAGCTTGTCTCCACAGTGACGCGTCTTGGCATGTGTTACAATATAAAACAGAAAAAACCCTTGATATGAACAAGAGTAGAAATTGATGGAAACCTGGGATTGAATTGCAGTGACATGTTTTTCAAACTGAGTCTCAGGCTCACGGAACACTATTCATTAGATTCCTTTTTAAGTTACATTTCCTGGTCTCTCAGTGGTTGAGGGATTGGGCTTCTCTGGTTATTCCTTCCCTGTAGAAAGTGGCATGAGTGAGATTGGGAAAACGTGGTGAATCATGGGCAGAAACCTACTTCTCAGTATTTTTGAACAAGAAATTAACATTCCTAGTCAGTATCCAGGAAAAGAAAGCAAAGTAATCGGAACTATTTCCAGTGGAGCTGTTCACTAAAGGTCCTACAGCTGATGCTGGATGAGAAGCTTTCTGTTTGAGTGTTGAGACACAAAATAGCCAGAATATATTAAATGTCAAAGTAGAAAAGTCACCCGGCCCAGATGGGATGCATCCTAGGTTTCTGAGGGAAGTAAGTGTGGAAATAGCGGAGGCTGTGTCCACAATCTTTCAATCCTCCTTGGCTATGGGATTGGTGACAGAGGACTGGAGGGTTGCAAATGTTAACACCCCTGTTCAGAAAATGGAGAGGGGGATAAACACAGCAATTATAGGCCTGTCAGTCTAACGTCGATGGTGAGGAAAATTTAAGAGACAATAATCTGGGACAAAATTAATTGCACTTGGAAAAATATGGGTTAATAAATGAAAGCCAGCATGGGTTTGTTAAAGGCAAATCATGTTTGACTAACTTGATTTCTAACTTGATGAAGTAACGGAGAGGGTGGATGAGGGTAGTGCGGTTGATGTGTATATGGACTTTCAAAAGGCGTTTAATAAAGGACCACATAATAGACTTGAAAGCAAAAGTGAAGCTCATGGGATCAAAGGGGCAGTGGCTGTGTGGATATGAAGTTGGCTAAGAGACAGAAAGCAGAGAGTAGTGGTGAATGGTTGTTTTTGAGACTGGAGGGAAGTATTGGGACCAATGTTTCCTTTAATCTGCGCGGCTGCACAACGATCTGCAGCTGGCTCAACGGCGTTCTAATGGCAAAAACTGCGCATGCTTCGTAATTTAAATTGGCTGCACATCCCCTTAAAGGGGCCGCGCACCCCCAAAAAATTAGCAGGAACATTGATTGGGACCACTGCTCTTTTTGACGTATATTAATGACTTGGACTTGGGTAATTTCAAAGTTTGCAGATGTCACAAAATTCAGAAATGCAGTGAGAAATATTGTAGCAGACTTCAGGAGGACATAGACAGATTGGTGAAATGTGCAGACACATGGCAGGTGAAATTTAATGCAGAGAAGTGTGAAGTGATGCATTTTGAAAGGAAGAATGAGGAGAGGCAATATTAACTAAATGGCACAATTTTAAGGGGGTACAGGAACAGAGCGACCTGGGGTTTATGTACACAAGTCTTTGAAAGTGAGAAGGCTGTTTTTTTAAACAAAATGCATACGGGATCCTTGGCTTTATAAATAGAAGCATAGAGTACGAAAGCAAGGAAGTTATGTTAAACCTTCATAAATCATTGCCTCAGCTGGAGTATTGTGTCGAATTCTTGGCACCACACTTTAGGAAGGATGTCAAAGCCTTGGAGAGGGTGCAGAGAGAATTTGCTAGAATGGTACTAGGGATCAGGAAGGTTAAAGGGAGATTTAATAGAGGTTCACAACTCTGAGGGGTTACGATACAGTAAATAGGGAGAAACTGTTTCCAGTGGAGGGGTCGGTAACCAGAGGACACAGATTTAAGGCATTGTCAAAAGAACCAGAGTGGAAATGAGAATTTCTTTTACGCACCGAGTTGTTATGATTGGGAATGCACTGCCTGAAAGGGTGGTGGAAGCAGATGCAATAGTGATTTTCGAAAGGGAATTGGACATATACTTGAAGGGGAAAAATGCAGGGCTATGGGGAATGGGCAAGGGAGTGGGACTAATTGCATAGCTTTTTGAAAGAGCTGGCACAGGCATGATGGGCCGAATGGCCTCCTGCTGTGTTCTATGATCTTCTAACTGGGCAGGAGATTTAATCATTTTCCAAAATTACTTAAATAAGGAAGCACTTTATATTCAAGTGCTCCTTAGTATACTTACTTTCCTTTTAAAATTGTAGTGGGAGATGGTTGTGTTATAACATCAAGACAGAACTAAATTATAATGCATCAAATTTCAGGCTTCATATTATCTTTAAAGCGCTTTTTGTGTATTATATTTATATACATATACAGTAATATGTTCAAGTATATTGTTTGGTACTGCAGTATTGTCCTTCCACTAGCAACTCATAGGTTATTGCATTGAGAAGCCTATTTTAAAGGAGAAAAAACTTAGCATGGAGACTGAGATGCAAAGTTTTTGAGAGCATTAAATGTTACTTCAAGAAGCACTTCCTATTTATAGGCCAAACAGATTGTGTGTTTACTGTGGCCACAATGGAGTGCTGTTAGAAGCAATAAGTCACAACCGACAAGACAGTTGCGTACAGCAGCACTGATTTATGTATAAGAAGCAGACCTGGTGTCTCTCAAGATTGGCTCACAGCCAGCAATTTGCTTTTTATCGAGAGTGCATGGATGTAAATCTGATTGCAGTGATTTAATTTTGTTGGTAGAGTTGATGGCATTGGTCTTGTTTAAAATATACAAAAAAAAACAGTGTGTTTCCACACTAATGATATGTTTTTGGTGTTATTTTGGTCACAAAAGGACGGATCCTGACATTCAAACTTACACGATTGCTGTGATAAATGCACTCTTCCTTAAAGCCCCTGACGACAGGAGACAGGTATTTATACAGATATCCTTCAATCTGATATCCACCAATTCATCAGTTGTCAAGCTCCATACAGTTATGATGCATGTCAAACACAGATAGGTGTGTGTGTGTGCGTGATGGTTTTCCTCACCTCAAAACTGGTCATTGTCTTTTTCATTATCAGCTGTTTGTTCTGCTTAAAAGGTATGACACGCACTGCTATAATTATCTGCGTTACGTTTTTAAAGTGAGGTCACACTATACATTTCTTGTTGGAATTTACTGGAGGATTTCTGAGTATTCTGGTTATTTGACATCCCTCGCACCTTCACCTCACTTTTTTGGCAACTGCTAAAATTGTTGTAAAATCCTGTGTGCCACTTTACTTTGATACCTGGGTTTGATTCGCGGTAAATGTTGGGAATTGACATTGATATATTTTTGTAAGGCAAAGGTATTCAGGGTCATGGAACCAAGGCGGGTAGATGGACTTCGGATACAGATCAGACATGATCTAATGAATGGTGGAACAGGCTCGAGGGGCTGAATGGCCTACTCCTGTTCCTATTTACAGGTAGACTATCCTTTATCCGAAAACCTCGGAACCAGCCGAGTTTCGGATAAAGGAGAATTTCGGATTTCGGAAGGTGGGTCGGCGGGGGTCCGCGGGGGCGTCGGCGGGGGGGTCGTGCGCACGACTTACGCTGACGCTCAGCGTAAGTCAGTCGGGGTCGGCGGGGGTCGGGGCTGGCGGGGTCCGCGGGGGGTTCGGCGGTTGGCGGGGTCGGCAGTTGTCGGGGCCGGCGGGGTCTGCGGGGGGGGGTCGGCGGTTGTCGGGGCTGGCGGGGTCGGCGGTTGTCGGGGCCGGCGGGGTCCGCGGCGGGGTCGGCGGTTGTCGGGGCCGGCGGGGTCCGCGGGGGGGTCGGCGGTTGTCGGGGCTGGCGGGGTCGGCGGTTGTCGGGGCCGGCGGGGTCCGCGGGGGGGTCGGCGGTTGTCGGGGCCGGCGGGGTCCGCGGGGGGGTCGGCGGTTGTCGGGGCTGGCGGGGTCGGCGGTTGTCGGGGCCGGCGGGGTCCGCGGGGGGGGTCGTGCGCACGACTTACCCTTTTTCCGAAACCGGAACCCTCTAAAAACCGAAGGTTTTTTCGTTCGTACGCACGACTTGCGCTGAACGAAAAAACCTTCGGTTTTTAGAGGGTTTCGGTTTTCGGAAGTCCGGATAAAGGGTAGTCTACCTGTACTTGTATCCCACTTGGTCTGAGCAGATGTGCTATGACCTAGGTGCTATTAACGCCACCTGGTTTAGTTTCACGTGTCTGCCCCACTGAAACAGGAGGTTATGAAGGGATGCTTGTGCCTTCTTTACACTGCTCCTAGAACATCTCATTTAGGGCTAGGCATTACCCTGGTTTTGAAGCTCTATAACAAATAAACACGCATAAATAATGACAGGAGTAAGTAGCAATGGACCAATTGTCCATGCTTTGGTTATTTCTGTCCCTTGTATTTGGTTATGTTACTGGACTAATAATCCACAGGCCTGGACTAATAATCCAGAGAACATGAGTTCAAATCCTACCAGGGCAGTTTCAGAATTTGATTTCAGTCAAAAAAATCTGGAAATAAAAAGCTGGTTATTAGTGAAAGTGATCATAAAGCTGTTGGATGTATTATGTCCGTGTGTAATTGAGACACGGACTGCAGGAGTTGGTTATAACAGGTCTTTACTGAGTGGAGACAAACTGGAACTACTATGCAAAAGTTACTACACAGGCTTATATACAGGGGTGGTCACTACTGGTAC
Source organism: Somniosus microcephalus (assembly GCF_052327205.1). Classification (NCBI taxonomy): domain Eukaryota; kingdom Metazoa; phylum Chordata; class Chondrichthyes; order Squaliformes; family Somniosidae; genus Somniosus; species Somniosus microcephalus. The sequence continues at coordinate 273,696,692 of NC_140991.1, read as the reverse complement.
TGCAGTATACAGGGGCTGCAGAATATAGTTCCTTCTGCAAAGTACATACACTACAGGATGTCATTTTAAAAAAAACTGGTTCACTAATGTCTTTTAGGGAAGGAAACCTACCGTCCTTACCCTGGTCTGGCTTATGTGACTCCGGCCCCAAGCCAAAGTGGTTGACTCTTAACTGCCCTCTGAAGTGGCCTAACAAGCCACTCGGTTGTATCAAACCGCTCCCAGTGGTTCAAGAAGAAGGCCCACCACCACCTTCTCAGGGTAACTGGGGATGGGCACTAAATGCTGGCCTTCCCAGCAATGCCCACATCCTGAGAATGAATTTTTTTTAAATAGGAGGCTGTGGTTGCCAAGCAAAGTTGCTTCTGTCTGTTCATAAATATTTTCATCAATACTTGCACTGCCTCTTCACTGAAGCTGGGTTTGAGCTGCTACCGTTGAGCTATTTTTCACTGCTGTTACACACGGCACAGCTGGATTCATTGGCCTTTTCCAAGCTGCTTTGGAAGCGTGGCGCATTGTAATTGACTGTTGCTTTTTCATCGCTGCTCACAAATTTGTGTTTCTTCGTCATTTCTTGGAAATATTTTGTTAGTTGATCTGTTTAAAGTTTGGAGAAACGAGCTTTTTACCTTTGCTTTGTATGAACTGAGAAATGTCGAGGCTGGTGAGAATTTCCAAAGTTTAGCAACTGAAACGGCAGCCCCTGAAATAAGAAGTACACCATTGATACTTCTACTGTGCTGTTCCCCACTGGGCCACTGGCAAATTGACTCATGGGCTGCCTCTATCTCGGTTTGATGTTTAAAAATGCATCAGAATTAGAGCTAGAAGTGATCGTGTCAGTCATCCTGCTTTTAATGGACTAAAAACCTGCCTTACTGAGCTGGTTTTTATATGATCGAAATCTGCTTATTGAAAAATTGCCCCCAGCTCTTGCATGGGAGCAAGAAGAAAGAAAGAGGTTAAAAGTTTTTTTTTTTTTTAAAGTACAAGTAAGGTAGAGAAAAGATAGATCCGGTAGAAAAAAATGTTAAGACTTAAAAGTAGGACAGAAGGAAAATAGGTAACATGAGAAAATATTTGAAGTGAGGGACGAAAGAGCCGGCATAATTGAGGGGCTTTGATAAATAAGGAGAAACTGTTTCCACTGGCAGGAGGGTCGGTAATCAGAGAACACAGATTTAAGATAATTGGCAAAATAACCAGATGCCAGATGAGGAGAAACTTTTTTATGCAGCAAGTTATGATCAGAAATGCACTGCCTGAAAGGGTGGTGGAAGCAGATTCAATAGTAACTTTCAAAGAGGAATTGGATAAATACTTGAAGGGGGAAAATTTGCAGGGCTCTGAGGAATTAACGGGGGAGTGGGACTAATTGGAAAACTTTCAAAGAGCCGGTACAGGCATGGTAGGCCAAATGGCTGCCTCCTGTGCTGTATGATTCTATGAATTAAAATGTTTAGATGTTTTTAATTCCAGTTTTTAAGTGCGTATTGTGGTACTTTTAGCCCAATAAATTAGGGTAAAACAAGATATTCCTGATATTTCAGTAGCCTTTATTGCTAGAAATAGCGTTTTGTTTCGCCATCGAATTGCAGGAACTGAAAACTTACAAAACTGGTTGACCCAGGGAGATGACCATTTTCCTGGTCCTGTGCTAACCTGTAGAGGACTGAATGTTTGGGTGTAAGTGTCAGCTCAGTTGATGGAGAGAGTGAGAAGATTGATTTTTTTTTTTAAATCCAGTTTTTGCACAGTACAGGAAACTTTGTTATATCCGGCACCGACGGGACCGAGCTGTTGCCGATCTATCAAAACTGCCGGACATACCAGCGTTAATGTTGAAGCATACGGAGGTTTTCATCTCCGTATCTGACGACAAACACTGTTGCTTAGCAACAGCTTCTAAACAGTCGGCCCGTACCTTGGAAGCATCTCTGTAGCTTAGCAACAGCTTCAGAGAGACTTTCCAGAGCCTGACTGTTGGGGAAAAAAAAGCCATGAGAAGAAAAAAAAACCTAACAAAACGGCTCCTGATTTCTGCCGGTAGATCAAGGTTTCTGGCCATACAACCTGCGGATAAACCAAAGTCTCCTGTATTTTGAATCTGGTAATCAAAAGCTAATCAGAGGTAAACCGTGTTGTTCTCTAGTCCTGTCTTTGTGATGTTTATGCCATGAAAAATATTGGAATGAATAGAATTGGCTGAGAATGACAAAAGTGAGTTTCAGTGGGGGTTTTAAAGGTAACATTATATTGGTGCTGCTCAGATTAATCTGTTGTGATTGAAGTCGGTGCACATTTTAATAAAGAGCAAATGGAATTGATTTTTGTGACGAGCCCAGATGAGCTGCTGTGATACAGGGCTAAATGAACTTGATTGTACAGCTGGCTGCTGATCTTTTAATAAGACAAATCATGAAATGTGTTTCCAGACTTGGATTCATTAGCTACGCAGTTGACACGTAAAATATGATTCAAGTAAGATTTTTTTTAGTATGTGGGAGTTGTTCAGCTTGATATTAACCTGTTAACGTGCAAGTTGGTGCACAGTCTAGCTGTAGTATGTATTTAAAGACATCTCCTTACTTAATTTTCTTTTCGTTAATGAAAGAATAATGGCATAAAAAATGGTTGGGACCATGCTGTACAAGATTCACATAATACCAGCTGAGCCCTTTCAGCTTTTTCTGCTTTTGCTAACCAGATTTATGAGCCTTTGTATTTAAAAGCCTTACATATGGAACTTTATCTAGTGCCTTTAGGAAATCTAATTTGCTGTATAATCTTTTATCAACTAAGCTAATTGATACTTTTAAAAATTCCAGCAGATGCGACCTAATTTTTTCCAAACCCACACATGACTACTTTTTAACGTGACACCACACTTTATGAAGATTGATCGTATTGTGTCAAATGCCTAGGAACATTTTCCCACTTCCAAAAAAAAAAAAAAAAAAATTCTGCCTTTTAAGAGCTGGCCTTGCAGGCAGCCCAGGCTCATGAGAGAAAATTGCTCTTTGTCTTCTGGCTGTGAAACTCCTGTGCAAAATAAGTTGGGACAGCCTGAATCCGGTTCTAAACATCTCATGCCCCAAAGTGCAAAAACTGCACAAAATTCAGTATGAGTTGGCGTTCAATTGGTAATCCTTCTTGGCTCATAAAGACGGATTAGCGGAATGGGCAGGTAGGTGGCAGACTGCACTTTACCTGGACAAAGGGCAGTGTTAAACAGACAACCAATGTGCACTACTATAAGGCATGTACCAGTGTATGCACCATTATCAAACCAGTGCCTGCAGTATAACGGAGCACTTGGATAATATGATCTTTGAGCTTTGCCTATAGCAGACCAAGGTAATGAGCCCATTTTACGCTGTTTGCTGCACCTACATGGATGGTCTTCCCATCTGATTGCCAGTGCGAGTTAACACAGATGGTATAGGACTTGTTCTTGGGTCAGAGGAGGGGGAGTGAAGATCAATCACTCTTTGGTTTTTATTTGATTGACTTTCGTCCTATTCCTAGTCTAAACATACAAGATCATCTTGGGTAAGAATATGAGCATTTATATAAAAAATGCTTCAATCTGTTGAAGGTTTAATACATTTTTAGAGGGAGTAAGTATTCATGTGTTGCCTCATGAGCAGAGGCCTCGAAGTTGACACTGTTAATTTGAAGCAGTGGATATCAACACCGGCAATTCAAGGGATTCGTTTTACGGAACAATTGTGAGTGCAGGTCATTACAGCAACGCTTAACGATGCGTGGGTAAAGGCAACATTACTCTGCTCAGCGAGACATCTTGCACACGCAGCAGTGCTTCTAATGAATTTAACATAACTGAACAATGCCACCCCATTCTACGTTGAATAAGCTCGCTCAGCCTGCTAGCTAATAATGCAAATGCGTGCACCTTCTCTACCAGAAAATTCCCAGCCAATTTTCTTTTTAACTTGTTCTCGGGATGTGGTTGACATTGGCAAGGCCGACATATATTGCCCATCCCTAATCAATCAGGTAGTGTAAAATTGGAAATAACAACAGAAAATGCTGGAAAAACTCAGCAGGCCAGGCAACATCCGTGGAGAGAAAATAGAGTCAACGGTTTGGGTCAAACCCTTTGTCAAGACTGTAAAAGCACAGGAAATGAAATAGATTAAGAGGCCAGGCTGGGAGAGAACAAAAGAGAAGTGAAGAGACATTAAGAGGTATTCGAGACGAGATGCTGATAGGACTAGTGGAGACAAAAGACGGCTCTAGATTAGGTGTGAAATGCGCTGGCAGAATGGGAGACAGCTGCCATGTGGGAGAGAAAAAAAAGGGAGGGGGGGGGCGAAGGGCCAAAACAAAGGTGTGGATAAAAAATAAGTAAAAATGTAATGTGGGGCCGAGGTTATGATCTGAAATTGTTGAACTCGATATTGAGTCCGGAAGGCTGTAAAGTGCCTAATCAGAAGATGAGGTGCTGTTCCTCGAGCTTACGCCGAGCTTCCGTGGAACAATGCAAGAGGCCAAGAACAGTGAGGTCTGAGTGGGAATGGGGCGGTGAATTAAAATGACAGGCGACCGGAAGCTCGGGGTCATCCTTACGGACTGAACGGAATGTTCCGCAAAGCGGTCACCCAATCTGCGTTTGGTCTCCCAATGTAGAGGAGACCACATCGTGAGCAGCGAATACAGTATACTAGATTGCAAGAAGTACAAGTGTAAAATTGGAGGCCAGGCCAGGTAGGGGTGGCAGTTTCCCTTTCGCTGAAGGATATTTGTGAACCAATTAGGTTGTGAAACCAATCAGGGCAGTGTTCATGGTCAATATTTCTGGTGTCAGCCCGCAAATTACCAGATTTTATTGTCTTCTGTTTCACAACTTGCCATGGTGGGATCTGAACTCATTGGGTTGGTAGTGCTGCCAGAGATTGTCTTCAAACATTTTCATGTAATTTCAAAATGTTGCCCATTTTTAAACAACAACAACTTGCATTTATATAGTGCCTTTAACGCAGTAAAATATCCCAAGGTGCTTCACAGGAGCGTTGTCAGACAAAATGTGACACCGAGTCAAAGAAGGAGATATTAGGATAAGTGGCTAAAGGTTTGATCAGAGGTAGGTTTTAAGGAGAGTGTTAAAGGAGGAGAGAGACTCGGAGAGCGACTCGGCGAGGTTTAAGGAGAGAATTCCATAGCTTAGGGCCTAGACAGTTGAAGGCATGGCCGCCAATAGTGGGGCAAAGGAAATTAAGGATGTGCAGGAGGCCAGAATTGGAAGAGCGCAGAGATCTGAGGGTTTTAGGGCTGGAGGATGTTACAGAGATAGGGATGTGCGAGGCTATGGAGGGACATAAGGTCAGAAATGGGGATGTTCGCTGATGATTGCACAGTGTTCAGTGCCATTAGCAACTCTTCAGATAATGAAGCAGTCCATGCCCGCATGCAACAAGACCTGGACAATATTCAGGCTTGGGCTGATAAGTGGCAGGTAACATTCGTGCCACACAGGTGCCAGGCAATGACTACTTCCAACAAGCGAGAGTCTAACCACCGCCCCTTGACATTCAATGGCATTACTATCGCCGAAACCCCCACCATCAACATCTTGGGGGCCATCATTGACCAGAAACTTAACTGGACCAGCCACATAAATACTGTGGCAACAAGAGCAGGTCAGAGGCTAGGTATTCTGCGGAGAGTGTCTCACCTCCTGACTCCCCAAAGCCTTTCCACTATCTACAAGGCACAAGTAAGGAGTGTGATGGAATACTCTCTACTTGCCTGGATGAGTGCAGCTCCAACAACACTCATGAAGCTCGACATCATCCAGGACAAAGCAGCCCGCTTGATTGGCACTCCATCCACCATCTTAAACATTCAATCCCTCCACCACCGGTGCACCGTGGCTGCAGTGTGTACCATCTACTGGATGCACTGCAGCAACTCGCCAAGGCTTCTTCGGCAGCACCTCCAAAACACGCAACCCCTACCACCTAGAAGGACAAGGGCAGCAGGCGCATGGGAACACCATTACCTCCAAGTTCCCCTCCAAGTCGCACACCGCCCTGACTTGGAAGTATATCGCCGATCCTTCATCGTCGCTGGGTCAAAATCCTGAAGAGCCCGACCTGTAACCTGAGAGAGAGACTTGTATTTATACGGCACATTTCACGACCTAAGGACATTTCAAAGTGCTTTACAAAAAATGAAGTATTTTTGAAGTGCAGTCACTGTTGCAATGTCGTGTGGCTGAGGGAAAACAAAAATAAATTACTCTGCCATATTAAAATGAACTGTTTCTATGATTAACTACAACTATAACCAGCAATTACCTGGAGACAAAAGCAAAATACTACGGATGCTGGAAATCTGAAATAAAAACAGAAAATGCTGGAAATACTCAGCAGGTCACGCAGCATCTGTGGAGAGAGAAACAGAGTTAACGTTTCAGGTCGATGACCCTTCGTCAAAACTGGAAAAAGCTGGAGATTGAACAGGTTTTTAAGCAAGTGCAGGGGCAGGGAAAGGGGGGAGGAGAGGAAAGAACAAAAGGGAAGGTCTGTGATAGGATGGAAGGCAGGGGAGATTGAGAGACATTAAGAGATGGTGCAGGGCAAAAGGAGATGGTAATGGGACAAGTTAAGAAACAAAAGATGGCTCTAGATGAAGTGTAAAAAATAAATAAATAAATAAAATGAATGGAGAAAAAAAAGGAATAGGGGCAGAGGTTATGATCTGAAATTGTTGAACTCTATGTTGAGTCCAGAAGGCTGTAAAGTGCCTAATCGAAAGATGAGATGCTGTTCCTCGCGCTTACGTTGAGCTTCATTGGAACAGTGTAAGAGGTCGAGGGCAGTGAGGTCTGAGTGGGAGTGGAGCGGAGAATTATAGTGACAGGTGACCGGAAGCTCGGGGTCATCCTTATGGACTGAATGGAGGTGTTCCGCAAAGTGGTCACCCAATCTGCGTTTGGTCTCCCCAATGTAGAGGAGACCGCATCGTGAGCAATGAATACAGTATATTAAATTGCAAGAAGTACAAGTAAATCGCTGTTTCACCTGGAAGGGTGGAAGTAAAAGGGCATGTGTTGCATCTCCTGCGCTTGCATGGGAAGGTGCCGGGCGAAGGGGAAGGGGTGTTGGGGGTGATAGAGGAGTGGACCAGGGTGTCGCGGAGGGAGCGGTCTCTTCGGAATGCTGAAAGGAGAGGTGAGGGAAGATGTGTTTGATGGTGGGATCACGCTGGAGGTGGCGGAAATGGCGGAGGATGATCCGTTGAATGTGGAGGCTGGTGGGGTGAAAGGTGAGAACAAGGGAAACCCTATCGTGGTTCCGGGAGGGAGGGGAAGGGGTGAGAGCAGAAGTGCGGGAAATAGAACGGACACGGTCAAGGGCCGTGTAAACCACAGTAGAGGGGAATCCTCGGTTGAGGAAAAAGGAAGACACGTCGGAAGAACTGATTTGGAAGGTGGCATCATCAGAGCAGATGTGGCGGAGATGGAGAAACTGGGAGAATGGAATAGAGTCCTTGCAGGAAGCGGGGTGGGAGGAAGTGTAGTCCAGGTAGCTGTGGGAGTCAGTGGGCTTGTAGTGAATGTTTGTCAAGAGACTATCCCCAGAGATGGAGATGGAGACAGAGAAGTCGAGAAAGGGAAGGGAAGAGTCGGAGATGGACCATGTGAAGCTGAGGGAAGGGTGGAAATTGGAAGCAAAGTGAATGAAATTTTCTAGTTCAGGGCGAGAGCAGGAAACAGCACCGATACAGTCATCAATGTACCGGAAAAAGAGGTGAGGGAGGGGACCTGAGTAGGACTGGAACAAAGAATGTTCCACATATTACCTGGAGACATTCCTGATGATTCAGAGGAGCACAGACCAAGACTTTCTCTACAGATTAATGGCACCATTATCAGTATTTGTAAAAGCGCACAGGAGACTGATTTAGCTATACACACCGGTCCTCTGTCGCCACCCCCCTTCCCCACCCCCCCTCCCTTTTGCTGGTATGAATGAGATGAGCGCTAATGCCTTTCATTGAGGCATCAAATAGCTTTCATCGGACTTTACACCTCAAGTGAAAAGTTCTTCAGAGCTGCAACCAGGAATTGTCTTGCATTGCTTTCAGAATCATAGAATCTTACAGCACAGAAGGAGGCTACTCAGCCCATTGTGCCCGTGCCAGCACTTGAAAGAGCTATCCAACTAGACCACTCCTCTGCTCTTTCCCCAAAGTCCTTCAAATGTTTACTTTTTCAAGTATATATCCAATTCTCTTTTGAAAGTTACTATTGAATCTGCTTCCACCACCTTTGCAAAGCAGCGTATTTCAGATCATAACTCACTACGTAAAAGAACATTTTCCTCATCTGGCCTCTGGTTCTTTTGCCAGTTGTCTTAAATCTGTGTCCTCTGGTTACCGACCCTCTTGCCAGTGGAATCAGTTTCTCATTATCTACTCTATCAAAACCCCTCATAATTTTGAACTACTTGTAGTTCAGGTGTTTCTTGGGTGCAGCACATTTGTGTCACATACCACAGGATCGTTTTTAAATTTGTTTTCCACGCTGGGTCAGTTAAATGTCTGTTTTAGTTAGTGGGAGTTGTATACAGACCCCCAAACAGTAATACTGAGGTTGGGGATGGCATTAAATGGGAAATTAGAGACGCGTGCAATAAGGGCACAGCAGTTATCATGGGTGACTTTAATCTACATATAGATTGGGCTAACCAAATTACAGGAAACTCTTTGGTATCCGGCACCGACGGGACCGGTGTGGTGCCGGTTAATCAAAAAGTCCGGATTACAGAGAGGTATAGTTAAAAGGTACGAGAGCTCCGCACACAGTAACAAATCCAGGCTTCCCTGTTGCTTAGCAACATGTGCAGGAACTCTGGCCACAGACCAAGCATCCCTGTTGCTTAGCAACAAGTGTAAAGCCCCAGTTACACAGCCACAGATCGAGGAACTGCCACTAATATGAAGTAAAACTTACCTGAACCTACTCCTGAATTTTGCCGGTTAACAGAGATTTCCGATTATTTAGGTGCCGGTAAATCGAGAGTTTCCTGTAGTAACAATACTGTGGAGGAGGAGTTCCTAGAGTGTATACGGAATGGTTTCCTGGACCAATATGTCGAGGAACCAACTAGAGATCAGGCCATCTTAGAGTGGGTATTATGTAATGAGAGAGGATTAATTAGCAATCTTGTTCGAGACCCCTTGGGGAGGAGTGATCATAATATGATAGAATTCTTCATTAAGATGGAGAGTGAAGTAGTTGACTCAGAGACTAGGATCCTGAATTTAAATAAAGGAAACTACGATGATATGAGGCGCGAGTTGGCTAGGATGGATTGGGGAACGTTACTTAAAGGGTTGACGGTGGATAGGCAATGGCAAACATTTAAAGATCGCTTGGATGAACTACAGAATTTGTTCATCCCTGTTTAGCATAAAAATAAAACAAAAAAGGTGACTCAACCATGGCTAACAAGGGAAATTAGGGATAGCATAAGATCCAAGGAGAGGACATCTAAATTGGCCAGAAAAAGCAGCCAACCTGAGGATTGGGAGCAGTTTAGGATTCAGCAAAGGAGGACAAAGGGATTAATTAAGAGGGGGAAAATAGAATGAGAGTAAGCTTGCAGGGAACATAAAAACTGACTGTAAAAGCTTCCATAGATATGTGAAGAGAAAAAGATTGGTGAAGTCAAGCGTAGGCCCCTTGCAGTCAGAATCAGGGGAATTTATAATGGGGAACAAAGAAATGGCTGACCAATTCAATACATACTTTGGTTCTGTCTTCACAAAGGAGAACACAAATAACTTTCCAGAGATGTCGGGGAACATAGGGTCTAATGAGAGGGAGGAATTGAATGAAATCAGTATTTGTAGGGAAATGGTGTTAGGGAAATTGATGGTATCGAAGGCCGATAAATCCCCAGGGCCTGCTAATCTACATCTTAGGGTACTTAAGGAAGTGGCCCTAGAAATAGCAGATGCATTGCTGGTCATCTTCCAAAATTCTATAGGCTCTGGAATAGTTCCCACGGATTGGAGGGTAGCTAATGTAACCCCACTATTTAAAAAAGGTGGTAGAGAGAAAACGGGGAATCGGTTGTGGGGAAAATGCTAGAGTCCATTATAAAAGATGTAATAGCAGAGCACTTGGAAAACAGCGACAGGATCGGACAAAGTAAACATGGATTTAGAAAAGGTAAATCATGCTTGACTAATCTACTGGGATTTTTTGAGGATGTAACTGGTAGAATAGATAAGGGAGAACCAGTGGTGTATTTGGACTTTCAGAAGACTTTCGATAAGGTCCCGCATAAGAGATTGCCGTGCAAAGTTAAAGCACATGGGATTGGGGGTAAGGTACTAACTTGGATAGCGAACTGGTTGGCAGACAGGAAGCAACGAGTTGGAATAAACGGGTCTTTTTCCGAGTGACAGGCAGTGACTAGTGGGGTACCTCGGATCGGTGCTAGGACCCCAGCTATTCACAATATATATTAATGATCTAGATGAGGGAACTAGATGTAATACAGGTAGACTACCCTTTATCCGGACTTCCGAAAACCGAAACCCTCTAAAAACCGAAGGTTTTTTCGTTCAGCGTAAGTCGTGCGTACGAACGAAAAAACCTTCGGTTTTTAGAGGGTTCCGGTTTCAGAAGTTCGGATAAAGGGTAAGTCGTGCGCACGACCCCCCGCCGGCCCCGACAACCGCCGACCCCGCCAGCCCCGACAACCGCTGACCCCCCCCCCCCCGCCCCGACAACCGCCAGCCCCGACAACCGCCGACCCCCCCGCGGACCCCGCCGGCCCCGACAACCGCCGATCCCGACAACCGCCGACCCCCCCGCGGACCCCGCCAGCCCCGACAACCACCGACCCCCCCGCCAGCCCCGACAACCGCCAGCCCCGACAACCGCCGACCCCCCCCCCCCGACCCCGCCAGCCCCGACAACCGCCGACCCCCCCCCGCGGACCCCGCCGGCCCCGACAACCGCCGACCCCGCCAGCCCCGACAACCGCCGACCCCCCCGCGGACCCCGCCGACGACCCCGCCGGCCCCGACCCCCGCCGACCCCGACTGACTTCGTGCGCACGACCCCCCGCGGACCCCCGCCGACCCACCTTCCGAAATCCGAAATTCTCCTTTATCCGAAACTCGGCTGGTCCCGAGGTTTTCGGATAAAGGATAGTCTACCTGTATCTCCAAGTTTGCAGACGACACAAAGCTGGTTGGGTGTGTGTGCTGTGAGGAGGATGCCGAGAAACTCCAGTATGATTTGGACAGGTTGGGTGATTGGGCAGATGCAGTATAATGTGGATGAATGCGAGGTTATCCACTTTGGTGGCAAAAACAGGAAGACAGATTATTATCTGAACGGCAATAGATTGGGAGAAGGGGAAGTACAACGAGACCTGGGTGTCCTTGTGCAACAGTCGCTGAAGGTAAGCATGCAGGTGCAGCAGGCGGTTAAGAAGGCAAATGGTATGTTGGCCTTCGTAGCGAGAGGTTTCGAGTACAGGAACAAGGATGTCTTGCTGCAGTTGTACAGGGCCTTGGTGAGACCACATCTTGAGTATTGTGTGCAGTTTTGGTCGCCTTCTCTGAGGAAGGATGTTCTTGCCATGGAGGGAGTGCAGCGACGATTCACCAGACTGATACCTGGGATGGCAGGAATGATGTATGAGGAGAGATTGGGTCGATTAGGCTTATATTCGCTAGAGTTTAGAAGAATGAGAGGGGATCTCATTGAAACTTATAAAATTCTAACAGGACTAGACAGACTAGATGCAGGAAGGATGTTCCCGATGGTCGGGGAGCCCAGAACCAGGGTTCACAGTCTAAGGATAAGGGTTAAGCCATTTAGGACAGAGATGAGGAGGAATTTCTTCACCCAGAGAGTGGTGAACCTGTGGAATTCTCTACCACACAAGGCAGTTGAGGCCAATTCATTAAATATATTCAAGAAGGAGTTGGATATATTTCTTAAGGCTAAAGGGATCAAGGGATATGGGGAGAAAGCAGGGACAGGGTACTGAATTTGGGTGATCAGCCATGATCTCATTAAATGGCGGAACAGGCTCGAGGGGCCGAATGGCCTACTCCTGCTCCTATCTTCTATGTTTCTATAGGTGGCAGCCAAACAAACCCAGGACCACCTTGGTCCCTTTCTGTGCATAGGTAGAGTCCTTGGCCTTGGCAGCAGTGCTTCTAGGTGGGCAGGGCTTGGGGCTAACCAGCCACATTTCCCACTGCTGATCACTATCAATTGACAACTCCTGGGATATGTTGATAGGTCAGGATCGGGCTCAGCAGCAATGCTATTCCAGGACTGAAATAGCCTGTCAACAGCCTCTTGGGCAAGGTATCGGTGGGCTGGTGCCCCTGGAACCCTAGTTCAGCACAGAAAGAAAGACTTGCATTATATAGCACCTTTCACTGACCTCAGGACGTCCAAAGTGCTTTGCAGTCAATTAAGTACTTTTGAAATGTAGTCCCAGTTGTAATTTAGGAAAGGTGGCAGCCAATTTGTGCACAGCAAGCTCTCACGAACAGCAACGTAATAATGAACAGATAATCTGTTTTAGTTGTGTTGGTTGAGAGATAATTATTGGCCAGGAAACTGGGAGAGTTCCCCATCTCCTCTTCAAAATAGTGCCGTGGGATTTTCTTTTACATCCACCCGAGAGAGCAGACCTTGGTTTAACTTCTCATCCGAAGGACGGCTCATCCGAAAGACGGCACCCCCGACAGTGCAGGGCTCCTTCAGTACTGCACTGCGAGTGTCGGCCTAGATTTTGTGCTCGGGTCTCTGGAGTGAGACTCAAACCCACAACCTTCTGACTCCGAGGTGGGAATGCTACCTTTGAGCCACAGTTAACATACTATACCATACAACGGCACTCTGCTGTGCATGTCGCCATCTAAGGAGAGGAAACAAAGCACTTTGCTCCTCATGGCCAGAACCTGAGTAAGCTGCTGGTGGTCATTTCTGATGCCAACACCGTTATTTAGTTGGACTGAAAACCGAGACAGAAGTCATTAGAGCAGTAAATGGGCCTTAGCTTAATCGCAGCACCTAATCAAAGTGTTGTCCAAAATATCGTTCCAGCTAGGGGATGGTGGGGAGGCCACAAGTGTCTGTTAAACAGGGGAGATTTCCCTGGTTCTGTTTGCAGGTGCAGCAAATACAGAGAAATCGGGCAGGTCGGAGTGGATGAAACTCTAAAGGAAACCTGCCTGATTTACCTTCCATTTAAACTAATGGAGGGAAATTGGGCAGATTTCTTTAACCGTCTGGTTTTACTGGTAATCAGTGGGTGCAGACCCAGGAAAAGCACCCCTAATATTAACCCCTCTGAACTAAGGGGGAAATATTTGCACTGATGTAAGAAGAGAATAACAAGATTGCAGCTAATTAGATTTAAATTGAATGCTGTAAATTGGACTTTTATAATATGGTTGTGTAGACGTTATAATTCTGCTTCATAATAGTTCCGACTAAGAGACCTGTACAAAATCAGCTACTGTTTTGGGGACAAGACTTTTTTTTAAATCTGTGTTTTATCTCTCTCCACTTTTCTTGTCCTGTCTTCTACATCTCAAGCCATCCATGGGCAGGCAACAAGACCCCATCCCTCAGCTAATGCCACTCTGACACAGTATGTGAGGAGGTGCGAGACAGTGGCATACGGGCAACCTCCCAAGTCACACACAATCCCGACTTGACCATATATCACCGTTCCTTCGTGGTCGCTGGGCTAAAATCCTGGCACCCCCTACTGTGCTGCGCTCACTGTGGGAGCACCTTCACCACACAGTTCAAGAAGGTGGCCAACCACCGCCATCTCAAGGGCAACTAGGGATGGGCAATAAATACCGGCCTTGTCAGCAACGCCCTTATCTCGAGAATAATTTAAAATATATATATATATATATATATTTTGTTCTAAATGTTTTACCATGACATTTTAAATGAAATCACCCAACCCATGGCAGGCCTTTCAGTTAGAGCTGCTTTTTTCCTCTCAATGTTTTCAGTTTCTAGCAGACTGCGATGTGATGCCAACAGAAACCCAATGCATCCATATAATTGACCACCGTTATCGACGAGATTTATCTACCCACAGCCGTTAATGCTTCTTTCACTAATTGTGCCAATTTGAAACACTTAACCTTTTCTCCTTTTTTTCAGCAAACACTGAATTGAGCAATGTTCCTTGGTTGCCTGCGTTTCTGTGGCCCCTTGCAATTAGGATTGGCACCATGCAGACATACTTTTTAACACTAGTATCTTGACCATAATCAATGGCAACCAGTATTCGAAGTGTTAAGTTTTATAAATAACTTGAAAAGCACCATTGATCCCAGTCAGATCACACGGCAGCATCTTTATTGCCATTCATTCATCCCTGTCATGCCCGTGCAAGACCTGACACTGCTTCACCTTAACTGCTACCCACATCTCATCTCCCTTCACTCATCAACTCCTTTTCCTCCCACAAGCCAGGTTGACTCCCCATCTAAAACTTGTAGTTGCTATAAAAGTGCTTCAAATGATCAACTTCCAATGACCTCAATTGGCGGATATTTCAGTTCTCTTTCGACTGAACTGTGATAATCTTGTGCCTGAACAAATGTCCACAAAACTAGTGAATTGCCCAATGCATCACTCACAGTAAGTTGGGGGATACCGTCCCTTTCTTACCTGTCTGTCGCTTGCATGTTGCTGTTTTTTCTCTCTTTTCCTTCTTTTTCTCTGTTTACCTTTTCCTGCTCATTTCTGGGATTAATTTCAAGTTTCTCTTTCTTTCACTCTCATTTTTCTCTCTCATTCTTTCTCACTTTCTATCTCTCTCTCATTCTTCTCACACTTTCTCTCATTCTCTGCTTCTTTCTCGTCTTTGGGTGAGGGGTGCTGAAGTTGCATTTTCTGGTGGGGGAGGTAGGGGCATGCAGCTTGTAGGTCTCTGCAGCTTCCTTCACATCCCCTACCACTTCACCCTCTCCCTATACTCTCGTGATAGCGCTGTACTCTATTTAAAGTGCTGCACTCTTATGGTAAAGAAGGACAAATTTGCATTTATATAGCATCTTTCACAACCTCAGGATGCCCCAAAGTGCTTCACAGCCAATGAAGTACTTTTGAAGTGTAGTCACTGTTGTAATGTAGGAAATTGAGGCAGCCAATTTCCGCACAGCAAGGGCCCACAAACAGCACTGAGATAAATGACCAGTTTTAGTGGTGCTGGCTGATTGATAAACATTGGCCAGGACTCCCCTCCTCTTCTCTGAATAGTGCCATGGAATCTTTTACTCCCACCTGAAAGGGCAGATGGGACCTCGGTTTAACGTCTCATCTGAAACTGCACTGGAGTGGCAGCCCAGATTCTGTGCCGAAGTCTCGCTTAGGCTTGAACCCATGACCTTCTGATTCAGAGGCGAGAGACCGACCACAGAGCCACGGCTGACACATTTATGGTGCTATATTCTATTTATAGCGTTCTATTCTATTTATATCACTAAGTGTTTTAAAAACTAAGTTGCTGGTTTTCTGCTGCTGGAATACTGGTGAAAGAAAGAACAAACTTGTATTTATATTAACACTTTTCGAGTCCTCAGTATGTCTGAAATTGTTTTGCAACCAATTAATTACATTTTTGAAGTGTAGTCGCTGTTATATAGGCAAACATGGCAGCTAATTTGCACATAACCGGGTTCCACAAACAGCAAATGATATAAATGCCCAGTTAATCTGTTTTGGTGTTTTTAGTTGAGGGATGAATATTGGCCTGGACACTGGGAGAGCTGCTTGTCCTTCTTGAAATAGTGCCATGGCCTCAATTCAACACGTCATCCAAAAAAATGGCACCTCTGACAGTGCAGAACTCCATTAATACAGCACTGAAATGTCAGCCTAGATTATGTGTTCAAGTCCTGGGGTGGGGCTTGAACCCACAACTTTCTGACTCCGAGGTGAGCGTGCTACCAACTGAGCTAAGCTGATGTTGGCCAAAGGAGGAGCTCATCTACAGACATGGGAATAGGGGTCATGCAGGTATGGGACAGAGAAGGGAGGGCGTGAGTCCAGAGGCCCAACAGATGAATGACCAGAGGCGGGAATGGGGTTGGCGAATGTCCAAGTTGGTGCCAAGTTGAATGGTAGAGGTGGGAGGAATGTCATAAAGCTAGGGTCAAAGACTCCATGATGAGGAGAACTGACAAAATCGGTGGAAGTGCCTAAAAGAAAGCAAGTAAAACACAGGGGGGTAGAGTTTCTGTTTTGGGCGCAATCAGCGATCCAGGTGCAAATTGCGCCCAAAATTGTGCCTGCTTTGAGAAGTGTTTTTTTTCTCAAACTCATTTGCATATCACCAAACACACAATCTGCCATGAACCAGCGCAATCGAGCAGCATTTTAAAATGTAATTTTAAAAAATTACTTTAAAAAATATTCCTCAATTATATTTAAGAATGGTAACTTGGTGCAGTTTGATTAATACAGCTGAAAATGGATTTATCACAAAAAATAAGCATTTTTAATCCGTGTCAATCCAACACCTGTGAGTAACCCGATTTTAAATGACTGAAAAAGAATTAAAAAAAAAATATACAGAACCATTTGCTAGTTGTATAGGGGTACAGTGGTCAGTTTCTTAGTAAATTTAAAAAAAATTACATTCAAAAGCTTTTAAAACGTGCCTATTAGTGTCCTTGTGTCAAAAAGAACCAGCTTAATTTTTAGAGCCTCCTCGAAGGCCTGCAAATGAGCGCACTTAACGGAAACCCACCATGGTGACTAATTCACCCTGGGGACGTGGCCAATTTTGTGGGGCGGGGCCTGTTTCTAGCGTGATGTTTTTAAAACTAGTGCGAAAGATCTCGGAAACTTGATCTGCGTTGAACGTAATTTGTGCTTAAAATTCCACGATCTTTTGCGCGGGTTACGCAAGAAATTAAAAGAAAGGTTAATTAATACTTTCAATATAATCTATAAAAAGAGTTTAATAAGTTTTAATATAAAAACAGGCAGAGAAGTGGAGCTGGGAACCGTTTCACGTTGACTGTTCATTTCAGAATCATCAAAGTCGCAGGATGTTGCAAAACTGTTGATGGCTCTGCTCCTCATGTCTTGCACTGCTGTACTTTTGTGTTACTAACAAGCAGCTTCTGCCTCCTGCTTTCTTGCTGCACGCTGGCATAGCTTGATGTGGAGGGCAATGTTGGCATCTTCGATTGTCCTCTGACAGTAAGTCATGCCTGTTCTCTTTGGCCCCATCTTAAACATAAGCTCCAGCTGCATTGATATTTTTCACCTGTCCCCATTTGTCTGTCCTGTGTTTGTCTCCTGTTTGTTTTTTAAGGTCACATGGTTTGGAAAGATACCAGCTGTATATATTATAAAGGAATATAGCTGCATATGAACAGAGAAGGAATCTTGTGATTTGATTGTACGGATTGTTTTTATGTATAACGCTGTTGTGGAAATCAGTGCGAGTAACATCGGCCTTCTCTGCCCAATGTTAGTTGGCCAGTTCATACACTGACTGATGTCAAGGTGCAGGTCACATTCCCCGCTCTCATCTGACCCTAGGTGGCCAACAATAAAAAAAAAATGAGAACACAAACTAACAGGTATTCCAGGACAGTGCAGTGATGCTACATGGTGATGCACCAACACTTGATGCCACAGCGCAGCGATGGACACGGGTTAGAAATCTTGCTCAGTTGGATTCCTAATTTGAGCCACATTAAAGGGAATGGTGCCGAATGGGGGAAAAATCTGGGATCTCCCAGCAGCAGCGGGAGCAAATGGATTCTCATCTCGGTGAACCATATACCATCTCGCGGGCAGATACCAGAGAACGTGGCTACAGTCTGGAACTGTGTGTGTACTGTACTCACCCTCTCAGCCACAAGCTCTCAGGCCAAGCAGATAAACAAGGAAAACCAGCCTAGAAATGTACTCTGCTGGGAAAATAGTAACAAAAAAGTTTTTTTTTAAAAGAAAGAAGTGGTAAGATTTCTGCAGGGATAAGACTAAATGTTTTTTCTGGTGCCAGCCCATATTGCCATGATTTGAACTCATGACCTCTGGGTTGCTGTGCTACTGTACTCTTACCCACTGGTGGTGGTGTTGTCTAGATTCGGCAGATTGATTTACTTCGCCTCGGACAGGCAAAGCCATTCTGCTCAGCGCACCCTAACTGCTGGTAATACCCCATGGCAGAATAAGCAAATTGCAAATGCAGCTCCCGTCTGCTCCCAGTTTTGCCCCCCCGCCCCCCCCCCCCCAAAAAAATGCAGTGATTAAAAATACAGGCCTTATCACAGCTTATTTTTGTAATAGAAGGAGCCGTGTACTTAATGGAGGCAAGACTCCAGATCATGCTTCCATTGCGATCAGGAGTGGGAGGGAAGCATGTTTTACAAACAGTCGTGCCTTTTTATTTCATCCCTTTGCACTTCATGTGGGCGAGTCAGGTGTCCTTCCCATTTATGAAGGCAGTTTCCAACCTTGCAGACTATGACATGTCTGTAAGATGCCAACACAAGAAAGTATAAGCTAGAAGACAATGGGATTACCTCAGAACGGCACAATAATTGGAGGATGGGGGAACATCTAGGCAATAGTGACCATAATATAATACGCTTTAAGATAATAATTGAGAAGGACCTAAGTATGATACCTGTGTAATAGATTGGAGAAAAGTTGATTTTGAGGGGCTGAGAATAGAACTTGGGAAAATAAAATGGACAACAATATTGGCAAACAATGACGTAGAACAGCAATGGAAAACATTTAAAATGGTGTTCAACAGAGTCCAGGAAAAATATATTCCACTAAAAAACAAGAACAAGCTAAACACTAATGCGACACCGTGGATGAATAAAGGCATAAGGAAAAATTGAGGGTAAGGAAAGAGGCATACATCAAGTACATGGACAGCAGGGAAGAGCATGATAAGGGAGAATACGAAGAGATTAGGAGAGAAGTCAAAAAAACAATTAGGAAGGCAAAGAGGAACTATGAAATTAAATTATCAAGGAACATAAAACAAAATAGTAAAATATTCTACAGGCACATAAATAACAAAAGGAAGGTCAGGATGGGAATAGGGTCACTAAGGGATGGACAGGATAATACCACAGGCAGCAATAGAGAGGTGGCAGAAATATTAAATAATTACTTTTGTTTCAGTATTTACCAGGGAGATAGAACAGGTGGACATGACATCGGATGATGAGATTAGTAATGAGTTAACTGCATTTAAAATAAAAAGAGGAGCTATATTAAATAAACTAATCAAACTCAAAAGAGGATAAAACCCCTGGTCTGGACGGATTACATCTGCGTATTTTAAAAGAATCTAGGGAAGAGATAGCAGAGGCATTACTACACATATTTAATAATTCGTTAGAAAAAGGTGTAGTACCAGAGGACTGGCGGATAGCTAACATAATACCTATATTTAAGAAGGGAGATAAAAGATGTCCAGGGAACTATAGACCAGTCAGCTTAACATCGGTGGTAGGAAAAATAGTGGAATTCCTACTAAAGGAGAAAATAGAAGAACATCTAGAAACAAAAAAATATAGTAATGAATAGTCATGGATTTCAAAAGGGAAAGTCTTGCTTGCCCAACCTCATTGAATTTTTTGAAGCAGTAATGGAGAGAGTAGACAAGGGTAATGCAGTAAATGTAATTTATCTAGATTTTCAAAAGACCTTCGATAAGATACCACATAATAGACTAATGAATAAGGTCAGAGAATGCTGAGTGTGGGGACAAGTAGCAGAATGGCTAGCTAGCTGGCTTCAAGGCAGAAAGCGGAGAGTAGGGGTAAAGGGTAGCTATTCAGAGTGGCAGAAGGTGGGAAGTGGTGTTCCACAAGGATCAGTGCTGGGACCACTGTTGTTAACAATTTAAATTAACAAGTTAGACTTTGGAATCAAAAACACAATTTCTAAATTTGCGGATGATGGCAAATTGGAGGGGATAGCCAATACTGAGGAGGACTGCAACAATTTACAGGAAGACATTAATAAACTTGCAGAATGGGCATATAATTGACAAATGAATTTCAACACAGATAAATGTGAGGTATTACATTTTGGTAGGAAGAATAGGGAGGGCACCTATTGTATGGAGGGTGCGAGTCTGGGTGGGGTCGAGGAGCAAAGGGATCTCTGAGTACAAATGCACAAATCACTAAATGTAGCGACACAGGTTAACGAGGCCATGAAATAAACCCGAGTGCTTGGTTTGCTTTTTTTTTTAGGAGGGTTAGAATTGAAAAGTAGAGAAGTTAAGCTAAACCTATATCGAACCTTGGTTAGACCACACTTGGAGTACTGCGTACAATTCTGGTCGCCATATTATAAAAAAGATATAGAGGCACTGGAGAGGGTGCAGAGAAGATTTACAAGGATGATACCAGAAATGCGAGGGTATACCCATCAGCAAAGGATGAGCAGGCTGGGCCTCTTTTTTCTCTTGAAAAGGGAAGGCTGAGGGGTGACCTAATAGAGGTCTTTAAAATTATGAAAGGTTTTGACAAGAGTAGATACAGGGAGAGTTTTTCCGCTTGTGGGGAAGAGCAAAACTGGAGGCCATCAATAGAAGATAGTCACCAAGAAATCAAATACGGAATTCAGAAGAAACTTTTTTACCCAGAGAGTGGTGATAATGTGGAACTCGCTACCACAGGGAATTGTTGAAGCGAATAGTATAGATGCATTTAAGGGGCGGTTAGATAAGCTTATGAGGGAGAAGGGAATAGAGGGTTATGCTGATAGAGTTAGATGAGGAAAGACGGGAGGAGGCGCGAGTGGAGTATAAACATGAACTGGTTGGGCCAAATGGCCTATTTCTGTGCTGTATATCTTATGTAAAAAAATACTTTTATCAATAACGAGTAGAGTTCCTACTGATCCCAGCTTTGTGAGGGGAGCTGAGTTAGCTGCAGTTGGAAATGGTCATCTGTCTCAGCACACCTGTGATTTGGAATATGACTGCCATTTTAGCTCGCTCACCCTGCAGCGTGTAGTAACTCCTCCACGGTAGTTCCCACAGTGATGCCTGTAGCACTCAAAAACAAACAGAAGTAAAAAAAATTGCTGTCGTTTTGATTTTTTTTTTGAGCACAGATGGGGAGACTTCCTTAAGGCTAGAGTAAAATTTCACCATCTCATCAAGATTGGTGAACCTCTGACAGGCATATTGAATGAATACTGGAGTTAATGACCATAAACAGCTGTCCACTTGACACTTAACACTGAGTTGGCAAGAAGATAGTCTGTTTCTCAATATTGAATTGAGTTACATCTTTTATAAAAGAATATTCAAATATTTTTTCGTTGGAAAATAAAAATTCAAGTGTCATCTTGAAGGGACATACAGCTCATATTATTGGTCTGTAAATGGATACAGTATAAATCAGCTTTTCTTTTCAGGATTGTGAATTGTAAGCGGTGTGGGTTTTATTAAAAAAAATAGTTGTAAGCGGGAAATGGTGTCAAGTGGGCAACAGTGTAATAAATTCTCATGTTTAGTGATAAATGGCCTTTTTAAAAGCTGATGATGGTGCGGGATGAAAATACTGCAGCGTTGGAACTAGCAGTCCACTTTTTGGTCTCCATTTAGTGTGTTTAGGTTATTAGGAGCTTTGAACTAGGCACAACACACCAGTTACACACTCATTGGAGCAAGGGCATGGGAAGCCAGTTTAAGCCTGTACTGTTAACATTGTTCACTCCTGTTTTGTGGTGAAATATTGTTCATGCAACTTTGGACTTTCAGGTATATTCAGAAATAAATATTTTTTCTTTTTACAGTAATATGTTAAATTACATTAAGATTTTTAACCATGGATATCTTTTCTTTTCTTTTTGCTCTTCACAGGAAATAGCGAATATCTTGGCCCAGAAACAGCTGCGTTCCATTATTTTAAGTGTAAGTCTGGGGAAAGGTATTGGACAAAAGCCATCATTTTTACTTGTACTATTACTGCATATTTTATTAGAAAACAACAACTTGCATTTATATAGCGCCTTTAACGTCGTAGAACGTCCCATGGCACTTTACAGAAGCGTAATCAGACAAAAATTGAAACCGAGCCAAAGGAGGAGATATTAGGACAGATGGTCAAAGGAGGAGAGAGAGGCGGACAGGATTAGAGAGGGATTTCCAGAGCTTGGGGGCTAGACGGCTGAAGGTACGGCTGCCAATGGTGGGGGATGCACAAAAGGCTAGAGTTGGAGGAGCGGAGGGGAGGGAGGGGGATGAATTCTGTTGGCTCAGACACCAAGCCGAGCAGCCATATAATCTCCTGGGAGAGGCAGGAGACCAGAAAAAGGAACCCAAGGGTGCGGGGTGGAATATCTGGAAAATTCTTCGCTGACCCCCTCAGGTGAGCAAAATCAGGGAGCACATTGAGCGGTTAACTGTTAAATCACTTGCCTACATCATAGGACCACGATTAACACATTACAAATCAGCTCCGGCCTGATATAGGCTCTGCCCGCGCCACCCATGTGGAGATCCCACCCAAACTGGCAGGAACAGGGCAGCCAATGTATCACTGCCATTTTCAGAGCAGTGCCCCCCCGTTCCTATCTGACGGAGGCACTTAAAATCGACTCTAATCAGAGTTCAAAAACCAGCTGCAGTTAGAAGCATGTTCTCAGCCGATCTTGATACAAATGTTGTGAAGGTTTAGTCAGCTGTCAAGGAAATAAGTTACATTCAAACAAAAAGATTGAGTTTTTTTTTCCTAATCGTGTGCACCACTTGCATCTCCTTTTGAATTGAGCTGACAGTTATTTAAATCCAGTAAGGTCTGGCAGCCATTCAGGGTAATTCAAATAGATTGAAGTGCTCAAATCATTTTGAGTTGATTGGAACCTACAGAGAGATAGATTAGAACAATTCAGTTCCTGCAGGTAAAGACTACAAGAAGAAAATATTCCATTTACAAAAAAAATCTTACATTATAGATCGTAATCATTTATTAATTTTGTTGGAAGAGCTGCTCAGTATAATATCTACTGTAAGTATATCGATGTATTCTGTAGTGTATGTAACCGTTCTACCTTTAAGAGAACTATTGTATGTAACCGTCCACCTTTAAGAGAACTATTTTAGGTGTTGCACTACTTTATCTTGGCTGCGGTATACTGTAATACCGGTGGTGACCACACCGGTATATAAGTGCTGTGTAATGAGTGATTGGGCAGATTCGCCCTGACCTTCGAATAGTAAAGTCCTGTTAAAGTTTACTCTTGTAGTCTGTGTAGTAATTTGCAATATAACACACAGATTTTACAGTGGCAACGAGTTCGATCTTACCCTGCGGCAGCGATACATCCGAAGCAGTTAACGAGCGTCGAGAAGAGGCATCCGCCCTCGTCGTTCTGCTGAGAGAAGACTCGAGTCTGCAGAGCAAGGAAGAAGGAAGAATTCAGACACGAAGCCTTCCATCAGCAACAGGCAGTGATCGTCCCTTCTGTCACGGTGGTGAGTGAGCCGATCAGCCACGAGAAGCAAGTCGGCCACGTTGACTGTGAGTAGGGGGGAAATAAAAAGAAACGGAGGATAAGGGCGGTGAACTCGACCACGGTCGAGTTCAAGGAGCCGGACAGAAGTCGGGGCCAGAGACGCTGAGACTGGGGCAGCGAAGGGCACGGAAGCCGCGGTACAAGCGGGAACGCAGCCGGTGTGAGAGACCGGGCTACAAGCGGGAACTCAGCCGGTGTGAGAGACCGGGCTACAAGCGGGCTGGGAGACGCAACAGCGTCGTGAGACAGCTCGACCGCGACCGGCGAAAAAGGCCGGGCAGCTACCGAGGCCGCGAGGCGCTGCGACCGGGATCGTAAGGCGCGGGAAGAAATAAAAAAAATAATAAATAAATAAAACCGCGGAGGACTCAGCCGCAGCCGGGGGAGGAAAGGACCGGACTGCGAGAGGGCTGGGAGGCGCGATTGGAAGCCGCTGAGGGAGAGACAGAGCCCGAGCGAGCAGGAGAGACAGAGCCCGAGCGAGGGGGAACGGGACCGAGCGAGGGAGACCGAGCGAGATTCCGCCCAGCGGCTGGAACTGTTCGCCGCCAACGGGTTGTCCCCAGCGCCGGTTGCCCTGCCGAGAAAAGGGAACAAGGAACGCACTGAAGCCGGCGCACAGGCTACGAACCCCGAAAGCCAGCGGTCGTCGCCCGAGAGCAAAGCTTACCCCTCCCGCCAGGGGAAGAAACGCGGGAAGCCGCCAGTAGGCGGGGAAGAAGACAGGAGCGGGAAACCGCCATTTTGAAAGTGGGCGGGGAAGAAGACAAGCGCGGGAAACCGCCATTTTTGGAAAAAAAAAATAATGAACAAATTCGTTGTTGTTTCTCAGAAAGATAGTGAAGATGCCTAAGCATGGTAACATCAACGACTTCGATTCCGAGGTGGAAGATTGGGCCACGTATGTAGAACGCATCGAGATATATTGTGAGGCCAATAAAATAGCAGATGATGATAAAGCTCTAACCTTACTAAACTCAATGGGGGCGAAGACATACGGGCTATTGAAGCATCTTCTATCACCAGCTAAACCGGCGGATCAGACTTTCACTAATATTGTTGCTGTCCTGAAGGATCATTTGAACCCCACACCGCTGATGTTGGCGGAACGATTCAAATTTTATGCGAGAAAGCAACGGAAAGAGGAAAGCAACGCGGAATACTTGGTTGAACTGCGTAGATTAGCGAAATACTGTCAGTTTGGGGAAAATCTGACAGAGGCATTGAGAGACAAGTTTGTGTGCGGGTTGTCGAAGGAAGGAACACAAAAGCGGCTGCTAGAAGAGAACGATCTTACACTTGATAAGGCTGTCCTTATTGCAGCATCGCATGAAGCCGCAGCGAGAGGCACTGCAGAAATGCAGCTGAAGGCAGCGGTACTCAGCGTGGATCAAATGACTTCGGGTACAACGAAATGTTATCGTTGTGGGAAGACAACACACGACCAGAACCAATGCTGGTTTAAAAACCAGGAATGTAGAAAATGTGGCAAGCTTGGTCACATAGCTAAAGTATGCCGGTCAGGAAAGAAGACCAGCAACAAAAAAAAGTCACCGCAGGAAAAGTACAGCAAAGTACACAAGGTGGCTGAGAAGAGTTCGGATGAACAGAATTCGGATTCAGACCCAAACGGCCAGGAACTGGGTAGTCTGAGAATTCACAATGTGAGTAAGGAAGCTGACCTACAAACTATCTGGGTCATGCTAAAAATAGCCGGAGTTCAAGTAAAAATGGAATTGGACACAGGATCAGCCCTATCAGTCATAAATCGAAGGGATTACAACCGGCTATTCTCACATATACCCTTGAGAGATACCAAGATCGTATTGCAGACATACACGGGGCATAAAGTATACCCCATCGGAAAGATAAAAGTCAAGGTGAGAGACAAGGGCAAAGAACACCAAGGAATGGACTTATATGTACTACCTGAGGGAGGTCCACCACTTCTGGGACGGGAGTGGATCAGGGAAATAAACATGGAATGGCACTACCTAAAAGCAATAACGAGTGAGAACTCGGTGAAGACAATCAGCTCAGACTCTGAAACTGATGACGATAAGACCAGCCCAGGTGCGAAAGACAAGTCTAAAATGGACTTGCTGACTAAGGTTGGAAAAACGAAGGAGTGCATAAATGCTTATGCTTCAGAGGAGAACAAAGTTTCAGAACAGAATTCCACTGAACAACAACAACATAGTTTGACAGAGAATTCTGAGTCTGTCCAGTTTACAGACATGCACAATTCTGAGGAACACCGGGCTCGAACTCAACTCCATTTCAAATTACAACAGCAATTAGAACAATTGAGTTGCCGTCTTGAGCAAGAGATGAAAGCAATGAAAAAGTTCTTTGACACAGAGTGGGAGAATCTGGAAAGACAACAGAAGCAGCTGATGGAGAAAAGGGAGCAGGAGCACACAAACCGTCTGCGCGAGGAGGCCAAACGAATCAAAGCTGATTCGGTTTCTGAAGGTACGTGCTCTAATCTGGTGGAGCAAGATGTTCAGCAACTGAAGGTGCTTGTTAGCCGGTTGCAGGCAGAAAAGGCTGATTTGGTCGCCATGAATTCCGAGCTCCTACTGAAGTTGGGTGCAGCATCACCGGACGATTCATTTGTGGAAATTCGAATGGTGGAGGCTGCGGATGATGGCAAAGTAGAAACAGCAAAGGAGCCCCAGGGCAAGGTTATAAACATCCCTGCAGCTACTGGGAAACGGATGATGTCAGAAGAGTTAACAGTCAGCCAACTCCTTCATATGCTGAGGGACAAGACTCTGAAATGGGAACAATTTGAACATGAGCTTAAATCTTCAAAGGAGAGGGGTTTGGAGCTCTCAAAAGTTATTGAAATAGCTGAGGTTGCAACACAGACTGAGAAGATGGCAGCAGAGCAACCCTTGGATGCCAAAAGTATGCTGACTCACGTCAATGTTGAACAACAGAATGCCGAAACAACTGCTCCAGTAGAGGGATTGAATAATACGATCAATCAATCTCCGAATGAAGTTGAAGTATTGAAATCACGAATGAGGTCATTAGTAAAAGACTTGCAGGAAGCCCAGAAAAAGCTGGAGGAAGCTGAACACATGAAGAAGTCTCTTCAGGAGAGATGTCTGGAATTAGAACAAAAGCTGACTAACGTCCAGCTGGGCATGGAGGAAATAAAAGACCCTCTCGCTGGCCTAGCTCAGGACGACACCGATTATTACCACGTCCTGTTGAACGACACCGAATATAACGATGACCTGTTCTGCCCAGCTTGTGGGGAAATCTTCCGAAGTGCAAAAACCCTGAAGAATCACAAAAAGTCTAAGAAACACCGGGAGATGGTGGCGCTGCTAAGGCAACAGGAGAAAGAGGAGGAGGAACTGTGCATGTGGCTGGCAGCGGAGCACAGAGAGTCTCCAAGAAGCAGGAAAGGAAAAGACGAAACAGAAGAAGATGACCCATCTGAACCATTATCACCCCTACCAGATCACGCACGTGGTCCCTCCGAACGGAACCAAATCAGTTTGGAAGTAGAAAAACTTCCCAAGGTACTCAAGCTTTTAGAAGTCAGCAATGCTGGTTCAGAAGTGACGGAAGTTCAAGCTGTTAAGTCCAGTGAAGGACTATTGGATGAGTCACCCCAGCAAAGTGAACCGACTACACCACAGGGAACTGCTACACCACTGAGGCGTTGTCCAGACCGAGTCAAGAAGCACAGGAGGCGCCTCCACAGAGACTGAATCTGTGAACTGTTTTCCGCAGAGACTACATCTGTGAACTGTTTTTACATGAAGTTGGATATATGTTATGATGTTATGTTTAATGGGGAATAAGTATGTTGTAAGCTAAAAAGGGAGGATTGTAGTGTATGTAACCGTTCTACCTTTAAGAGAACTATTGTATGTAACCGTCCACCTTTAAGAGAACTATTTTAGGTGTTGCACTACTTTATCTTGGCTGCTGTATACTGTAATACCGGGAGTGACCACACCGGTATATAAGTGCTGTGTAAGGATTTATTGGGCAGATTCGCCCTGACCTTCGAATAGTAAAGTCCTGTTAAAGTTTACTCTTGTAGTCTGTGTAGTAATTTGCAATATAACACACAGATTTTACATATTCCATTACTGTTGTTCTAGTTTCATCGCTCCACCATTGGCAGCGGTGCCTTCAGCTGCCTAGGCCCTAAGCTCTGGAATTTCCTCCCTAAACCTCTCCACCTCTCTCTCCTTTAAAACGCACATTTTGGTCACCATTCCTAATATCTCCATATGTGGCTCGGTGTAACATTTTGTTTGGTAACGCTCCTTGGGACGTTTTACTACATTAGAGGCGTTATAGAAATGCAAGTTATTGTTGTGTACACTTGTTCACATATTGTTCAATAAATTTGCATGTTAAAATCTAATACATGGTCTGAGGTTGTGATGCTTGACCACTTTCCAAAGACAAAAGAAAGTTTGTATGTAGGCATAGAATAGCTAAAGCAATTTACAGAAAGCTTTTCTTTTTGTTATCCTGAGCTCATAATTAGAAACTCTTTGAGGCCATACAAATTTAAGGGAATAAAATTCAACTTTGGTGTGCGTGTAAAATGTATGATTCCAGATAGGCCGCCCGTTAAACATCCCGCCTGGTTTTCCTTTCCATTGAAAATATTTTGGCGGGGGGGGCAGTAGAATCTTGAAGTTAAAAATGCTATTTAATGTAGTTTAAATCTGTACTTGGTAGAGAGTGAAGAGAGAGAAAAAAGATCAGATTGACACCAGTGTTAAGATGCTGACACACTATGAAAGGGATTCTGGTTTACCTCAGAATATTTGCTTTGCTGTTAATAGATATAAATGCACTGCTTCACAAAGGGTCTGGAAAGTGATTTTATTTTGAAAGCACGTGAATAATAAAGCAACAATCTTTCCTAGATTGAGGGGCTAGTACTTTTCATTTATAGTCCTTGGCCCCACAGTGAAAATCTCTAATGAGAATGGAGGTTTATTTTGTCCTTTTGGAGAAAAAAAAATTGACAATTTTTACCCCTCAAGTTAGCTCCCATATTCACACCAGCT
Organism: Somniosus microcephalus; assembly: GCF_052327205.1. Classification (NCBI taxonomy): domain Eukaryota; kingdom Metazoa; phylum Chordata; class Chondrichthyes; order Squaliformes; family Somniosidae; genus Somniosus; species Somniosus microcephalus. The sequence goes on along the minus strand of NC_140991.1, from coordinate 273,668,063 downwards.
TCTTTAGTCAGAAGTGCAATCTGCAAAAAGTCTCGTAGATATATAATGAACATCCTGCCAGGAAGCACATTAAGAGTTAGTGTGAACAGGATCCCAGGCTTTTGACTGGTTTTATTCTCTTAACAATGGAAAGAAAATTCAAGCTACAGTCAAATTAACTTGGCGCACATGGCTGAGTTACACAGCTATAGCCCTCCCTATCTCTGTAACCTCCTTGGCTCGGTGTCAAATTTTGTTTGCTAATCGCTCCTGTGAAGCAACTTGGGACGTTTTACTATGCTAAAGGCGCTATATAAATACAAGTTATTCTGAACTTCAAAAGTCCTACATAAATGCACTGACCGTGGTAAACTAGTCCTGGTTGTTCTCATTTGGACTACGTTTCATATGCAGCATCAGTGAGACAGAAAATGTTTGTTCAGCCTTTCTTAATGCTGCACATGATGTGATACATTCTTTTACTCAAGGGATTGCAATTTGAATGGTATTAGTCTTTTAGATCTGTCTGTTCTGTCAGGGAGTCTGATAATGCCATGACCGTGGCAGTGTTGAAGAGTGAATGACAGTGTAAGCAAGCTGAGTTGTACACTACGATAGGCCAAATACTGTAGTGATTCTTTTTGCAAAGTATAAAAGATGACAGGTAATGTCAATTCATCTCTACATTTATTTGAGAAAGAAAGTTCCTTATTAAAGTAGAAAAGTTGGCCACTAAGAAGATGCATCATGGCCATTTGAGATAATGGACCAGAATCTGCTGTAACAGGGCATCTAACGCCATCTGCCATTAGTTAGACTTGCCCCTGTACCCATCAGCTCAAACCATTTTTGCCCACAAAGTTGCTGAAAGTGCGAGCTGCTAACGACACAGCGAGGGCAACAGGGCATCTGGGACCTGAGTGAACAGGGCAACCTAAGAGATTTAAGGATTGGGAAATAAATAGCAGAAGGCCTGAGAAGGAGGGTGAATTAAAGGGAGTGAATTCAGTGTTAAATCAGGTGCAGAAAGAGAAATAAGGAGAGGGAAGGAAAGATTGGATTGCGAGAGAGAGAAAAAAGAGACAGAAAGGAAAATAAGAAAAAAATGTAATTTAACATTTGACATTTTAAAAATCTCCCTGAAGAATTCAAGACGTGAAGGAATGAGACTCCACACTTGTAATAGTTAATTTTCAGAGCCAGAGAGCTTGGTTGGCAGTAATTAACACTTACCATGTCATTAAAAGGGTACTTGCGCTTGTAATTACTAGCCCTAAATATCTGCGGCCGGATTAGTTTGTTTCTGCCGCACAAACACAGGAAATTCACAACATTCAATGCATGTCAAAGGTGTGGCAGACAGCAAGATGCCATTTGTGTAAAGCTAACAATGGAGCGGCGCAACTTTGACAGCTTTTAGATATTCGCATTTAACCGAGCATCTGCCCCTCGCCCGAAGTTGCTGTACCTTTTACGCATAAATAACGATGAGCGCCATTAGCCCCACCATTATTTTGACATCAAATTCTGGCCCATAATAAGAATTTTCACCCAACTGACCAACTCATCTCAAATTTACCCACCAATCTTTTTGTTTAAAAATGTCTTCAAAATAGATCGTTAGAATGTTGAACAGTGATCAAGAAACCTACACCGGAAAATTAAAATTAGGCAAATTATAATCTTTCAAAGTCTTTTCCTTTCACAGAAGGTTTAATCCTAAATTGTCCAATTTAACATGCAGTTTACTCCACAACCTCTGAAGTTGAAAATTTCAAAATGCTCGTTGTTGGTCTCTCATCATCTGGCTCCTATCACTTGACTAGCTTGTGTGCTCCAGTTCCTTTTAGAGTATCTCAAAAGGAGAGAAAAAAATCTTCCCCTCCTATTCTGAAGACACTGACTGGAGCCCTGGAATAATTCCATGGGCCTCACCCTGAGCCGAGACAATGAGTTTTGGATTAAAGGAAAGGAAAGGGCTTGCATTTCTATAGCACCTTTCATGACCTCAGGATGCTCCAAAGCACTTTACAGCCAATGAAGTGCTGTTACTGGGAATGTACCAGGTTTGATTTAGTCTGTGCCGTGTTAGCCAGAGTAGCAGTTGGCTTTAGTGCTCCCAGACTAGGGTAGGGAAATATCACCCAGAGTTCCTGTTCCTGCTCCTGATCACTATTCAATGGCCTCTGCTGGAAGGCTCTTGTGTGTCATTGTTGGGCTGGGTTGTGATGCTTCTTACATTTGCCAACACTCGCTCTCTAGACTCGCACATGAAGAATGTCCATTTGGTTGAAATACCAGAGGGCAGATGGAGCCTATTGAACCGTAATCAGTGCATGCAGGAGAAAAGGGAAGAAACGTGTGTTGAGAAATAAATGGTTTAGGACTACATATATACTGTATATTACACAAATCTTGCCTTACAATGGGCTAAGGTGCTGTTTCTTGCCCACATGCATTGCTCATCAGTAGTAGCGTCGACGAGGAAGGGTTATGAATGGACTGCTGCTATTTTTTTTGAATGGAAATTCTTTGTGCAACAGCATGTTATTCGTGGAAATCGAACCATTCAGACTGAAATGGCCCACCAACTGTATGTCCTCCAAGTACTGACTTTTAATCTTCTGGAAGACCGGATGATGACTAAAATGGATCCACAGGATCAGGTGAGTATCTTTTTCTCTCTACGTTTACACTAATACAAGAGATCTGCCAGATGGTTATACCCCAACACTGTTTCATTCAGTGGCAGCCAGTGCTGTGTTTGGAAGCCTCCTTATTGCACCTGCTGCTGACAGTCTTGTTCCTCTCACTGCTGCAAATAGTTTGGAATTCAATTAGTTTCTGCAACCTTCAAATACAGGGAGTTTTATTTTTTATTACTCATTCTCGGGACGGGTGAGTCACTGGTAAGGCCGATATTTATGGCCCATCCCTAGTTGTCCTGAGGAGGTTGTGGTGGGCCGCTGCCTTGAACCGCTGAGTGGTTTGCTAAGCCACTTCAGAGGGCAGTTAAGAGTCAACTGTGTTGTTGTGGATCTGGAGTCATATTTAGGCCAGACTGGGTAAGGACAGCAGGTTTCCTTCCCTATATTAATCATTAGTGAACCAGTTGAGTTTTTACGACAATCCCAACAGCTTCATGGTCACTTTTACTGATGCCAGTTTTTATTTATTTCCAGATTTTTATTTTTAACTGAATTCAAACTGCCATGGTGGGATTTGAATTTGCGTTCTCTGGACTATTATTCCAGGCCTCTGGATTATTAGTTGCAGTAACATACCCACTGCGTCTCCATACCCCTGGCGGCACAGAACATAAAGCCCTGAACTTTTAGTGATATTAATTGGGCAGCCTTGCACAGAGGAATAAATGATGTTGGAGAATGAGGTGGTGTAGTTGGGGATACATTCAGATGGGGTCTTAGTACATTGGGCTGTGTAGTGAAAACTCTGTATTGAAGAAAAGATAACCCATGTTGTACATGACCTGGGGATGCTTATTGCTGTCTGACGAATTACATAGAATTTACAGCACAGAAACAGGCCATTCGGCCCAACTGGTCTATGCTGGTGTTTATGCTCCACATGAGCCTCCTCCCACCCTACTTCATCTCACCCTATCAGTATATCGTTCTATTACTTTCTCTCTCATGTACTTATCTAGCTTCCCCTTAAAGGCATCTATGCTACGGGGAGGCAAAGTAGGAATTGTTCCACTTGCTAGCTCTCAATTTCATAAGCACAAAATATGTAAACCAACTATCAAAATTTTTGTGGCTCTATCATAATCGAGACTAGCTTGGTGAGTGGGTGAATTTTTTCATACTACATCTGTCTTTCGGGCGGAATAAAGACTTGGAGTGCTGGAACGTTCACTGAATAAGTGAACTTGTTTTGACCCAAGACCATGGAAGGAATCCCTTGCAATATTGCTGCATGCCTTTGGCTATCTTGCTGAGAAGCTTGAATTAGGAGACATGAGTTCAGCAGCAGCAAAGAAGTATCTCAATACCTTCATTGTTTGAGGGGAATAATAGAAAAACTCACCCCTAGTATCGGAGGACAGTGTTATGAGGAAAGAGTGGGAAAGTCTTGGCTCTTCAGCCTTGAAAGGTGAGTGAGAGGTGACCTCCTATACCATGGGTACTAAATAGGATAGACAAGATTACAAAGAGTGTCACTAGTTTGGCACAGATTAACACTAAACTAGCACCCTGCAGCTGGCCTGTACTATATATGACCAGAGCGTGCTTAAAGCTGCCATCAGATCCTGTAGCTTGGTGAGCATAACAATTAACAGAAATATAAATTTAAATAAATGTATTAGGTTGGTACTGGTTCTTGGTAATGTTGATGCAGCAGGGTTAATGGAAATTGTTTTTTGCTGTACTTTTTTTTGGCCTTGTTGACTTTCTGTAGCATAATGACAGCCAATTTTGCAGGGTACTGAAGGTAATAGTAAACCTGCAGAGAAATACTCTTCGACTAATTGCACAGGTAATCTTGCGCCCATTACACTCGTTCATTTCTGTTTTATCAGTAGTCTGCTTCTTGCTTCCTTATACAGGCCCAAAGAGATATCATATTCGAGTTGCGCAGGATTGCATTCGACGCTGAATTGGAACCTAGCAACAGCGGCAGTATTGAGAAGCGAAAGTCCATGTACACCAGAGATTATAAAAAGCTGGGCTTCATTGTAAGTACACTCATCTACTGAGAAAACACTCCAAAGGCGGAAACTATTGGGTTGTTTTAAGAGGCTGGGGGTTTTGAGAGATTCATTTCTCCTCCATCTGCTCTATTCAGAATTCTGTCCTTACTGAACCTAGAATCAGGATTCTGCAGTTTGGAAAAGTTCCCAGTATTAATGGGGAATTGGCCATGCTGCTAAAGCCAGTTAATTCATTACACTATTCCTTTTTGCCCCCTCTTGTTTGTTAATCCTGAAACTAGATAGCCTTTCATTTTTTTAATTAAAAGTCAACGACACTGACCGTACTTAGTTCATATTGCTTCCTGTATCCCTACATCCAATGTGGCAGGGTGGACAATGCACCTGGATGGCTGAAAACTGGCTCTGAAGGCCGGTCTTTCAGCCAGTCAAAGTGTCATAATTTAACGGATTGACTTGGTTCTATCACATCTACAAATAGGCCAATCAGTCACATTATTGACACAAACCAGGAAGGGCTACACCAGCTTGATTCATCCCATCTATGATGCTGGCAGCTCAGATGTGGCTGGATAGGATCATTGGTCTGTGGCATGGTAAGAGTTAATAATAATGCAAATTAAATTGAAAGTTTAAAATAAAATTTCGCTAGAGTAATAAAAGGATTCCAGCTATGTGCCCCCATGAACCTTTGGATTCTTGGCAATTATCACTACAGTGAAGAATGCCATATTAATTCAGATTCATTTCCATAAGTAAATTTGTTCTACTTATCTATAATTATACGGTACTGTTGGATTGCCTTGTTCTTTTTCGCCTCGTTACTTTAAACACCAGATTGCATGCACACTCAGTTGCAGCACTGCAGGATCAATCTTTATTGAAACCCCATACTTCACAAAACCCGTATGAGAGCTGAGACTTCACGATTCCAGTACAAGCTGCTGAACAGTGGTTCACTCACATCTCTCATACCAAATTTCACCTTTGATCACTACATCCCATGCATACCACCAATAAATCATAGTACATTCAAGATGCATACAAATGACAGCAGAATAACAACATAAACTAAACAAACAGGCACTTAACTCTTCTAATTATTTTATTGCCTTCTGAAACGCTTCCGATAATTTTATTACCATAAACACAAGTGACTTGATTCCTGACATGCTAGGCACACAGGTCAGCCTTCTGATCTGTGGAGATACATTTGCTTACAATCTCATGCTCAGCAGAAAGCTGTTTTTTAACTCATCGCGTGCTGATCCCACAGACTGCCCAGAAAGAACATTTGAGGTACTTGGGTAATGTGAGCCCTCGTTCCCACAGGTACACGTATTTTTCCCACAGCCCTATATATTCCTATGTATCCTGTTGTGGCCACGAGCATTTCTTTTCTGTACTGGCTGTTTAATTTTTCTTAATTGTGTCTCTCATTCATTATGTTGATTATTTTAGCTGCTTTGTATATTTTTTAATAATCCATATCAGTAAATTACCATTTAGTTTTAATTTGACTATTGAACGGCCCCTTTAGTTTTCCAAACACACATTTTGGTTGCAAATCAAAGGCTACCCACTGGTAACACATTAATATCCAGCTGCTTTTGTGACTTACTTGGGGTTCTGAGAAGATTAATTTTGAGCTGGGCAAAAGCTTCTGGAGTCTGATGAGTATCCAGAATTGGCATAATGGCTGTATCCTAAGGGCAGATTTTTCAGTGTCTCACTTGTAGGGAGAAACTAACAGTTGTCAGAGTCACGCTGCGCGTAGCTGTCTGTTTCCTTTCACACAAAGCTTGTTTGATGGATGACCTACATTGCTTAGTCGCTTTCGTTTCTTCGATCAGTTCTGGGTTTGTTTCATTTTAACTGCCAGTTCAAATGTGAGATTAATTAAAAGCACCTGCAAAATTACAATGGCTATATTACAATGGCTATAATGTCTAACAGTAGGAACAGGGAACAGATTTAATTGTTTCTTTTCTTTCCCTACCTTTCTCTCCTCCGCTGAAGGTGAGGTCTCTTGCCGGGATGTAGTTTCATTGATACAGGGAGCACTACAGTGTCCCGCCCTAGTGGCCCGTTCATGATGTGTGAACCTAGACATTGAGCGTTGGTAGGGTAGGAACATTAAGTGCAGGAATTGGGCTATTCCGGGTGTTCTAACGTGAAGGGTATTTGCGACGAAATGCAACTTCTCACCTTGACTTTCCACCAAGGTCATTACACAGCAGTCATGAACAGGGCAAAGCGATTCATGGAAAAAGGCAAACAAAACCGTGAAAAATTCTTTCAATACCACCACAGTAAGAGGGAAGTCAGCAAAGAGGTGAAAACTATAAACATCGCAAATGGGCCTGAGGCTCAGTACAACATAGTAAATATTCCAAAAGAGTAATGGCCCAGATTTTGCTGTCGGCACTCGCCGTTCACCTCGCTGCCCACAAAGTTTACTCGGACTTCCCAGCATAGATTTGCATGAATCTAGCGTCTGATTCAGTGCTGTTTCAAGCCTGTGCCTGACTTCTCTGACCCATGCTAAGTTCTAGTTTTATGTGACTTTGAATGTGGCACATTATCCCGCCCATCCCCCCCTTATACCTCTTGACCTCTGCAACTTTCAATGCAGTCAGCCACTTCATTCTCATCCATCTCCTCTCCTCTGTGATCCACCTCCGTGGGACCACGTTTTCCTAGTTCTATTCCTAACTGTCCCTTCATGGCTAACACATCTCCTGCAATGACTTCCTCCTGCCTGGCATGGTCACCTCCATTGTTTCATCTTTGGCCCCCTGCTATTTCTCATATGGTAGCTGAGACAGCATATAAAAGCATTTAACAATGACACTCAGCCTTACCTCTCTGCCACCACCCTGGACTCCATGGCTGCTGTTGTGCTGTCCAACTGCCTATTGGGTTGAGACAGAACTTCTTCCAGTTAATATCAGCAAGACAAAGCCATGCTGTTCAGTTCGTACCAGAAGCTCAAACCCTCTCTTTCCCCGCCCCCCCCCCCCCCCCCCCCAATTCCATCTTCCTTGCTGCTTGATCAGTCAATATGACAATGGGCAACCTTGGCCTCTTACACATCCCTGATCTTGAATTCCGAGGCAGTTTGTGAGAGAGAAAGAACTTGCCTTTCACGATCTCAGGACATCCCAATGAGCTTTACAGCCAACAAAGTACTTTGGGAGTATAGTTAACTTGCAGTGTAGGAAATTCTGCAGCCAATTTGCGCACAGCAAGGTCCCACAAACAGCAATGAGGTAATGACAAGATAATCTGTTTTAGTTGTGTTGGTTGAAGGATAAATATTGACCAGGACACGGTGGGGGGGAAAGGGTTCCCCATCTCCTCCTCTTTGAATAAAGCCGTAGGATCTTTTACATACAGCCGAGAGGGCAAGTGGTGCTTTGGCTTAACGTCTCATCTGAAAGACGCCACCTCCGACTGAAGTGCCCGCCGAGATTTTGTGCTCAAGTTTCTGGAGTGGGAATTGAACCCATGACCTGACCACTGAGCCACAGTTGACACCTTGTAGTGTGGGACCACATCAGTGTTCTCGCTCAGGCCAACATCCCCAGCATCGAAGCTTTGGCCACGCTCGATCAGCTCCGATGGACGGGTCACATGTCCGCATGCCCAATACGAGACTCCCAAAACAAGCGCTCTACTTGGAGCTCCGGCATGGCAAGAGAGCCCCAGGTGGGCAGAGGAACACTTCAAGGACACCCTCAAAGCCTCCTTGAAAAAGTGCAACATCCCCACTGACACCTGGGAATCATTGGCCCAAGACCGCACAAAGTGGAGAAGAAGTATCAGAGAAGGTGCTGAACACCTCGAGTCTCTTCGTCAGGAGCAAGTGGAAGCCAAGTGCAAGGAGCGCATGTCAACCCAAGCACCCCACCCACCCGCCCGCCCCTTCAACCACCATCTGCCCCACCTGTGACAGAGACTGTAGGTCCCACATTGGACTCATCAGTCACCTGAGAACTCATTTTTAATGTGGAAGCAAGTCATCTTCGGTTCCGAGGGACTGCCTAAGAGAAGACAGTTGACAACTTGTAGTGTGGGACCAGGTTATTGGCTAATTTTTGATTTGCACTGCTGATGTGGTGAGAGAGTGAGCTGACAACATCGCAGCGAGGGAAATGGCGCCGGCAGCAGCACAGCCGTGTAAAATTACCCCCTGAGCTTTTTGCGTGTCTCCTTTAAATTCTGAGACTTGCTCTTTAAAAATCCTTAACTGGGATGTTTGATCTCCGTGTGCAGTTGTGTAAAACCAATTGGAGGTAATATTTGATAACACACGCTTGACCTTTTCCAGTGAAATGAACAAGGAATTGAAGTACACATTTGACATTTCAAATTTTTGTTGTTGACATTTCATTGTTTTAATAAAATGAGTTTGAGAATTGCATCAAGTCGCATTTTTGAGATTTAACTCTGAATACGATGATGCTAGAGGGAAAGAAAGCCTTAAAATAAATGTTATAGTTGTAGAAGCAGTTTCCAGTTTTTAGAAACAGTCACCGAACTTTTGATCAAATTCACATTTTAGTCACTTTTACTTCTGTTAAATGCAAACACATGCTTGATTTTTTTTTGAGATGATTTTTAAATAATTCTTTTAGATTTCAGTCCCTTTTATGTAATCAAGAGTCTCAATCAAAATTACGGTGAGCTTAATGGCGCTCGCCGTTATTTATGCGTAAATGTCACAGCTACTTCAGACGAGATGCAGATGCGCGGTTAAACGCGAATATTCAAAAGTTCTTGTCCAAGTTGCGCCATTAGCTTTGCGAAAACATCATCTTGCTGTCTGCCTCACCATTGTAATGCATTGAATGGCATTAAGTTGCTGTATTTGCACAGCTTATACGAACTAAACTTGCCACAGAGAGGCAAGTCTTACCCGCTTCAGTCTAAGTACCCTTTTAACGACGTGATAATTATTATTTACTGCCAATCAACTTCTGGCCCTGAAAATGAACTATTACAAGTGTGGAGTCTCATTCCTTCAGGTTTTCAATGTTGGAGATTTTAAAAATGTCAAATTTTAATATTTTTTATTTATTTTACTTTTTCTTTTTTTCCCCTCTTTTAATCCAATCTTTCTTTATCTCTCTCTCTCTCTCTCTACCTGAATTCACCCACTCTAATTTACAGTTCCTTCTCAGTCCTTGCACTATTCATTTCACAATCCTTCAATCTGATTGGTTAAAGAGATACATAGTTGCTTGTCCTGTTCACTCAGGCCCCAGATGGCCTGTTTCCCTCGCTGCGATGTTATCAGCTATAGATGCCCTGCTACAGCAAATTATGGCCCAATATTTCACTCTGCATCTGACTTTTCTGTCATCCCTTGTGACATTTTGCATTGTTCTTCCTAAAATGTAGAATTCAGATGCTGAATTTCTCCCTTGCTCTGCTGTGCAGGAATTTTCCATTTCCAGTGTGTCCTCGGGAATTACCGATAATGTTCTAATGTAGCTGTGGTTTTAATTTAAGGATCACAGCCAGAGATGTACAGGTGTGGTTTGTATCCTGCACTCATGGCTGCAAAGACAAGAATGTACCTGGGCTTGTCTTGGGTCTGGTGGCCAAATGTTCCAAAAATGTACATTTCCAATGCTAGATTTTCTTTATAGTCCGTGCACACTTCATATGCTGTTTTTTTGTATAAATTTTAAGTATATAATCCCCGTCACAAAGGCTTTCCTTATAATGTCGACCTTTCTCTCCCTAAAGAATTCACTTATGATAAATTAACATAGCAAAAGATGAACAGTTCACTGGTCAAGATTTTTGGTTGTATTTGATTTCTTGGGTGATCAGCTATGGCTCCGTTATAGCTCGCCTCTGAGTCAGAAAGTCATGCAGTCAAGTCCACTCCAAAGACTTGAGCACAAAATCTAGTCTCGCACTCCGGTGCCGTAGTGAGGGAATGCTGCACTGTCAGAGGTGCTATCTTTTGGATGAGATGTTAAACCATTAAACCCCATGACACTATTTCGAAGAACAGCAGGGGAGTTCTCCCCGGTGTCCTGGCCAATAATTATCCCTCAACCAACATCAGTAAATCAGATTATCTGATCATTATCACATTCCTGTTTGTGGGACCTTGCTGTGTGCAAGTTAGCTGCCACATTTCCTACATTACAACAGTGACTACATATCAAATGTACTTCATTGGCAGTAAGACGCTTTGGGATGCTCTGAAGTCGTGAAAGGCGCTATATAAATAAAAGTTCATTCGTTCTTGGTTCTCTTACTTTCCCTTCCTCTTGCAGAGTTACCCATGATAGTAATCCAAAAGGATCAGAAACACATTGTGGAATCGCAGTTACCACTAAGTGGTGCACTGTGTTGGTGCATCAGGTTGCTTTTTTTCTAAGTCAGGTGGAAGGAGGAATGACCCCTGGCATCAAAAGAATAGATCAGACAGGAATAGACCAGCTGGCCCATCTAACCTGTCGCATACAGTGGTGATACCTTATGCATCAGGCCAAGAGATTCCCTACCCCCTAGGTGCCATGGGAATGGCGAAAATCCAGATCAAAAATCCAAGGCCAATTAGGAGTGTGGGGTGGGGAAAAATGATCCCATCCCTCTAGGAGACCGAAACTAGTCCAGGAGACCACATTGACTGTAACTAATATTGGCCCTGATTTTGGGGTCGGAGGCTTCCAGCAGGGAAATGTCTCCGATCCGCAAAGAAGATCCACGCCTACCTGGGGCCTCGGGATCATGTGGGCCAGCCCAATGAATGAAAGAAGGGAATCCCCATTCATTCTTATGGGAGTTCCGTATGTATGGAAACTCCATTAGTATGAATGAAAATACCCCCAAAAAATGCATGCACACATTAAATATTTTTTTTACATACCTGTATTTAAAATTAATTAAATATTTAAAACAAAATTAATTTTTTGAAAAATATTTTTAAATGTTTTAATGTGGCTAAAAATTACCGTACCTTATTGTACAAGTTTTTTTAATGTTTAAATGATTGATAAAATGTATTTATATGTTCATTTAAACTCTTAACGCTGGTAAATGCAGACCTTACTGCTTTTGCCAGGTGTAAGAATTTCACGGGCGTTCGCTGGGCAGAAGTTGGGCAAATCTCTGCCCGTGGATGCCCTTTTCCTGGGGATGTGTTGGATCTGTGACAGATCCAAGTTCCGGCTTTTCGTGCATGCACTTTGCGCGCGAAAACCCGGAACTTGCGCACCTTGTATGCGCCCGTAGGGGCCGCAAAATACAGCCCATTAATTGGTACCTAACTCTTGTATGATGCAATCTCTGCGCCAGCCAAGAACCGATCCAGTCCTCAGGTACACAGTGAATCGGTATTCACCGCACAAGCCAGCAGCCTGTTCCACAGGTCTGTTATTTTCTGAGGCAGGGATTGGGGGGAAATAGAACCTCTTAACTTCTAATCTATTTCTACTCTTGTATCATTCATAAATTTTCAAACCAAGTGGGTAAGTGATGGACAAAGCCATTCTTTCAAAAAATTTGAAAGAGGAGGATTTGAAATAGGGGAAGTGAGAACATCTTTTACGCAGCGAGCTATAATGATCTGGAATGCACTGCCTGAAAAGGTGGTAGAAGCAGATTCATTAGTAACTTTCAAAAGCAAACTGGATATATACTTGAAGGGGAAATTTAATAGACGTGTTCAAAATCAAGATGTGTTTTGACAAAGTGAATAAGGAAAAAGTGGCAGAAGGGTCGGTAACCAGAGGTCACAGATTTAAGTTAATTGACAAAAGAACCAGAGGTGAGATGAGGAGAATTTTTTTACGCAGCGAGTTGTTATGATCTGAATGCACTGCCTGAAAGGGTGGTGGAAGCAGATTCAATAATCGTTTTCAGAAGGGAATTGGATAAATATTTGAAGGGGAAAAATTTGCAGGGCTGTGAGGAAAGAGCAGGGGAATGGGACTAATTGAATAGCTCTTTCAAAGAGCCGGCACAGGCACGATGGGCCGAACAGCCTCCTTTTGTGCTGTATGGTTCTTTGATTTGTATATGAATGTGATCCACCTGACTTGCGTGTTCATAAGCATGTTTTACCTGCTTAGTTTTTGGTGTGATTGCTGGTGATTAAGACTCCAAAAAGCTGGTGTTCTGCTTGTAAATGTTTCTTTTCTACCCTCGATCTAGAATCATGTGAATCCAGCCATGGATTTTACTGAGACCCCACCTGGAATGCTGGCCCTTGACAACATGCTATACTTTGCCAAACACCATCAGGACGCTTACATTAGGGTAAGACCTGTCACTTAATCTCATTTGTAGTTACTGCAACAATCCCAGATCTTTTCACTCCTGATTGATGCCATGTACATGTATCTGGAATACAATGGAGTAGAAGTTATGTTTCAGTTGTACAGAGCCTTGGTCAGACCCCATCTGGAGTACTGTGTTCAGTTTTGGGCACCGTAACTCAGGCAGGATATATTGGCCTTGGAGTGGGTGCGGCGCAGATTCACCGAATTAATACCAGGGCTTAGAGGGTTAAATTAGAGGACAGCGTGCATAAACTTGGCTTGCATTCCCTTTATATAAGATAGTGGGGTGATTTGATCGAGGTTTTTAAAATGAAAAAGGTATTAGGTAGGGTAGATACAGAGAAACTATTTCCTCTGGTGGGGGAATCAACATCGAGGGGACATAATTTTAAAATTAGAGCCAGGCCATTCACAAGTGAAATCAGCAAGCACTTTTTCACACAAATGGGTGGTAGTAATCTGAAATTCTCTCCCTCAAAAGGCTGTGAATGCTGGGACAATTGGAACTTTGAAGGCTGAGGGCGAATATTTGTTAGGTAAGGGTATTGAGGGAACTTGGCGGGTAAATGGAGCTGAGGTGCCGATCAGCCATGATCTAATTGAATGGTGGAGCAGGCTCAAGGGGCTAAATGGCCTACTTCTGTTCCTATGTATATTCTGTTTACACCACCGGATATATCTGCACTTCCGATGCATTTTATTTGCATAATTTATTCACTTATCAGAATTGGTGTCGTCTTACTGCCACACCAGAACTACTTCAGTCAGTGTACTGAATAAGGTTAAATAGAATTGCATACATTTTTACAGCACAGAAACAGGCTGAAACAGGTGTTTATGCTCAGTACGAGCCTCCTCCCACCCTACTTCATCTCACCCTATCTGCATAACCTTCTATTCCTTTCTCCCTCATGTACTGATCTAGCTTCCCCTTAAATGCATCTATACTAGTTGACTGAACCACTCCATCTGGTAGTGAGCTCCACATTTTCACCACTCGCTGGGTAAAGATGTTCCTCCTGAATTCCTTATTAGTGACTATCTTATATTGATGACCCCTAGTTTTGGACTCCCCCCACAAGTGGAAATACCTTATCTACATTTACCCTATCGAACCCCTTCATCTTTTAAAGACAATTATTAGGTCACCTCACAACCTTCTCTGTTAATTTATCAGTTCTTCTATAAGTGTGACTCATCGGTACTATAAACATAAAATATATTTTGGAATAAATCAGTGTCCCGGTGGCAGCAGTGAGTGCTAGGGCCATATATCAGCTCTGATAAGAGATTTATTTATTGCATTGTAGCGTGTATTATGGACCTGAATTTGCGGTCCCGCGGGGAAATGCCTCCGATCCGCAAATAAAATCCGCACCTACCTTTTGCCTCGGGATTCATGGAGACTCGCGTTCCTGAGCCTCTATGCGTAGAGATCTACGTATCCCAGGGGCGTATGTGGTTCGCAAGTGAGAGAAGGGGGTATCCCCATTCATGCTTATGGGAATTCCCTATGTACGGGTCCCCATAGGCATGAATGGGGATTACATAACAAACACAATTACATATCAAATAAATGTTTTAAAATTACATATTTAAAATTAATTAAAATACAATCTAATTAAACATTTAAAGCAAATTAAATTTTCTGAAAAATAAATGTAAACTTTTTAAAGGGGCTAAAAATTACCTTGTTATTTTACAGGCGTTTAAATAATTGTAAAAGATGTATTTTTATATTCATTTAAACTGTTACACTGGTAAAAGCAAGCCCTACGCCTGCTTTTACCAGGCATAAGAATTTCACGGGCATTCGCTGGGCAGAAATAGCTTAGCTCTCCGCCCGCGAATGCCCTTTTCCCGGGAATGGCCACAATCTGTCGAGGCCCTTACGGGTGTGTATCCACCCGCAGGCACCGGAAAAAACGGGCCAGTGGGGTTTTTGTTTTGTTGAAAAAAGGTCAGCCAGCAGTTAGAAATTTAAATTAATTCTGTGACCGAGCATTACGATACCAACGTAACAGTCTAATGTTTCTAAGCTTAATTCTGGGAAGTGAATAGCTTCAGTTTTGTGAAATGCATGAGCTCCTCGCGACTGGCATCAGGCATAAGGGTGGATGGAAGAGGGAAGGGAGCTCTGAGTAATGGAGAGAAACAGTTTGAGATTTTCCCTTGCCCTGAAGGATGATCCCTAGACTAATAATTTGGCCATGGAAAGGAAGAGATTATGTTGTTCCTGGTGATCAAGCCAGATCTAGTGATAAACGGCCAACCTGGCTGTGTATCCCGTGCACTTTATTTGGGAGTGCGAAGGAGGATGTTGTACTAGGGGGAGCTGCAGGAGTCAACGGTCAAAGGATTTGCAGGGGTCAAGGGTGTTGAAAGCGGAAGCAAGGGAGCTACTGAGTAGCTGAATAGGTTTGTCGTGACAGGTGGCAGGCCAGAGGAAAAGGAGTTGATTGGATGCTGGAGAGGGAACTGGGTGTTTTTTTTCTAGTAGTGGAGGATAATGGAAATGATATGGGGATATACACAACAAGGGAAACAAGGAAGAGGTTGGTGATGGTCTTGTCGGTGGTGGAAAAGTCAAAGGTGAACGAAGGCTTCCGCAATGACGACATGTAAGGGGCGGCTGAGGGGTTGCCGCAAGAGTTGATATACAGGATGAGGCTGACTAAGGACTGGAGCATGGAGAAGTTAGAGGATAAAAGACCGGGGAAATTTGGGTGTAATTTGATATTGCCATGGATGAGGGCATGCTCGTGAGGAAAGTGGTAAGGCGAATTCAGCACTGAGCTTCGGAGAGTGGGAGACAATAAAAACATTGAAAGGCAGGTGGAAGGTGTGGTGAAGAATTGAGGCTCGAGAGATTAGCCATTTAAAAAAAAATCACTAATTAAAATACTATGTCTAAAAAGTTGTGAAAAAAAGACTCGAAAGATAGGGGGAATGAAATGAGAGCTACAGTGGTTTGGGTGGGGAAACTGGCTGAATGTGTAGCCGGGCAAACGGTGCTGATGAAGTGAAAGTCATCATTGGTCAGCCAGGTTGAGGTCGGTCTAGAATGCCAATAGATTCAACCAGATTGTGGTTAGGGATAGGAATGACATTATTTGCAAATTAGCAGACATTTTGCGGGGCAATCTGTAGTGGACCGGTGATGGAAGACACACCAAAGGAGGTTGGCAGGAGGGGTGGGTAACATGGAGAGAAAGGAGTGGGAAGAAGGTAGGAGAAGTTTACTCTCGAGTGGGCAGCGTGTGCACCTGGAGAGAAGAAATGAAGCAGTTGGTGTTGCTACTTGAGCTCAATAAGGTATGTGGCGCAGTGAGTGTGGTGGGGAGTGCCGTCAAGGAGCGACATGAGCCTGCGGTTGTGACAGCAGAGGAGATGAGCACGAATTTAAGATCATCACCAAAAGAACCAAGAGAGCAGTTAGGAGAAACCTTTATACACAGAGGGTTGCTAGGACATGGAATGTCCTCCCAGTAAAAGTGGTGGCAGCAGAATCCATAATTATAGTTTTTGAAAAGGAAGTGGATAAGTAGTTGAAATAGAAATAAATTAAATGGTACATGGAAAGGCCAGGAGAGTGGGACTAAGTGAATAGCTATTTCAGAGACCCAGCACTGGCACAGTGGGCCGAATGGCCTCTTGTATGATGTGAAATTCTAAGGATTGATAAGTGGTACAAGAGGCAATGAGCTGGGGGAAGGGAGGTGATGGAAGTGAAGGCTAGTACTCATAATCATAATCAACTTTATTGTCATTGTTAGTGCACAAGTGCAGTACAACGAAATGTAGGCTTGCGGCTCCCGAGAGTGTACATTTAGATTAAGGAGGATGCAGGTGATAGAAGGGCGCAGAATGGACTGGGAAAACAAGAGGTCGGGGAGCTTGAGTCCAGAGTGAAGGGCCAATAGACACACAAAGTGGAGATGAGAGGCAGCCTTGATTTTTATGCAGAAACCTGTACCTATTATGTAGAGGATACTGGTTTGAAGTCTGCCTAGGTGAGGGAGCTCTTTCAAGCCATGTCTTCAGGGGTCACTTTTTAGTGTGTGTGTGTGGCTTACCTTCGTAATGGGTGGCTTACGCTGGCAAATTCATACCAGCATGGGCTCAGTATTATCGCAGTGTGATGTTGCACATATCAACTGGATGTTAGACAGCCCTTTGAAGTACTGAAGAAGGGCCTGTTTGCTTGGAGATGCCATCATACTACTTCAAGTTTATAAAGCCTCAGTTTTGGATTGTTCTTTTACTATCTTTTTTTCTTCATGCATGAAAGGCAGGCTTCAGAACACTTAATGAATTATCGGCTGTGCTTCTGTACTGCTCACTGCACAAGTTAATGAAGCTTGGAGCATGAAATCGTGTTGCTGTGAGAATTGTTTTTGTGCCAGAATTCATCTTGCCCAGTGTCAGTAGGTGTTTTGTAAAACTCTTTTTGAGGACTCCAAAAATAATAAAGGGGGCAGGGGGGAAAGAAACAAAATTACAATTTCAAGGCTTTATTCAGAGACTGCTGTGAATAACAAAAGGTTACACTGTTTCACAATGCTGATTATCCTTTGTTATATTGCAATTTAAAGAAAAATATATTATTTGAAGGCTATTAAATATTCAAAGTATGTATCTGCAATAAATCTAGTGTTAGGAAGGATGGGATTGGACAGGATCCTTTGTTGACTGTGGTAAACCACTTTTATCGTTCACTATCGTTACACTATAGTATCACTGTTATATCGTGATCACTGTTCACACTGTTGTATCACTATACGAGGTCGCCTCTTGTCACGCTGTTATACCTGGGCTGACCACTGCTGACTCCGCCCATGGCTCCACCTACCTGCCCAGGTATAAAGGTGGTCGACTGGCTGGTATTCCTCCTTGTTGGATCCGATCACCCACGAGGGTGGGCTCTGTTATTTAGCCAATAAAAACCTATAGTTACTTTCTTAACTCGTCGCTTTTCATTGGATGAATTGATAGGTATATCATTGACTCCAACATCCTTTTCCTGGGATTGACTTTCCTCCCTAGACTGCACGCCCCGAGGGTAATTTTCCACCATGTGCTGGCATTGGGTGAGGTGCTCCACCATCAGCATGCACTTAAAAATGTAGCCATGCTTGCCAACTTAAACTTTTAAAAAACCTCCTGACGAAAGGTGGTCGTCATCCTGAAACGTTAATCTCTCTCGACAGATGCTGCCTGACCTGTTGAGAATTTCCAGCATTCTCTGTTTTTATTTCAGATTTCCAACATCTGTAGTTCAGGAAACTTTGTTATATCCGGCACCGAAGGGACCGAGCTGTTGCCGATCTATCAAAACTGCCGGACATACAAAGTTAATGTTGAAGCATACGGAGGTTTTCATCTCCGTATCTGACAACAAACACTGTTGCTTAGCAACAGCTTGTAAACAGTCGGCCCGTACCTTGGAAGCGTCTCTGTAGTTTAGCAACAGCTTCAGAGAGACTTTCCAGAGCCCGACTGTTGAAAACAAAGCCACGAGAAGAAAAAAAACCTGACATAACGGCTCCTGATTTCTGCCGGTAGATCGAGGTTTCCGGACATACAACCTCCAGATAAACCAAAGTTTCCTGTATTTTGCTTTTGTTTTTAAAAAAAAAAAACCCTCACCAATAACCCTTTAAAAAATTCACTTAATAATAGCTCTCATTATGCAACATACTTCTCCGTCATTAAATAAATGTAAAAGCTTGGGCACAACGAGCAAAGACCAAAAGAAATTGGGTTCTTCCTTTCTGATTTCCACTCAGATTCAGTGGTAAAAATCCCTTTAAAGACTTTTCTAGCCACGTGATAAGAACATAGGAATTGGAGCAGGAGTTGGCCATATGGCCCCTCGAGCCTGCTCCGCCATTCAATAAGATTGTGGCTGATCTTCGACCTCAACTCCACTTTCCCGCCCTATCCCCATATCCCTTGATTCCCTTAATGTCCAACAATCTATCGATCTCTGTCTTGAATTACTCAACAATTGAGCATCCATAGCCCTCTGGGGTAGAGAATTCCAAAGATTCACAACCGTCTGAAGAAATTTCTCCTCATCTCAATTCTAAATGGCCGACCCCTTATTCTGAGACTGACCCCTTGTTCTAGACTCTCCGGCCAGGGGAAACAGCCTCTTGGCATCTATCCTGTCAAGCCCTCTGAGAATTTTATACGTTTCAAAGAGATCACATCTCATTCTTCTAAACTCCAGAGAATATAGGCCCATTTTACTCCATCTCTCCTCATAGGACAACCCTATTTGGCCCTTTAATATCCCCTTCTGGTCAGCTTTAATTGTTGTAATATTTTTCTTCTCCCACCCCACCCCTTCCCAACACAAGTTGTTTCAAGCCCATTTATTCTTTCCTGGATATCTGTTGGGTTTCATGGAATGGGCACAATCCTGTTCCTCGGGTGGAAGTAATGGTTACTTGATACTGTACCTTGAATGAAATTGAGAAAGGGTTTTGTAAAAAATTTGAAAGTCACCAGCAGTGAGCTGCATTAATTCTTGATCAGAGTCATCTGACGTGAGCCGGTATCGTGTCATTACAGAAATCAGACAAGACAGTCAGTGATTACTCAAGATATTGGAACCTTAGAGATTCTTAGCTTTGCTGTTGCTCCAATTACTGCTGTCCATACTAAGTCTGATCTATTGGACCCGAACTCTTGCAACCATGGAGGTCTAGTTAGAGGTCGTCTTCACATGGTTTTCAAGGGCCACCATCCAGAATCAAGATTTTAAACTTGTACAAAGTAGTCCGAGGCAACCAGTAACTCCACAAACTAGGCCCTAGGCTCATATTGCATCAAGTTCATAATCCCCAATTGTATCCAAGAAGGCCCAGTATATTGTGAATCACCAAACACATATATTTGTGAGAAATATTTGGAAATTGGATATCCTTGCTGAACTTTCCTATAGGCATTAGATGGTACACACCACCAGAGTAAGGTAGATTATCTAGTGGTTTGGATTCTTGTTCACGCTATATTCATTCTGTATTTTATTGCTAGATCCACAGAGCTTCCAGAATTTAATTTCAGAAGAGAAAAAAAAGTGGCAAACAAGCTGGAATTCAGTTTTTAATTGTTAACTTAAAAATGTCGCTATCCAGTTTGCACTAGTGGAGATGAAGGAACACGTAGCTAGCAGCACTACTCATGAGGGCCATTAATTATCCAAACGATGAGATAGGCTCTGATGTAATAAAACTCACGACGCACTTGGTTTGAGCATAAAGCAAGGCTTTAATCAACTTGTTTCAGAACATGAAGGTCTAGTTGTACTTCACTAGTTCCTTGTCTTACAAAATGTCCCTGGAAAGCTGGGGCCCACGCCCGAGTATTTATACTCCTTGGACGGCGCCACCAGCTGGCTGTTCAGCATTATTTCACGAGTAGTTTCTTGATGAGATTTATAAAAGATTTGGAAGTCCGACGACTTCCTCTTAGTGGATCAGGCGGACCACGAATAGCCGCAGTCTCTTAGATTTTTGTTTATGGCTTGAAGGCACGTCTCCCCAGACCATGTCTTGGTCCCTGAGCCGCTTGATCCGTACCGGTGGATCTACAGGGCCCGTGTTGCTCTGATCGACCCGAGGGAGGCTGGGGAGATCGTGACTCTGGGTGCGGGTCCCCACAGGCGCAGAACTGGCTTCATCCTGTTGGATAGCCGGGGATTGACCGGCGTCCTGGCCTCGGGTGGCCACCCCACGGGGAGCACTCGGCTCCCCGAGTGGATCCGGTGGGGCAGCTGGCAGATCTCTCGATGCCCCAGGTAGGGCGTCATCTTCGGGAGAGCACAGAGTGTCGGCATCATCCCTGTGGGTCCCTCTATCGGTTGGGTCCGTGGAACCGGCCGGACAGGGAGCCAGGTCCCGGAGCGAAACGGTGGACTCCCGGCCATCCGGGTACCATACGTGGGGTTGACGTCTGTGAGTTCTACTTCATCGACGAGAGGATCGGTTTTAGACGATCGGACGAATCTTCGGAGCAGCACGGGGCCAGGAGCTGCCAACCATGACAGTAGAGATGTTCCATGGGTGGAGCGACGCTGGAAGCTGAAGAATTGCTCGTGAGGTGTGACATTGGTAGACGTAGAAAGGAGAGACCTGATAGAATGCAACACGTCAGGGAGCATAGTTTCCCACTGCTGGTCTGGTAGGTTGCGTGACCTCAGCGCAAGATGAACAGCGTTCCAAATGATAGCATTGTATCTCTCAACCTGTCCGTTACCGATGGGATGGTATGGTGTCGTTTTACTTGTGGTGATTCCCCGTTGGGAGAGAGAACTTTTGAGTTCGCTTGACATGAAGGAGGGACCCCGATCAGAGTGGATGAAATTGGCCGTACCGCAAAGGGAAAAGACTTGATCAAGGCATTTGATCACTATGGAAGTAAGCATATTGGGACAGGGGCAAGCAAAGGGAAAGCGTGAATATTCGTCCACCATAGTCAGTAAGTAGGTGTTTTGCGTTGAGGGCAATGGCCCTTTAAAGTCAATGCTGAGTCGCTGCATAGCGTGTATGAGCGAGCCAGCCGATGGACGGAAGAATTGCGGTTTTAATTCCGCACAAATTCTACAGGAGGAGCACGTTCTTTTCACCTCTTCCGTAGAAAATGGGAGATTTTTAGATTGCACAAAGTGCAACATGCGGGTAACGCCAGGATGGCATAAGTCAGTATGAAGATCCGCCAGAGTCGAAGTTGACATAGAAGAGCAGAATGCTCGCGTGAAGGTATCCGGGGCCACATTCCCTTTGCCTGGTCGATAATGTATGGTGTATCCAAAGGCGGCCAATTACATCCTCCAGAGTTGTATTTTGTTATTCTTGATGCGTTTCCAGTTATCCAGCATAAAGGCCACGGAGCGCTGATCGGTTATAAGTGTGAAATGGCGACGAGCGAGAAAATGACTCCATTTACGTATCGCTTCGATGATGGCCGTAGCCTCCTTCTCGACAGGAGGATACTGGAGCTCGCTACCCTGCAAAGTTCTGGACAGAAATGCAACGGGTCGACCACCTTGATTCAAGGTAGCAGAGATCGCCACATCTGATGCATCGCACTCGACCACGAAAGGAAGATTTTCATCAATGGAATGAAGCGTGACTTGTTCCAGTTGTCGCTCGAGGAGGTTGAAAGCTGAAATAGCCGTTGCCTCTAATGGAAATGACTTTGCGTGAAGCAGGGGCTGGATCTTGTCGGAGAAGTGGGGTACCCATTTCACATAATAGGCGAACATGTCGAGTGCCCGACGAAGAGAGCCAAGATTCGTAGGGGGAGGGAGCTCCTGAAGCGGACGAAGTCGCTCCGGATCCGGTTTGATGACACCGTTGCCCACCCAGTAGCCAAGGATGTTGACTGATGGTACTGATTTCACAGATTTGGACTCGTTTAAGGTTAAGTTGCGATGACGGAGACCGTCAAAAAATTTCTGGAGGTTGGCATCATGCTCCTTCTGGTCATGACCAGCAATGGTGATATTATCCAGATATGGAAAAGTGTCCGTTAAGTTCTCCTGTTTGACTAGGCTATTCATTGCCCGTTGAAAGACGGCCACCCCATTGGTGACCCCAAATGGACGGCGACGAAACTGGTAAAGCCGACCATTGGCCTCAAAGGCCGTATACTTCTTGTCAGAGTCCTTTAACGACACTTGATGATATGCGCTCTTTAAATCAAAAGTTGCAAATACCTTGTAGTTGGCAAGGTTATTGACCATGTCATTGATGCGTGGTAATGGGTAGGCATCCAGGTCGGTATACTGGTTAATAGTTTGCGAGTAATCGATGCAAAGATGCTTCTTGTGTTGCTTCAGAGGATTTTTAACAATAACGATTTGAGCCCGCCAGGAAGATGAACATGGCTCAATGATACCGTCAGCTAGAAGGCGAGAGATTTCTGTATCGATAAAGGATAGATCATCTTGGCTGAAACGTCGTGATTTAGTGACTATGGGCTTACATCGGGGGGGAAAGATTGGCAAACAAGGAGGGCTTGTCGAGCGAAGCCGCCAAAAGCGCACAAAACGGTACTTTGGAAATAGTAAGCTCCGACTTTGACCCTCCAAACTCGAAAGTGAGTCTTTTGTGTTGTTTCTGGAAATCCTGTCCCAGGAGCACATCACTGCATAGGTACTTGAGCACCCCGAGCCGGGTGGAGAAATAAGTGCGGCCATTGAGAATAAGGTTGACAAGACAAAAGCCGGAAGAATTGGTGGTCAGTGTCGTCAGAGCAATTTCCCTGTCCGAGGGGTAAATACGCAGTTTTAACTTACTGACAGCCCGCTCACTAATGAAACTGTAGGAGCTGCATGAGCCGATTAGTGCACTCAAAATGTGTCCATTTACCGAAACCTTCGTGGCTGCATGGGACAGACTTTGGGGGAAAACAGCTGTGATGGGAGGAGGGGCAGTTTTACCCTTGACAGCTGTACCCTTAGTAGTGGTTCTTGGGGGAGGAGCAGTTTTATAGATTGCAGCTGTAACCTTAGTAGTGGCTCTTGGGGGAGGAGCAGTTTTATAGATAGTAGCTGCAAAACTAACAGGAGCTCTCGACCGGTATACCTTAGAAAAGTGGCCTTTCTTACTAACAGCGGCTCTTGACTGGCATACCTTAGAAAAGTGACCTTTCTTGCTGCAATGATTGCAGGTCGCGTTATGAGCAGGACACAATTTCCTATAATAGAACGCACCTCCACAGAAGAAACACTTCCTTCCAGATTGCCAAGATGCCGCGAGGGCGGGGTCGTCATCAGTGTAGGTTTCTAGGGTAGGGTTGTCATCAGCCAGGTTGGAGTCGTCATCCGTGAGGGCTTCTGCCCGAGGCCTATCGAAAGAGTCACTAAAAGTGACAGCGGCAGCCCGTGCACGTGGTGAAAGATAGGTGTCTGCATTCCTCTTTGCTAAGTCTAGAGAACATGTCTGGTAGCCTGTAACTTGAGGGTTTTATTCTCCAACAGATGCTGACTTATGAAGGGAGACGCAACCCCATTAATAAAGGAATCACAAATTAACTCCCCCTGGTACTGCTCAGCTGTAACAGCTTTAAGATTACAATCCTTGCTGAGCCTGCGAAGTTTCTGAAGGAATTTGTCAAGTGATTCCCCGGGTTGTTGTCGAGTTGTGGCCAGTAGATGCCGAGCAAAAATTTCATTTGGGGACTTGACATATAGCTGCTGTAGTATTTGGATAGCGGCGTCATAGTCTACACAGTCTTCGATATAATCAAACACATGGGGATACATAATTAGCAAGTATCTCTAATTTATCAGGAACATTTTCACCACACTCCCTGAGGAAGTTGCTGAAAGTACGATACCAGTGTTTCCATACCTTAGCAGCTGTAAGTGAATTCGGGTCCAGGTCAAGACGGGCAGGTCTGAGTAGTTTCTCCATGATAGATCGATTACTTGTCTGAGTTCCCTTCTATGGTTCGAGTCGTAGCTGGCTGTTCCCAAAATCACCCAAAGCGTGGAGTTGATAATCAAGTTGATTAAATTGACGTAATAAAACTCATTACACACTTGGTTTGAGCATAAAGCAAGGCTTTAATCAACTTGTTTCAGAACATGGAGGTCTAGTTGTACTTCACTAGTTCCTTGTCTTACAAAATGTCCCTGGAAAGCTGGGGCCGACGCCTGAGTATTTATACTCCTTGGACGGCGCCACCAGCTGGCCGTCCAGCGTTATTTCACAAGTAGTTTCTTGATGAATGATGAGATTTATAACAGGCTCACAGTCTGTTTTCTTGAAGGACCAAGTTGCGATCAATGAGATGAAAGCATTGTACTAGCTTTATCTGTGTTGCAGTCTTTCAGCGGTTGCACGTCATTCAATATTGGTTCTTCCAACAGTTTTGTCACAGCAACTCCCACGTTTCCCATTTATTGGCACATATTTCATTTATCGGAATGGTGTGAAGTCAGTCCCAGAAGAGACAACTCTGTGTCCTGCATTTCAAATGAGGAGAAAGGGAATCTAAAAATAAAGCTATTGCCAGCAGCAAAAGTAGATCTCTACAGTGATTATTATGGATTAGCGTAGCATTCTTCCAGTTCTATAAACATTAGATGTAAATTTTAGCAAAAGGAAAAGGGCAGAATATATTCTGGTTGTTCAGGCAGATGTAAGTAATGCAGGGATCACAGTATGTCACAGCCTCTGGACAGAGAATAATGCAAGGAGAAATGTTTGATATTATTCATACTGTCATTGAATTGCTTTATAATGCCAGTAAGCACAAGGGATCCTGATCCATGGTCTGTCTGCACTAGGGCTGCCAAACCACCCGGATTGCCCTGGCATCTCCAGAAATTACATAATAACATAAGAAGTAAGAGCAGGAGTCAGCCATTTGGCCCCTCGAGCCTGCTCCACCATTCAGTAAGATCATGGCTTATCTTCTACCTCATCTCCACTTTCCTGCACTATCCCCATATCCCTTGATTCCCTTAATATTCAAAAATCTATCGATCTCTGTCTTGAATATACTCAATAACTGAGCCTCCACAGCCCTCTGGGGTAGAGAATTCCAAAGATTCACCACCCTCTGAGTGAAGAAATTTCTCCTCATCTCAGTCCTAAATGGCCGACCCCTTATTCTGAGACTGTGACCCCTGGTTCGAGAATCCCCAGCCAGGGGAAACATCCTCCCTGCATCTACCCTGTCGAGCCCTGTAAGAATTTTGTATGTTTCAATGAGATCACCCTTCATTAGGCCTAGTCTACTCAATCGCTCCTCATAGGACAATCCCCCCATCCCATGAACCAGTCTGGTGAACCTTTGTTGCATTCCCTCTATGGCAAGTATATCCTTCCTTAGGTAAGGAGACCAAAACTGTATACACTATTTCAGGTCTAGTCACACTAGGGCCCTATATAATTGCAGTAAGACGTCTTTACTCTTATACTCAAATCCTCTTGTAATAAAGGCCAACATACCATTAGCTTTCCTAATTGCTTGCTGTACCTGCATGTTAACTTTCAGTGATTCGTGTACAAGGACACCCAAGTCCCTCTGAACACCAACATTTCCCAGTCTCTCAACATTTAAATATACTCTGCTTTTCTATTTTTCCTACCAAAGTGGATAACTTCACATTTCTCCACATTATATTCCATTCGTCATGTACTTGCCCACTCACTTAGCCTGTCTATATCCTCTTGAAGCCTCCTTGCATCCTCCTCACAACTTACATTCCCACCCATCTTTGTATCATCAGCAAACTTGGATATATTACATTTGGTCCCCTCATCCAAATCATTGATGTAGATTGTGAATAGCTGAGGCCCAAGCACTGATCCTCGCGGTACCCCACTAGTTACAGCCTGCCAACCCGAAAATGACCCGTTTATTCCTACTCTCTGTTTTCTGTCTGTTAACCAATCCTCAATCCATGCTGGTATATGAGCCCTAATTTTGTTTAAGAACCTCTTTTGCGTGGCACCTTATCGAATGCCTTCTGATAATCCAAATACACCACATGCACTGGTTCCCCCTTATCTATTCTGCTAGTTACAACACCAAAAAATTCTAACAGATTTGTCAAAACACGATTTCCCTTTCATAAATCCGTGTTGACTCTGCCCAACCCTATTATTATTTTGTAAGTGCCCTGTTACCATGTCCTTAATAATAGATTCTAGCATTTTCCCAACTACTGATGTCAGGCTAACTGGTCTGTAGTTCCCCATTTTCTCTCTCCCTCCTTTCTTAAATAGTGGGGTTACATTTGCTACCTTCCAATCCGCAGGAACCGTTCTAGAATCTATGGAATTTTAGAAAATGACAACCATTGCATCCACTATCTCTATAGCCACCTCTTTCAAAACCCTAGGATGTAGATCATCAGGTCCAGGAGAGTTATCTGCTTTCAGTCCCATTCATTTCTCTAGTACTATTTTTTTACTAATACTAATTTCTTTCAGTTTCTCCTTCTTGCAAGAGCCTTGGTTCTCCACTATTTCTGGGAAGTTTTTTGTATCGTATTCCATGAAGACAGACACAAAGTATTTGTTTAATTTCTCTGCCATTTTCTTATTCCCCATTATAATTTGTCCTGTCTCAGCGTGTAAGGGACCCACATTTACTTTCGCTAATCTTTTCCTTTTTACATACCTATAGAAGCTTTTACACTCTGTTTTTATGTCTCTCGCTAGTTTACTCTCATTCTATTTTCCCTTTCTTTATCAATTTCTTGGTCTTCCTTTGCTGAATTCTAAAATTCTCCCAATCCACAGGCTTACTACTCTTTTTGGCAACATTATAAGCCTCTTCCTTTGATCTAATACAATCTTTAACTTCTCTTGTTAGCCACGGTTGGACCACTTTTCCTGTGGGGTTTTTGTGCCTTAAAGGAATGTATATTTGTTGTAAATTACATGTTCATTCTTTAAATGCTAGCCATTGCTCGTCTACCGTCATACCTTTTAATCTAGTTTCCCAACCTATCTTAGCCAACTCACTCCTCATACCCACGTAGTTTGCTTTGTTTAGATTTAAGACCCTAGTTTCGGATTTAACTAAATCATTTTCAAACTCAATATACAATTCTATCATATTATGGTCACTCTTCCCTAAAGGCCCCTTTTACTACAAGGTTATTAATTAACCCTTTCTCATTGCACAATACTGGATCTAAAATAGCCTGTTCCCTAGTTGGTTCCTCAACATACTGATCTAGAAAACTATCTTGCATACATTCCATGAATTCGTCCTCCACACTATCACTACAAATATGGTTTGCCCAGTCTATATGTAGATTAAAGTCCCCCATGATTACTGTAATACCCTTGTTACATGCGCCTCTAATTTCCTGATTTATACTCTGCCCTACATTACAACTACTGTTTGGGGACCTATAAACAACTCCCACCAATGTTTTCTGCCCCTTGCTGTTTTTTAGCTTCATCCAAACTGATTCTATTTCTTGATTTTCGGAGCCAAGATCCTTCCTCTCGACTGTCTTTATCACATCCTTTATTATCAGGGCTACACCTGCTCCTTTTCCATTTTGCCTATCTCTTCTAAAAGTTAAGTATCCTGAAATATTTAGTTCCCAACCTTGGCCACTTTGCACGTCTCTGTTATGGCTATTAGACCAAACCTGTTAATTTCTCTCTCTGCTATTAGTTCATCTATTTTGTTGCGAATGCTTCGCGCATTCAGATATTTTAGCTTTGACTTATTTCTATTTTTCCCTGATGTCACCTTAGTCACTGATGCCTTATTACCTTTGTTACTCTCTCCGTCCCTTCCTGACCCGCTCTGCTTATTTTTACCCAAAACTCTGCTCTGCCCCGGAGCCTTGACATTTCTCTCGCTGCTTTTAAATTTATTCTTTCCTGAATCCTCTCGCCCCCCCCCTTCATTAGTTTAAAGCCCTGTCTACTGCCCTAGTTATTCGGTTCGCCAGGACACTGGTCCCAGCCCGGTTTAAGTGGAGCCTGTCCCAACGGAACAGCTCCCTCTTTCCCCAGTACTGGTGCCAGTGCCCCATGAACTAATCCCTTCCTCCCACACCACTCTGAGCCACACATTTAAACCTCTAATCTGTTTGTCCCTATGCCAATTTGCGTGTGGCTCAGGTAACAATCCAGAGATTATTACCTTTTTGAGGTTCTGCTTTTTAATTTGGATCCTAGCTCCTCAAACTCCCTCAGCAGAACCTCATTCCTAGTTCTACCTATGTCTTTGGTTCCAACGTGGACCACGACAACTGGATCCTCCCACCCGAAGTTCTTCTCCAGCTGCGAGGAGATGTCTTTAACTCTAGCACCGGGCAGGCATCACAACCTTCAGAACTCTGTCACAGCTGCAGAGAACAGTATCTATCCCCCTGACTATACCGTCCCCTACCACAACTACATTCCCTTTCACTCCCCCCACTTGAATGGCCTCCTGCACCATGGTGCCATGGTCAGCTTGCTCATTCATTCTGCAGATTTTTCCTTCACCCACACAGGCAGCAAGAACCTCATACCTGTTGGACAAGGGCTGAGGCTCCTCCAGCACTGCACCTGGGGTCCCCTTACCTGCCTGAGTTGCAGTCACACCCTCCTGTCCCTGACAAGCAACCAGACCTGTACCACTACCTAACCTAAGGGGTGTGACTGCCTCCTGGATCCAAGTGTCCAGGTAACTCTCCCCATCCCTGATGCCCTGCAATGTCTGCACCTCAGACTCCAGCTCAAAAACTCTGAGCTGAAGTTCCTCAAGATGCAGGCACTTACTGCAAATGTGGTTTTCCAGGATAACAATGCTCCCCACAAACTCCCACCTGCTGTAGTTGCGGCACACCACCTGCACTGCCATCCCTATATGACCTTGTTTTATTTAATTAAATTTGTAATTAGATAACTTAGTTTACAGTGTCGTTTCTTGACTACAGGAAACCTTCGAATAACCGGAACGCTCTAACCACCGGCAAAATTCAGGAGTCGGTTCAGATAACTTTTATTACTTTTATTACATTTTTTTACTCCATTTGTTGCTGTGCAAAGGTGTAGCTGAAGCTGTTGCTAAGCTACAGAGACGCTTGCAACTTGTGCCGATTGTTTTGAAGCTGTTGCGCAACAGGGTTTGTTGCTTTATACGGAGCTCTGCGCTCCGTATCTTTTACTATAGCGTTCGGTTATCCGGAATTGTTGATGAACCGGCAACACGTCGGTCCCGTCCGTGCCGGATACCAGAAAGTTTCCTGTACTTACATAATCTAGATTGCGTTAAGGGTACTGAAATTAAATATCTACCAATAACAACAAGTAGTGTAGGCAAAAAGCAGCAACTCCTTCCCCCTCTTCTCCAAATTCCCACTCTTTCTAAATTCCCAAATAAAACATTCTGTTCAAGTCCACTCCGCACAGAGTGGGATTAAGCGGAATTAATGATAAATCTCCAGGACATTGCTGCGAGCAACTCGGAAGAAAAAGCAACAGGGCATTAAAAAATTGGTCTATTTATAATTTTCGTTTTTAGATTCATAAAATCATAGAATGATACAGCGCAGAAGGGGGCCATTCGGCCCATCGTGCCTGTGCTGGCTCGTTGAAAGAGCTATTCAATTAGTCTCACTCCACTGCTCTTTCCCCTAAGACTTGAAAAATTTTCTCCTTTTAAGTATTATCCCATTCCTTTTTGAGAGTTGTTACTGAATCTGCTTCCATCACGTTTTCAGGCAGTGCATTCCAGATCATAACAACTCACTGTGTAAAAAACAAATGTTCTCCTCATCTCCCCTCTGGTTCTTTTGCCAGTTACCTTAAATCTGTGTCCTCTGGTTACCAACCTTCCTGCTGCTAGAAACAGTTTCCCCTTATTTATTCTATCAAAATCCTTCATGATTTTGAACACTGCTATCAAATCTCCTCAACCTTCTCAGCTCTAAGGAGGACAATCCCAACTAGTCTCTCCATGTAACTGATGTCCCGCACCATGTAACCATTCTAGTAAATCTCCTCTGCACCCTCTCTAAGGCCTTGACATCCCTCCTAATGTTTGTGCCCAGAATTGGACACAGTACTCCAGCTGGGGCCTAACCAGTGATTTATAAAGGTTTAGCATAATGTACTCTTTGCGTCTGTTTATGAAGCCAAGGATCCCATATGCTTTTTTAAGAGCCTCCTCAGCTTGTCCTGCCACCGTCTAAGATTTGTGTACGTACACCCCCCCCAGGTCTTTCTGTTTTTGGACCCCTTTGAAAGTTGGACCATTCAGTTTATATTGCCTCTCCTCAACCTTCCTACCAAAACACATCACTTCGCACTTCTGTGTTAAATTTCATCTGCCCATTTCACCAGTCTGTCTATGTCCTCCTGAAGTCTGTTACTATCCTCCTCACTGTTTACAACATTTCCGAGTTTCGTGTCATCTGCAAACTTTAAAATTATGTCCTGTATACCCAAGTTCAGGTCATTAATATATATCAAAAAGAGCAGTGGTCCGAATACTGACCCTTGGGGGACACCACTCTATACTTCCCTCCAGTCTGAAAAACAGCCGTTCACCACTGCTCTCTGCTTTCTGTCCCCATGTCAATTTTTTATCAACGCTGCCATTAGTTATAAAAATACTGGAGAATATTTCTTTATTAGTTACAAAAATATTGCAGAGAGTAAAAAAGGCTGTTTAACGTAGTGGGACGGTTGGAGACGGGATGTCATGAGGAAACCTCTAGGAATACATCCAACCAGAGCTGGCAAACCCTATTCTTCACTGACATAAATGTTTGCAAAAAAAAATGTATATAATATTGATAAGTTTTTGTGTTTCTAGTGATCAATGAGTTTGTTCATTTTTGATCTATCATTGCATGTGTTTTAATGTTTTAAGTCTTTCTATGACTTTTCCCTTTTCCAATTGCTTTTTTTCTGGGTTATGCAAGCATGACACTCCTCAACCATCTCACCATAAACCACTAAAAATAACATTTATGACGATGTACATTAAAAAAAAATGCGCAAAGCACAAATTTATCCATTAATTTGACTTCAGCTTTCTCCCCTTCTTGATAGAAGCAGCATGATGGCATTTCCCAGGCCTCTGACTATCCTGGACTCTGGGTACACTTTGCAAACAACCATACTGTGCTCTGGGCTGCAATTCCCCAGGAGCCATGATGGCTTTCTTTAGTAAGGAAACTCTCAGCAGCTGCCACTGGCCATCTTCCCCCAAGCATCTGCCTCCCACCCTGGCAGCCAGGAGTATAAATTCCATGGAGCATCACCTGATGAGACACTTTCTCGTGTTTCTTTTCTTCATCTGCACCATCCCGACCTGCCTGTAATTTCTCTGTGGCCTATTATATCCTCCCATTATCTCTCCGTGAAGTAGTGCAAATGTGAGGCATGAGGAATGTTGCTGGACAGAAAGGTACAACTAGAGTGAGAAAGTGAAACGAAATGAGCAAGTAGAAGCAGAAAGAGACGAGAAGTGAACGAGGCAAAAGCAGTGAAGGAGAGGATGAGGAAAAGCAAGTTCCCAACTTTATTCCAACAGCCCTGTGTTACAGGGAACAGAGACTGGCACTGAAAGATATTTGGAAATAAAAAACTGTTATCAGTAAAAGTGACCATGAAGCTATTGAATTGTTATAAAAACCCAACTGGTTTACTAATATCCTGTAGGGAAGGAAATCTGCCGTCCTTACCCAGTCTGGCCTATTTGTGACTTCAGTCCCATACCAACGTGGTTGACTCTTAACTGCCCTCTGACGTGGCCTAGAAAGCCACTCAGTTGTGCTGCTGAAGGGATATTTACTAGTCTTAGCCCCTTTAGAGCTACCCCGGATCAGGCGTATTTCTCAGACGTTCACTTTCAACTGAAGTTTGAGGTAGCCGAATCCTAAAGACACTTAATTGGGTCTAAAGGTCCGGGCTATCTCTCCCTAAAGGAAAGGAACAACCAGAGACTGTTACCGTCCTCCAGACAGCACTTTTAATAAGTTTAGCTAGACTGTAACGTCCTGGATATTGAGGTTCTGGAAAACTCCCTCAGAATTCTCCAACTCTTCACCAAAGAGTGTACAGAAATTGAGTTCGTGAGTTTTTGATACAGAAGATTTAATGCGAGACAATTCTAAAAATATATAGAGATTTATTAAAGAACCGGCATGCAATTTACAGTTGGTGAAACAGTCAATCGCAACTTTAACCGTTCTAAAAAGGGAAAACATACGATCTTATTATTAACAGAGAATCTTACTTTTAAATCTTAACTTTGCTACAGTATTACAGTTCTTAAAGTTTTCTTATACACGATATCCATCAATATCAAATATACCTATGATCCCCGAGGTACAAAGAGTGGTAGACTACAGAGCCGCCTCTGAAGCCGAGAATCGCTTTACCCGATTAAAGCGAGTCTGATATCCCATTTGAGAGTTCTATATTTATACCCTTTTTCAGTGGTATTTCCTTTAAGGTTTTCTGCTGATGCAAGTTAATTATCTCTATCCATCTTTCTGCCAACCTCTGCAAGTCTTACTGCCACATCAGCCAGAATCTTCTCATCTCCAGGTGTTCAAGAGTCACCATATAAAAATGGTGTGAACGGCAGGTGTTCCTTATTTTATGTCATCTTTACGAGGGCAGATGTTCCTTATCTATGTGCCATCTTTACGAAGTTTAAATTAGAACACCTTATCCAGGGTGAACCATTGTTTTGTTCCCAAAAGGTCAGCTTGTTGGAGCCGGCACCTTCTGTTTCAATAAGGTTCTTTATTCAGGGTCAACAACTGTCTTATCTCAATAGCCAGAATGCTTTCACAGCTATTTCATAGTTAGGTTTCTAAATTTCCAAACACAGTTTGTCATGTTTTAATAAGGCCAGAATACTTTCATAAAATAGTGTATTTTTCTAAATAGGTTATATGGCTTATTCCTTCACACTGCCACTTTCTTGGCAACTAGGGATTGACGATAAATGTCAGCCATGTCAGGCGACGCCCTTATCCCGAAAATGAATATGTTAGCAGAAAGGGTTGAGCAGGGTGGGGTGGGGTGAGGGAGAGAGACCCATCCTTAAGGGGACCAAGGGCCAGAGAGACCTTGGTCATAGGAAAGGGAGGCTGAGAGACATGCTTTTGGGGATGGAGTCAACGGATACAGAGTAAGGATGACATCCTGTGGGGTGGGGTGGGGTAGGGAAGAGAGAGACAGACTTTGTTCAGGGATGGGTGGGATGACCAGATCCTTTTGGGAATGGCTGAGAAAAGGAAGAGACAGATTCCCTGTTGTTGGGGGTGATGAGAACACCTTTAGAAGAAGGCAAGAGACCATTTTGAGACAGTGCGGGAAAGGGAGAGAGACCATGTTGAATGTAGGAATGAGGAGAAAGAGGGAGGGAACCCTTGTTGCAGGTTGGGGGGTAATTTTTGGCTCTGTTGGGAACAGGAGGGCAAAGCCTAAGCCCTCCATTTTGTCTCTGGTCAGCACCTACCTCTGGCCTTAACTTCATCAGTCTCACTGTACCACTTGGGCTGAGTCAGGAATTGTGGAACTTGGCGTACTGTTCAATCCTGAGCGCAGCTTCCCATCCAGCATTTACCCCATTACTGAGATGGGTTTTTTTTCCACCATTGCCACATTTTCTAATCTCTTTCCTTGCACTGCAGAAACCCTTGTCTATACCTTCATGATGGGAAAGCTTGGCTTCAGTAATGCTTTCTTGCCTCCCTGCCTCAACCCTCCACAAGTTTCAACTCATCCATATTGCTGCATCTCATGCTGTCACCTACACTAAATCCCACACTCTCACTTCTCCAGGCGCTGCTGGCTCCATGTGACCTTGCAGTTTGACTTCAAAATTATTGTTCTTGCTTTCAAATCACTCCAGGGGCTCATCCCACACCTATCTTCGTGATTTCCATCTACTGTACTTCCCCACATGCATTCTCTGCTTCTCTAACACTAGACAGCTCCTTGTTTCCCCTACCTTGTCCACTTCATTACTGTTGGCTGCACTCCAACTTTCTACAACTCGCTGCCCACTTCCCTCCATCTTGCCACCTCCCTCCCTCCTTTCAAAAACATTCTCAAAGCCCTTCCATCAACTGCGGCCTGATTCTTCCCCCAACTCTACATTTTTGCCTTTTGGTTGCATAAAGCTGGCTTGTATTCCCTTGAGTGCAGAAGATTAAGGAGTGATCTAATCGAGGTGTTTAAAATGTTAAAAGGGTTCGATAGGGTAGATACAGAGAAACTATTTCCTCTGGTGGGGAATCGAGGACAAGAGGGCACAATCTTAAAATTAGAGCTTGGCCATTCAGGAACAAAATCAGGAAGCACTACTTCACGCAAAGGGCAGTGGGAATCTGAAACTTTTCCACCCCACCCCCCAAAAGACTGGGTCAATTGTAGCTTTCAAGACTTGAGATCGATAGATTTTTGTTAAGTAAGAGTATCAAGGGATAGGGAGCAGAGGTGGGTAAATGGAGTCGAGGTACAAGTCAGCCATGATCTAATTCAATGGTGGATAGGCTTGAGGGGCTGAATGGCCTACTCCTTTTCCTTTTTTTTTTGCATATTAATGGCACAAACCGTTGGTGTCTATGCTGAAACTTTCTTTTGGTAAAATCACATCCAAAACTGAATCAAAACATAACCTGATGATTCACAATGTACTTGACAAAGAATAAAGGATACCCAGAAGTAATTTCAAAACTATAATCTTTGGCCTATAATGACACTCAAAACCTTCAAGTTTTGCTTTTGTGGATTGTGCTGTTGTCTGAATCCTTTTGTTACATTGTCAAAGAAAGGACTTGCATTTATATAACTGCTGTCACAACCTCAGGACGTGAAAGCACTTCACAGCCAATTAATTAATTTTTAATTCTAATCACCATTGTTATGCATACATTGTTACCAAGTGATTACTCATTGTTATTACTCGAGCCATTCTTTCTCAGACCAAAGCTGTGAAACTCCTTGACCTAGAAATTTGACTACGCAGTGCCTGTTTTTTGGGCAATAGCGGTCTCCTAAGCTTCCAATATGGCGGGCAGGAAGTCCATGCTCATTGCGAGCTGAAAGTACGCCTCCCACCATATTGGTGTCGGCAAAAAAAATTGGCGTGCAGCGCCCATGCTTGTTTGAAGTCCCCACTGCAATATTGGGTTGACCTGAACGCAGCGGGCTCTGGGCCTAACAGGCAGTCCTTAAAGTGATTGCTACAGGCCACAATCAACAAGGTAAATGCTTAAAATATGCTTACCTAAATGTGGAGCGCCTACACTGCAGATTCACCAGGATAATACCGGTTAAATTGGAAGGACAGGTTGCATAAACTTGGTTTGTATTCTGTTGAGTATAGAGGATTGAGCGGTGATCTAATTAAGGAGTTTATATAATGATAAAGGGATTCGATAGTGTAGATCCAGAGAAACTATTTTCTCTGTTTTTGGGGAATCCAGAACAAGGGTGCATAAACTTAAAAGTTAGAGCCAGGCCATTTAGGAGTGAAATCAAGAAGCACTTTTTCACACAAAGGGAAGTGGTAATATGGAATTCTCTTCCCCCCCACCCCCCCTCAAAGGCTGGGACAATTAAAGCTTTCAAGACTGAGATCTATAGGTTTTTGTACGGTAAAGCTATGGAGAGATATCGAGCTAAGGCAAGTAAATGGAGTTGATCAGTAGTGATCTAACTAAATGACGGATCAGGCTTGAGCCGTGCAGCTTAGTGTGAACGTTGTTGGTGGACCATGAGCAAATGTAGGTCAACAAGCGCAGGGATGAAGGGTAAATGGGACTTGCTGCGTGTTAGGATACATGCAGCAGAGTTTTGGATGAGCTCAAATTCATTGTGTGTGAAAAATGGGAGGTTGGCCAGGAGAACATTGGAATAATCGAGTCTGGCAAATAACACACAATTGTTTTGTTATGCGTGTTGTAGGACCAACATAGAATGTGTGCTCATTTTTAAAATTCATTTATTTATTGTCCATTCCTAGTTGCCCTTGAGAGGGTGGCAGTGAGCTGCCTTCTTGAACCGCTGCGGTCTGGGGGGTGGAGGAGGAGAACGTGGTGCAGGTGTAAAGTGGGTGGGGGTGGGAGAGCATGATCCAGGCCTAACGGGGGGGGGGAGAACGTGATCTGTCTTCCATCTGGATCGCGTTCTTGCTTTTATCCTCACCCTCCTTTAGACCTGGATCACATTCTTCCGCCCTCCCCACTGTTCTCACCGTGCTCCCCCCTCAACATGTTCCTGACCTCCCCTCCTGTCTATGCTCCTGACCTCCCCATGAGTTCCTGACCTTCTCCCCATCTCTCTCCCCTGCCCAAGCTCCTACCTCTCTGGGTTACTCCTCTTCCTTACCCATCGATCTCCTCTCTTCCTTTCCCCCCTCCGACCTTCTCTGCACGGAGCTGAGGAAAGTGTGGCGGTGCAGGCTGCAGCCACCGCACCGTTTGGTATTGCGCATGTGCGACCGGATCTGTTTTAACGATGTTGGTTGAGGGATAAATATTGGCCAGGACACTGGGGAGAACTCCCCTGCTCTTCACAATAGTACGGTCGGCTCTTTAATGGCCACCTGAGAGAGTAGAGTTGGTTTAACATCTCATCCAAAAGTACCTCCGACAGCACAGCGCTACCTTAGTACTGCACTGAAGTGTCAGCCAGGATTATGTGCTCAAGTCTCTGGAGTGGGGCTTGAACTCTCAACTTTCTGACTCGGAGGCAAGAGTGCTACCCACAGAGCCACAGCTGACACGGATCATGCCTTAGGCTGTGGGCTGCCACCAAGGTCAGACCTGTGGGACATTTTCCTTAACAATTGCTTGTCGCTGGATTTTGTTTTTGTGCCACTCAGGCTAAAATGAGAAGAAAGTTAAGTGCTATAATTGATGTAGAGTGGAATTGTTGATATTAACAGAGGCATACAGGATCTCTATGGCTGCTAAATGCAGGAGCGCCATAATACCATGTGGTTCACCTGAACCAGGAACTGTGATTCTAATAGTGGCTTGAGTAATGAATGTGTTAAAAGGAAATCTCTTCACATGTTGCTGTAGTCTAGCATTGATTCATACAGAACAATTGCCGGCTGTGCTGTCCTGATCTATAACGTTCTTTCATTGCTAATTTAAATATATATTGAATATTCTGATGCCCTTTGTTGCAGGCTCTCACAAACCTGACATGTTGTGGTTGATTGGAGCATAAATTGCAGTGCCTGGAATGGTAATACATTGTGTACGGAACAATTCAAGTGCGGCGGGGGGAGCGGTTAGCGAGTGTGGTTTCAAATTGAAATATTGCAGTGTCTTCGAGCCATCGATCAACTCCTGGACTTGTCGTGTGCTGTGACCTTGTGAAAACTAGTTGTGGGACTGTCTTTTTATTTTCCAGTGATAGCTAGGGGTGCTTTCTCTTCTCTTGAGTTGGGGGTGGCGGCGGGGGGTGGTGCCTGTCACTGTACAAATGAGATTTGATATTTCCAACTAAGCTTAAAGCAAGCCCGAATGGCAGTCGATATACGCTTCCTGGTTACATCTGCATCTCATTCCGAGACTTAGATCAAATGCCATTGACAGCATTGTTATTTTATGACTCCTTGTCTAAATATGCACAGATTTGTTGCTAGGAATATATGTTGTTGAGGCAGTTTGATACTTGTTCAGCTGTAAGGTTAGAATGCGATGCTCTTGAGCTCTGATACAGTGTTAGTACAGCTACACAGAATTTTGAGATCTTAAATCTTCTGTGTGACTCTGCGAGAGATTGAAGGATTAAAAAAAAAAAAGTTTTCAACATAGGATGAGAGTCTCTCAAGATATTTACTTCTTCCATCCCCTCTTTCTGCATCCACATATGTCAGTGCGCCACTTAAAGGCTGTTGGGAGATGCACATGCATGGCTCAGGGCTACACTCTCATGATTGCTGTGCTGGTCTGTTTCTTCTCTCACATCACCTTCCCATTTATGTGGCAAAACTTTACTCAGCACATTCCCAAAGTGGCAAAGCTGAGATTGGGATCTTGATGTATTCACACAAAGTCACCTTACATCATCTCAAATTCTGGCCAGCAGGTGTTGTTCAGTGAATCTAGAAACCCCAAACTGTAATACAAGAAGTCTTAAATGAGTAATTACGTGTTTGGAACAGACAAGAGGGTTTACCTGTCGTGCAGGTGATGCCAACACATTGGCATGGACCCATTGCATACCATTGTGTGGCACAGCAGGTTAGAACACTGATGTCCAATCACACAGTTTATCTACAAAGTATTAACCATGCACACTGTCTCTGAAAAGGAATTGAACCATGGTTTTTCTGAAGCAGTCACATTGCAGTGTGCTCGTGTCAGCTTCTCTTGCCTGCCATCAAACATTGGATACCCATTCTAACTAAAGTAGTGGAGCGTTGTGTAAGTGTCATTCTCGATACGTTTCCATAATACCAGTGGAAACGTATTGGGGAGTCCAAAACTAGGGGCCATAAATACAAGACAGTCACCAATAAATCCAATAAGGAATTCGAGAAAAACTTCTAAACTCAGAGAGTGGTGAGAATGTGGAACTTGCTACCACATGGAGTGGTTGAGGTGAATAGCATAAATGCATTAAAGGGGAAGCTAGATAAGTACATGAGGGAGAAAGGAATCGAAGGATATGTTGACAGGATTATATGAAGTAAAGTGGGAGGAGGCTCATGGAGCATTAGCACCAGCATAGACCAATTGGGCCGAATGGCCTGTTTCTGTGCTGTAAAATTCTATGTAATTTAAAATAAAGCCATTGGTACTGATTCCATTGCTGTGCTGATTGCGCATGGAGCGATTGAGTGTAACTTTCTTACCCCTGTTGGGATTCTTCCTAGATCGTACTGGAGAACAGTAGTCGAGAAGACAAGCACGAGTGTCCATTTGGTCGTAGCAGCATCGAGCTCACCAGGATGCTGTGCGAAATCCTCAAAGTGGGAGAACTTCGTAAGTTTTCATCTTGCTATTCTAAATACAGTCGCATAGTTTCAGTTAAAATACTGTGCAAAGAAGGCGCCTCTGTTAGTACCCATGCTGTTAAAAAGTTTAAAGGAAAAATGAATAAGTTTAACATTCTTTTTATGTTATGTTCCTGTCAATTTAATTTTTTGGGAAGGGACGGGGTTTTGAACGTGAGACTTTGGCCCATTCTTGGGTTTCTGTGCCCTGCACCACTAATGATGGCGAGGGCAGTGTGGCGATTGGGCTCCAGGCCACTACCAGTGCTGCTACTCGGAGCTGCACATATCAAAGAGCAACTCCTCCAGCTATTCATTCTTACGGAAGCATCTGGCCTTTGCTTGGCACCTTCCAAAATGGCACCACTAGAAACTCTGTGTGGGAGAACTCTCGGGTTGACCCCACATCCCACAGCTCCAATGTGTATTTACTAGTGCTGATGACACTAATGGACCCCCGCTCTCCCCACTTCAGTGGGTTACTAAGCACAACACTGAAGCCGCTGAAATATTTTTTGCTAAGAATGATAGCTAAACAGAGGGATCGCAGGCGTTCTTAGCGATTGAAATCTGTTTATTGCTGTCCCCAACCCCTTTCCAATACTGTTTAATCACACATATATTGTCCAACCCCTCTGAGAACCTGACTCTGCTATTCTGAGAGGAGAGATGGCTTTTATAAAAAAATAAAATTGACAAATCAATGTTGAATTTGGTCTAGTGCTGCGAGCATCTCGGGTGTAAAAGTGGCAGATAGGTTCAGTTGCCCAGTTTACTCAACCTATTCACCCCTTCAGTGAGTAAAAATTTCAGAGTAGGTGGAGGAAAGGGGCAGGATTTGTTTTATCTGGTGGTGACCATTACATTCACTGAGTTGCTAAGATTTTTGAAATCTTATTTGTACTTACTGATGGTTGATGAGCAGCATCTCTTGGCAACTTAGACTGCAGAGAGAGGTCAATTTATTACTGGTAGGTTGACAAAATTGCTGGGAATGACTGAGAAAGTTTTGGAAATGTTAACAACAACTACTTGCATCTATGTAGTAAACCATCCTAAGGCGCTTCACAGGAGCATTCTCAAACAAAATTTGACACTGAGCCACATGAGATATTAAGACAGGTGACAAGAGGTAAGTTTTAAGGAGGGTCTTAAAGGAGGAGAGCGTTGTAGAGAGTCTGAGAGCTTTAGGAAGGGAATTCCAGAGCTTAGGGCCGAGGCAGCTGAAGGCACGGCCGCCAGTGATGGAGCGATGAAGATCGGGGATGGGCAAGAGGCCAGAATTGTTAACACAAATAGAGGACAGCAACAGTTTAATCTTTGCCTGTGTTTCTTTTGTAAGTAGGTTAATGAGGTTTGTGGCACTGTCCAGGCCATCTTATTTTAATGCTGTACCAAACCCCATTGATATGTAAAGTACTGAAAATATTTGTAACAAGGTTTGCGATTAAGAACATTGAGACTGATAGCCCATGTAATCGTACAGAAGTCTGTTATTATTATGGAGTGAGATGTACCAAAAGTGCATGACATTTTACAATCAAAATGAGTAAGATGTGATCGAGAAAGGTACATAAGCATTTGAAGCAGGAGGGCGAGCAGGACAGGGGGATTCGTTTTAGATTGTTACAGGGCTATGGGGAGAGAATGGGGCAGTGGGATTAGTTTTGGATTTATACAGGGCTATGGGGAGAAAATGGGATTTGTATGGGGTTGATACAGGGCTATGGGGAAAGAGTAAGACATTGTGATTAGTTTTGGATTGGTACAGGGCTATGGGGAGAGAGCGGGGCAGTGGGATTAGTTTTGGATTGGTACAAGGCTATGGGAGAGAGCAGGGCAGTGGGATTAGTTTTGGATTGGTACAGGGATATGGGGAGAGAGCGGGGCAGTGGGATTAGTTTTGGATTGGTACAGGGCTATGGGAGAGAGCAGGGCAGTGGGATTAGTTTTGGATTGGTGCAGGACTATGGAGAGAGCGGGGCAGTGGGATTAGTTTTGGATTGGTACAGGGCTATGGGAGAGAGCAGGGCATTGGGATTAGTTTTGGATTGGTGCAGGACTATGTGGAGAGAGCGGGGCAGTGGGATTAGTTTTGGATTGGTACAGAGCTATGGGAGAGAGCGGGGCAGTGGGATTAGTTTTGGATTGGTACAGGGCTATGTGGAGAGAGCGGAGCAGTGGGATTAGTTTTGGATTGGTACAGGACTATGTGGAGAGAGCGGGGCAGTGGGATTAGTTTTGGATTGGTACAGGGCTATGGGAGAGAGCAAGGCAGTGGGATTAGTTTTGGATTGGTGCAGGGCTATGGGAGAGAGCGGGGCATTGGGATTAGTTTTGGATTGGTGCAGGGCTATGGGAGAGAGCGGGGCAGTGGGATTAGTTTTGGATTGGTGCAGGGCTATGGGAGAGAGCGGGGCAGTGGGATTAGTTTTGGATTGGTGCAGGGCTATGGGAGAGAGCGGGGCAGTGGGATTAGTTTTGGATTGGTGCAGGGCTATGGGAGAGAGCGGGGCAGTGGGATTAGTTTTGGATTGGTGCAGGGCTATGGGAGAGAGCGGGGCATTGGGATTAGTTTTGGATTGGTGCAGGGCTATGGGAGAGAGCGGGGCATTGGGATTAGTTTTGGATTGGTGCAGGGCTATGGGAGAGAGCAAGGCATTGGGATTAGCTTTGTTCCTAGAGAGCAAATAATAAAAACGACAACAGAGAAGGTCATAGACTTAGGTAGCAGTGGGGAAATTAAAAACCAGAGCGTATCAGGAAGGGGCAGAAGGTATGGAGTAAAAGGTAAAGTAATAAAAAGGGCAAAAGCAGGAACTAAGTGTCACAAAACATATTTGAAAGTTCTCTATCTGAATGCATGTAGCATTCGTAACAAAATAGACGAGTTAATGGCACAAATAACTACATATGGGCATGATCTTGTGGCCATTACAGAAATATGGCTGCAGGGTGACAATGCCAGGGAATTAAACATACCAGGTTATTTAACGATCAGGAAGGACAGGCAGGAAGGAGGGGAGGTGGGGTGGCTATGTTAATAAAGGAAGGAATCACTGTAATACAGAGAAATGATATTGGGTCAAAAGATCAGGATAATGAAACAGTTGGGTGGAGATAAGGAATAATAAGGGGAAAAAAACACTAGTGGGTGTAGTCTATAGGCCTCCGAACAGTTGCAACTCTGTTGGACGGAGTATCAATCAGGAAATAGTTGAGGCTTGCAATAAGGGAACATCTATAATTATGGGGGATTTTAACTATCCTATTAATTGGACAAATCAAATTGGGCAGGGCTGCCTTGAGGATGAGTTCATTGAGTGTATTAGGGATGGGTTTCTTGAGCAGTATGTAACTGAACCGACCAGGGGGCAAGCAACCTTAGATCTGGTCCTGTGTAACGAGACAGGATTAATTAAAAATGTCCTAGTAAAGGATCCCCTTGGAATGAGTGACCATAACATGGTTGAATTCCATATTCAATTAGAGGGTGAGAAGGTTGGATCTCAAACAAGCATGCTAAGCTTGAATAAAGGAGACTATGAAGGTATGAGAGCAGAATTGAGTAGAGTGGATTGGGAAAATAGATTAAAGGGTAAGACGATACATGATCAGTGGTGTACATTTAAGGAGTTATTTTACAACTTCCAAAAAATATATATTCCACGGAGAAGAAAAGGGTGTAAAAGAAAAGACAGCCATCCGTGGCTAAGTAAAGAAATTAAGGATAGTATTCGACTAAAAACAAGGGCATATAAGGTAGCCAAATCTAATGGGAGGATAGAGGATTGGGAAAACTTTAAAAGACAGCAAAAAATAACAAAAAGATTGATTAAGAAAGGGAAGATAGATTATGAAAGTAAATTAGCAAAAAATATAAAAATAGATAGAGTTTTTATAGTTATATAAAAAGAAAAAGGGTGGCTAAAGTAAATGTTGGCACCTTAGAGGATGAGACCGGGAAATTAATGGTGGGAAATATGGAGATGGCAAAAACACTGAATGAATATTTTGTATCAGTCTTTACAGTAGAGGACACTAAGAATATCCCAACACTGGACAAACAGGGGGCTATAGGGGGGGGGGAGCTAAACACGATCAAAATCACTGAAGAAGTGGTACTCGGTAAAATAATGGGACTCAAGGCGGTTAAATCACCTGGACCTGATGGCTTACATCCTAGGGTCTTGAGGGAAGTGGCGGTAGGGATTGTGGATGCATTGGTAATAATTTTCCAAAACTCCCTGGACTCAGCAAAGGTCCCGGCAGACTGGAAAACTGCTAATGTAACACCCTTATTTAAAAAGGGCGGTAGACAGAAGGCTGGAAACTATAGACCGGTTAGCCTAACATCTGTGGTAGGTAAAATTTTGGAGTCCATTATTAAGGAGACAGTAACAGGACATTTGGATAATCATAATTTAATAGGACAAAGTCAGCATGGTTTTATGAAGGGGAAGTCATGTTTGACAAATTTGCTGGAGTTCTTTGAGGAAGTAACATATAGGGTGGATAAAGGGGAACCAGTGGACGTAGTGTATTTAGACTTCCAAAAGGCATTTGACAAGGTGCCACACAAAAGATTATTGCTTAAGATAAAAAAATCACGGGATTGGGGTTAATATTCTGGCATGGATAGAGGATTGGCTATCTAACAGAAGGCAGAGAGTTGGGATAAATGGTTCATTCTCAGACTGGCAATCAGTAACTAGTGGTGTTCCGCAG
This sequence comes from Somniosus microcephalus, assembly GCF_052327205.1. Taxonomy (NCBI): domain Eukaryota; kingdom Metazoa; phylum Chordata; class Chondrichthyes; order Squaliformes; family Somniosidae; genus Somniosus; species Somniosus microcephalus. Next base: position 273,623,897 of record NC_140991.1, on the reverse strand, counting down.
GGGTCAGTGCTGGGTCCCCAACTCTTTACAATCTACATTAACGATTTGGAGGAGGGGACCGAGTGTAACATATCAAAGTTTGCAGATTATACTAAGATGGGAGGGAAAGTAGTGAGTGAGGAGGACATAAAAAACCTGCAAGGGGACATAGACAGGCTAAGTAAGTGGGCAGAGATTTGGCAGATGGAATACAATGCTGGAAAGTGTGAGGTTATGCACTTTGGCAGGAAAAATCGTAGAGCAAGTTATTATCTTAATGGCAAGAAACTGGAAAGTACTGAAGTACAAAGGGATCTGGGGGTCCTGGTACACGAAACTCAAAAGGTTAGTATGCAGGTGCAGCAAGTGATTAAGAAGGCCAATGGAATGTTGGCTTTCATTGCTAGGGGGATAGAATATAAAAATAGGGAGGTATTGCTTCAGTTGTACAAGGTATTGGTGAGACCGCACCTGGAATACTGCATACAGTTTTGGTGTCCATACTTAAGAAAAGACATACTTGCTCTCGAGTCAGTACAAAGAAGGTTCACTCGGTTAATCCCAGGGATGAGGGGATGGACATATGAGGAGCGGTTGAGTAGATTGGGACTCTACTCATTGGAGTTCAGAAGAATGAGAGGCGATCTTATTGAAACATATAAGATTGTGAAGGGGTTGGACCGGGTGGATGTGGGGAGGATGTTCCCGATGATGGGTGAAACTAGAACTAGGGGGCATAGTCTTAGAATAAGGGGCTGCTCTTTCAAAACTGAGATGAGGAGGAACTACTTCACTCAGAGGGTGGTAGGTTCATGGAATATGCTGCCCCAAAAAGCTGTAGAAGCTACATCATTACATAAATTTAAAACAGAAATAGACAGTTTCCTAGAAGTAAAGGGAATTAAGGGTTACGGGGAGCGGGCAGGAATTTGGACATGAGTCTAGGTTCGGATCGGACATGGCCCTGTGGGTAGCGGAGCGGGCCCAGGGGCCGTGTAGCCTGATCCTGCTCCTATTTCGTGTGTCTAATTCTGTTAGATTCAGGAGATGGTTCTGTGATAGTAGATTGGCGGTTAGGATCAGATCAGCCATGATCTTATTGAATGGCGGAGCAGGCTCGAGGGGCCGATGGGCCTACTCCTACTCCTGCTCCTATTTCTTATGTTCTTATGATTGGTGCAGGGCTATGGGGAGAGAGCAGGGCATTGGGATTAGTTTTGGATTGGTACAGGGCTATGGGAGAGAGCGGGGCAGTAGGATTAGTTTTAGATTGGTGCAGGGCTATGTGGAGAGAGCGGGGCATTGGGATTAGTTTTGGATTGGTACAGGGCTATGTGGAGAGAGTAGGGCAGTGTGCTGGAAACTTCTACGGTTATGTGTCTACATTATCCAGGGAATGAGCACCTGACCTAGCTGATCGTCTGAGGCGTGGGAGGAGGAGAAGCATTCTCAGATTTGTTACGGTGCAAATATATTGCCGTTGTGTTCCAAGGGTTAATTACCAATTTGTCACCTCCCGTTGGGACTGTCCAGCGTTTGAGGGATAGCGCTTGTGTCATCACACACGTTGTCTAAAGTCACTAACTAGCTGACAGATTCTGTGTAATGGAACAGTAGAAGATGAGATGGTTCAATTCAAAGGGCCAATGAGCTAATTTGGAAGATAGTTAAATTACTATTTTGCGATAAATAAGCTTACAGTTTGCAAAATAAGCTTCGCAGACCTGCCCTGGTACTTGTTGCGTTTACTGTGATGCATCGGTTTGCAATGACCTGAAGTAAAATGAATAAAGCGCTTGGGAGATGTCAGGTATTTAAATATTGTTTGAAAAGCAAAGAGAAAACTCATGCCCTAATCTCCCCTTACTAATAATTCAAAACAAATTAAATACAGTAACACCATAACATTCTATTCAATATATACTAGCCAATCTCTTGTGGCACACAGGAACAAAATCAAATATAGGCTTGAGGTGAAGCAGGGTTAGAGGCCGAAGATCATTTGAACAAGGTGGCAGATGTAATTCAGACCCCACTTTAAAGTCATACATTCTGTCCTTATTTTTAAGTGTCAGCCTCTGAGTCAGAAGGTTGTGGGTTCAAGCCCCAATCCAGAGATTTTAGGACATAATCTAGGCTGACACTCCAGTGCAGGACTGAGGGAGTGCTCCACTGTCGGAGGTGTCGTCTTTCAAATGAGAAGTTAAACCAAGGCCCCGTCTGCCTTCTCAGGTGGACGTAAAAGATCCCATGGCACTATTTTGAAGCGGAGCCAGAGGAGTTCCTCCTGGTGTCCTGGACAATATTTATACTTCAACCAACATCATTGAAACAGATTATCTGGTCATTATTTCATTGTTATTTGTGAGACCTTGCTGTGTACAAAGAGTTCCCTACATTACAACAGTGACTGCGCTTCCAGAGTACTTCATTGGCTGTAAAGCGCTTCGGGACAGCCTGAGGTTGCGAAAGGCGCTGTATAAATTCAAGTTCTTTCATTAGAAGTGACTGATGCGTCCTCTCTGCAAGATGATTTCTGTACCACTTCTAAAGACAGTGTTACTGGGGGAGAGTCGATGAAAGAACTGTTGAACAGTGTAGTAAATTTGGATGTTATGAGTGAGCGCAGTGGCTGACATTTAATATAGAATCTAAGGTGGGAAAATTCGGCTGCTTTGCGCTAATGGGGCACAGTAGAGCGCTAATTGAAATCATTGTGTGGCTTGAGGATTGAGGCGGTCATACTAAAGATGTTAAACACCAAACTAGAGTAACCAGTGGCAGTGCTGCATATCATTCTTATCGAATGACAAACTCGGTGCAATGTAGGAATGTGCCTAAAAGTACTGGGAGGGGGATTTGCCAGGGGTTCATGGTTAATTTATTTGCTTTTCGGTCAAAGGCTTACTAAGCCTTTGCAAAGAGCATTTTCCCTTGCACTGAGGTTTTAAATAAGTAATTTAAAAGTACTCTGAGTCCAGAGAGATGTATAAGTGCTGTGTAGGTGCAGAGGCGTTGGACAAGAATCTTATTCTGTCAACATGAGAAATAGACCATTTGACAGCTTTTAGGAACTTGTGCTGGAATGGATGTACTCTGATGACACCAGCTGCAGACGTCCTCAATGTGCGAGTCCATCAGGAACAGAGAACATTGACTATTCTTCATGGAATAGGAGCAGCATTGACTGAGTTTTGCTATTAGTTAGCTCAGAGCCTCGACGAGGCTCAGATTGTCAACTAAACCGAGCAGACATTGTTTTGTCCTTCCATCCAAGGCCTTCTGCCTCTTTTAACCCCCACCCCGATGGAGGACGGGGATGGGGGGGTGGTTTAAAATATCAGGATCGGGCAACCCGACCCCAACCGATCCCATTCCAACCCTTTAAATTGCAGAAATTAGGCCATGGATGAGGCTCCCTTAATAGGCAGACCAAAGTTGCAGCTTGTGGGGTTCCCGGCAGCTGATCTGAGGTGGGAGCTGCCGGCTCCCCAAGGTAAGTGGCTCTTTTAGTACTCCTTATGGGCCAGGAGGAGCAAGTGTGCTCCCCCTCAGGCTGCTCAAGGAAGCCTTCGGCATCCCCCAGCCCTCCCGTTCGCCAGCCTTCCTCTAGCACTCCTGATCCCCAGCCTTCCCGATCGCGGCCCAGAGCTGATGCTCCCTTCCCAGTGCAGGGGCTGCAGCCTCCTGCGTCTAGTGTCCCCTCCAGCCAGTTTGTCAATTTGGCCGGCTGCTGTGCAGAAGGCAGCCCTATAATATTACATAGAATTACAGCACAGAAACAGGCCATTCAGCCCAACTAGCCTGTGCTGGTGCTGATGCTCCTCACGAGCCTCATCCCACCATACATCAGCTAACCTTATCTTCATATCCTTCTATTTCTTTCTCCCTTGTGTGCTTATCCAGCTTTCCTTAAATGCGTCTATGCTATTCGCCTCAACTGCTCCATGTGGTAGCGAATTCCACATTCTAACCACTCTCTGGGTAATGAAGTTTCTCCTGAATTCTTGATTTGATTTATTAGTGACTATCTTACATTTATCACACCAAGTGGAAACATCTTCTCTATGTCTACCTTATCAAACCCCTTAATAATTTTAAAGACCTGTATCAGGATTAGGGTTCTCTCAGCCCTCAGCCTTCTCTTTTCTGGAGAAAAGATTGCCAGCCTATTCAGTCTATCATCCTTGTAACACTTTTTTTTGCTCCTCCCCCAGTGCCTCAATACCCTTTTTGTGATCTGGTGACCAGAATTGTGCATAGTAAGTGTGGTCTAACCAAGGCTCTATAAAAGTTTAACATAATGTCCCTGCTATTCAATTCTATTCCTCTAGAAATGAACCCCGCTACTTTGTTTGTACTTTATGGCCTTGTTAACTTGTGTTGCTACTTGTAATGATTTGTGAATGTGTACTCCTTGATCCCTTTGCTCTTTAGACTCTTATTTTCCAAAGAATATGTGACCTCCTTATTCCTCCTACCAAAATGCACCACCTCACACTTATCTGTATTAAAATTCATTTGCCATTTACACACCCATTCTGCAAGATTGTTAACGTCGTCTTGTATTTTGCCGCAGTCTTCCTCTGTATTAACTATATGCTAATGAGCCCCTACGGTTAAGATTGGCAGCCTTGCTTGGTTTTCCACGTGCTCCCCTGCACCCTCCAGGCCTCCCTGTAAGTATGGGGGCCGGAAGTTCAGTTCCACTGTACTGGACAGCATTTGTACATCAACATCAGTGACTGTTTATTGTCGTGATTGTAAAACTAAAGCTGGAATGTAAAGCAATTGCAGCATTTTGCATTTCTATCAGGCTCCTCAAGTGGATAATGTTATGGAAACCCGTGCTAAACATAAGATCATGGAGCATCTGGATAGAAAGAAAATCATAAAAGATAGCCAACTGTGTTCATGAAAGGGAGTTCTTGCTAATCTAATTTATTGGTTTGCTTTGAAGGTGGGACAACAAGCTTGATAAGGGTAAGGCAGTAGGTGTGGTTTATTTGGATTTCAGTAAGGCCTTTGGTACAGTTCCTCTGGAAAGGCTGGTAGTAACAATAAAGAAATCAGGAATCGGTGGAAATATTTTACAATTGATACGTAATTGGTTGGCCAATAGAACCCAAAGTGTAGTGGTACAGGGATTGTTATCAGCCTGGGAGAGTGTTACCAGAGGTGTCCCAGGAATCTGTTTTAGGACCTCTTTTGTTTAATATCATAAATGATCTGGAGCTAGGAGTCACAAACACAATGGGCTAGAAATTCAGTAGGCTTTGCGCCCAGTTTTCGCCCAAAGAGGGCTTTTGCGCCACTTGCTGAGATTGCGCCGATATTCAGCGCTGCGGTAATGGCGGCGTTAGCCAGTAGCGCTGCGCCACCACTGATGACGTCATCGGTGTGCGCAGTGCCCTGCTTCCGCCCCACTACCAGCCCGACCGCCATATTTAGTTGCGGCCGCCTCTTCCGCAGCGGCCGCAAACAGCGATCTGAAAACGGGGCTGCCCTGCAGCCTTAGTGGGGCGAGTTAAGGCGGAGGTGCGGCCGGCCGCCTTTTTTGGCGGCCGCCTGCCCGCACCTCCTTCCCCGGCCTCCTCCACCCCGCGGCATTGCCGGCTGTTTTCCGGGAGCCCGGCACTTCTCCGTGGTGCCGGGCTCATTTGCCGGCACTAGCGAGCGGCGATCTCGCTGTTGCAGGCACCTCCCCCTTAAGAGAGGGAGGAAGGCCTGCAGTACCGCAGCCTGCCGCTCCGCAGCGGGTGGCGCTGCGGCACCTAGCGCGTCGAAATTCAGTTTCAGCGCCCCAAGCGGGGGCGGCCACACCCTTGAATAGCGGCCGGCTTCGACTTGGGGCGCTGAAACTGAATTTCCGGCGGGCGCAAGTGGCTCCGCGCGCAGCGGTAACTTCTGGGCGCAAGCGAGCTGGCGGGCCCAAACTGAATTTCTAGGCCAATAGCTTTGTATCATCTGTAAATTTAGCCATTGAAGGTGGTAGACTCCAAAGCTGAACAAGTTAAACTACAGCAGGATTTGAATGACCTAGTGGATTGGGCAGACAGGTGGCAAGTGAAATTCAATGTAGAGAAATGCAAAGTGCTTCACATGGGGACAAAAAAATCCAATAAGGCACTGTAACTTAAATGGAAAGAAAATAATGTGGATGGAAAATGAAAGAGATCTGGGCGTCGATAAGTTGAAGCTATCCCAACAATGCTCAGTGGCAGTGAATGAAGCAAATCAGATGTTGGGATGTAGTAAAAGGTCAATATGGAGCTGAAATAGTGAGGTAATCCTGCCTTTTATAAATCATTGGTGCAACTGCACTTAGAATACTGTGTACAATTCTGGTCGCCAGAGTACAAAAAAGATATTGCAGCTATTGAAAGGATACAGAAGAGAGCAACCAGAATGATTGAGAGGACGGAGAGATTGGATTATGAGGAACAATAAATGTAAACTGGGCATATTCTCACTGGAAAAGAGAAGGTTGCTAGGGACTAGATAATGTAGACTGTGTCGAACTGTTTCACCTTGTCCCGAACAGTAGAACCAGAGGACACGGCCTGCGTGTGAAGTAAATTCAAAACAAATGTGAAAAATAATTATTCCAATGAGCGAATGGTCAATCCATGGAACAGGCTCCCTAGGGAGACGGTGGAAGCACATAGTATTGATTCATTCAAATGCAAATTAGATTGATTTCTTTCAGGAAATAATATTTTGGGATATAGTATATGAGTAATTTGAGACATTACGTGGTAAGTGTAGCATGCTTGGAAAGAAAATGGTGACTTTGAACCAATGGTTCCCAAAGCTCTCCATTACTGGGGTTTTCCTTGCTTCATGACTAGGTATGTTGTAACCTACTTGATAGAGATTGATTGCTATGATTAGTCCAACAACTCTATTATTGTTGTATCATGCGACTTGTATCATGCGACTATTAAGAATGGTAGAAGGCAATCTAGACTGGCCTTGGCTATTTTTCGACCAGCAATTCCTATGTTCCTAAGCAGAGACAGCTCAAAGTGCTTTACTAGGCAGTGGACATTGACTGACTGGGTGAGGAAAAGGAAGAGGGGTGTTGGGGGAGACCGGGGTGAAAGGAAGGGTTCTTAGAAGGAGGGAGAGATGTGACAAAGCAGAAATGTTGAGGGTAAGGATAGTGGATCAAGGAACAGCACCTGGCAGAGATGTCAACAAGGAGTAATCGGTGTTGGGAGGATGAGCATAGAGATGTACAGCTAGAGGGAATTGTTGAGGTAGGATGAATTTGAAGGTGAGGATGAGGATCTTTAAGTCAAATTGCTGGGACAAGGGAACCAGTGGAGTTTGGCGAGGATGGGGATAAGGTGGCGATGCACCTTTTGTACAAATGAGGCAGTGGATCATGACTTCTGGATGAGCTGTAACTTGTGGAAGTGGGGACTCTTGCAAGGAGCGCATTGGAGAAATCACACCTTGAGGTGTTAAAGATGTATGTTAGGATTTTGGCAGCAGAGGGGGAGATAACCGTTAAGACGTGGGAGAGGAATCTTGGCGTAGGTTGAGTACACCAAGGTTCTATAATCTGGACTAAACCTGAACTTGGTGGTTGGAGGCAGGAGGTCACGTGATCAAACCTCCAGGAATACTTCCAACCAGAGTTGGCAACCCTAACAGGAACATAAGCAAGGTTCATTCTTGTACACTGCTGTGTAATTGTTGTAAGGAATGCGTTACCAACAGTTTTAATTCTCATTCTTGAATTGAATGTTTTTAATCTTTTATTTTTTAATGGCACTATGGAGCTTTAATTGCTTTGCTCTGTGACTGTTAAATGAGTAGTGAGCTGCACATGGCTGATGACCAATTGTTATCTTAATAGCTTTAAAATATCTCGTAAATCAAATCATTATCTTTGTTAAATATGCTCTAATTGCGTGCTTGATGCTTTGGCAACAAATGGAAGTAATCAGGCAGCTAATTGCATGATCATGTTAAAGCAGAGTTCACCAAGTTATTTACTTTTAGTTCTGAATATGTTACTGACAGACATTCATAGAACCATACCGCGCAGAAGGAGGCCATTATACCCATCGTGCCTTTGCTGGCTCTTTTTCAGAACATTGGCCCAGAAATTCGGGTCTCCACGGGTGAGTACGCACGAGGCACTCACCCGTAAGCCCAATGGAAGTGCCGGTTTCCTGCATGCGCGGGAAACCTGCACTTCCGTTCCCCTGAAAGCAGGGGTTCAGAGGTCGAACGCGTGCGCGGGAGAGGCTGCGCGTGCACATCGAACGTCGTTTTTTTTTACAGGTTTTCCCAGGAGGGTAAGTCTCCAGAAGTTAGACATTTAAAAAGCAGTCATAAGACCTGCTTTTTACAAGGTAAGTGGTGAATTAATTAAAATTAAAACATTTTTTTCCACAAGTTTATTATTTTTAAATACTTTAAAGAAAGGTAAGTTTATTTTTAGCCCCGTTAGAAAATAAAATAATTTTTTTCAAAAATTTAAATTATTGTTTAAAATAGTTACTTCATGTAGTTTATAGTTTATTTAAAAAATGTGATTTTTAAAAATTTAATTGAAGATTTAGTGATGTTTTGGGGCCCGTAGTATTTATAAGTTTTGACAGCTCTTCCTGTCAAACTTATGAATGAAGCATTCCTTGCTCCGATTGGCTCCCCATGGCCCACGTGATCCCAGGGGACGCATCGAACTAACTGCGCCCCTGGGATACGCAAGCACTGCGCGCCGACAGCTGGAGCAGGCCCAGGATCGGAATCCCACGCGGGCCCACAGCTCAACGGCCGGCGCGGTAGGTAAGTGCAGGTCGGGGGCTTACACCCGCGGGAAGCCCCCGACCCAAATTTCTGGGCCATTTGTGTTTTGGGTGTAGCTTTTGTCAGCTCTGTATTTTGCGCTCCACACGTTTTTTATTCATCAGACTGCAGACAGAGGCCCCGAAATTCTTGGGGCCAGAGAGGACAGAAAGCATGATTTCAGGACAAGGGTTGTGGGGGCGGGGAGCGGGAATTTGTGGTGGAACCCAGTGATGCCGAGATGCGATCCCATTTGCTATGGCCCTTTAAATTCAGATGAGGGGTGGGAATGTGTGTCGGGTGGATCTGCCACCCACACCCCTCCCACATCAAGAACAACAACAACAACTTGTATTTATGTAGTGCCTTTAATGTAGTAAAACGTCCCAAGGCGCTGCACAGGAGTATTTTAAGACAAAGAATTTGACACCGATCCACATAAGGATAAATTAAGGCAGGTGACCAAAAGCTTGGTCAAAGAGGTAGGTTTTAAGGAGCATCTTAAAGGAGGGTGGAGAAGGTGGGTCTGGGGGATTTTCTGGGCTTTGCTGAAAGACTCTTCCCCAGTACACCACCTGATCGATTTGACAGGACCTGTGCCTGCTGAGAGCAGATATGGCTTCTGTTATGGGCCGAGTGAATGCCCCAGACTTTTACTAGAGTAGTTTTTTTTTTACAAGGATAGATGTCAGCTGTGGCTCAGTGGTAGCACTCTCGCCTCCGTGGGCTCAAGTCCCACGCCAGAGACTTGAGCACGTAATCTAGGCTGACACTCCAGTGCTGTGCTAAGGGAGTGTTGCACTGTTGGAGGTGCCATCTTACGGGGACGTAAATGATCCCATGGCACTATTTCGAAGAAGAGCAGGGAAGTTCGCCCGTGTCCTGGTCGATATTTATCCCTCAACCAACATCGCTGTAAAACAGATGATCCGGTCATTATCATATTGCTGTTTGTGGGACCTATTGCTGTGCGCATGTTGGTTGTTCTGTTTCCCCACATTACAGCAGTGACTGCACTTCGAAAGTACTCAATTGGCTGTTAAGAGCTTTTGGACGTCCTGAGGTCATGAAAGGTGCTATATAAATGCCAGTTGATTCTTTCTTTAACCTGGGATCAATTGCCTTACTGTGAAGGCACAATTGCTACACTGTAGGTGAAGACTTTTTTGACCATTTTTTTTCTTTGGCCCAATAGGGCCTGGCACAGCTGGACTGGAGTGGCTGTGGGCCACTCCATCTTCCAATAGGTATTGAGGTGTGCGCCACACTGAAGCGCCCAACCTGCTTATGCAAAAGACCCCGGCCCTGGGATCAGAGCCAGTGTTCTGACATTTGCAAAAAGGTGCACAATTGTGGGCAGTTTGTGAATACAAAGTAGTTGGCACATGTAGTTAGTCTAACCATGCATTCAGGATAGAAGTTTAACATTGCTGGAAGCTGTTTTGGCATCACACCAGCACTAAACATGTGGAGTGTAAATCAGGTGTCACAACCGAACTAATTCCGAAGCAAAGCAATGTGAAACTGCCCCCCCTCCAGTGTCGTTTTGGCCCTGACTCTGGGTTCAGGCTGCATTTACACTAACTGCACTATCATTGTGAAGCAAAACCATTGTGCATCATTTCTGCATTTAGTGTGAGAAAACGGCAGTGCTGCCAGCCCATTGTTCTGACATACTGAGCTCTAGGAGCCCACGATCACTCCCTTCTTCCATTAAAAACATATTTAAAAAGGGTTTATTCTTAAAATAATTTGCTCAGTTTAAGAAACCCATATTAATTTGTTTATACAAAGCAAAAGTTTTTACAACGAACATCCTCGATTGTAGAGTTGAGTACTATTGCACTGCTTTTTTGAGCCTAGAATGCAGCTTTCCTGCTTCGCAATCAGGATATTCGCAAATCATCCTAACCTGATCAATCTGATCACGACTCTAATCTGCTATTTGCATTATTGGTTTGGGCACTGGTTTAAATAAGCAATGGGCTGTTTCATTTTCTTGTCTTTGAGATTGTCTGTGCTTCAGACTTTTTCTCTTTGCTTGATGTAGATTATAATCAATGCACACTAACGTTACAATCACGCAAACATCGGCTCCCTAATGGCTGAAGGTTTCACGGTCAGTGCCTGATCTGTGCTGAGTTAGTGTCCACTTTCTACTATTCAAACTGGCTGTTTCAACACACATATTCTGCATTGTGTTTTATTCCCTTTTTTTGGACATGGGTTTTTCTCAGTCTATGTCTGTGTGCATCTCTCATTCTCTATCTGTTTCTCTGTCTGTATGTGTCTCAGTCTCTATCTGTCCCCCTATCTGTGTGTCTCTCACTCTGCATCTGCCTGTGTCTCTCAGTCTGTATCAGTTTGCCTCTCTGTCTTTATGTCTCTCTCAGTCTGTCCCTCTGTCTGTGTGTGTGTTTGTGTCTCAGTCTCTATCTGTCTGTCTTTCTCTTCCTTGCTCACATTAAAACTACTTTTAACCAACCACTAAAGTGATTTTGCCATGGCTGGGGCAATACTGCCAGCCACCGTGTCAAGTACAGACTATTTATAAAATAGACATTTTCTTGGGAAATCATAAGTCACCTCCTTTTACTATATTACTAGCTAATGTCCCATAGCATTGCTCACATTGAGTCCAACATTTTGTAAGAACAGAATCGTTATGTCAAGTCGTATTATCGGGGGCACTGATTTGTCAGCATTGGGGGAAGCCCCTGAGATCTGGAAGTACTGGGAAGGGGGCCTGGGGCCTGGCAGTACTTTGAAGGAGAATTGCAGGGTTTGCAAGCACTGGGATGCAGAACATTGGGACAGGTCCCAAATCTGTGATTAGTAAAGAAGTAGTTCTGTGATCTGGGCAATATTTGGAAGGATGATCCAAAGGTCTGGAAACATTTAGAGGGGACAGTCCTAGGATCAGGAATCACTGAGAGAATAGTCTAGGGATTTATGAACACTGGCATCTTGGAGTAGGGGAGGGGATGTCCCATGGTTCAGGACAATTGGAAAGGGAGTCTAGGAGCATTTGGAGGAGAATGACCTAGCAATATTGGAGGGGTGAAAAGGATTAGCAAGCCGAGAGAGAGAGAGAGGAAAACCCAGGAGAATGGGGCCAAAACTGCAATTGACCCCAATTGAACGATCAGACAGCCTCCACCATGTTAGAATCATAGAATAATACAGCACATTTGGCTCATCGTGCCTGTGCTGGCTGTTTGAAAGAGCTATCCAATTGGTCCCACTCCCCTGCTCTTTCCTCATAGCCCTGCACATTTTCTCCCTTTAAATATTTATCCATTTACCTTTTGAAAGTTATTATTGAATCTGCCACCCTTTCAGGCAGTGCAATGTAGATCATAACTTGTTGTGTAAAAGAATGGTTTCCTCATGTCGTCTCTAGTTCTTTTGCCAATTACCTTAAATCTGTGTCCTCTAGTTGCTGACCCTTCTGCCACTAGAAAGGGTTCCTCCTTATTTATTCTATCAAAACTTCATGGTTTTGGACAATTTTTTCCCTATCATTTCCCATGCATTTAAGTTCCTGCTTTAAAGCATTTAGGCCATTATTAATGCATTTGCTTAATTGTACAGCTTTTAATAAACATAGATTTCCATAACGAACAAAATTACCTCATAAGATGTTCAACATTTGTGCAGTTTCTGAGTTTTATGTAAAGATAGTTACCTTTAAGGTCCCAAAATGGTTTCCTGTCGTTTTTGGAAGAAAAATCTTTAATTGAAAGGGAAACTAAAGGAGAGGGGCTTGCTGTGATTGACATGGATAGCAGCCATTCATAAAGAAGTACTCTAATTTAAATTCATCTTACAGCCAGGTTTAAATCCATGGAAAAAACAAACTCAAATACTATTCGACTTTTCCCATTCTCAATAGCAATCTTTTTGAGTTCTAAATCGACCCTCATTAAAATCTACCATCTTTAACTAAGCTATTAGTCACCCTTCCTAACATCTTCTTTGGCTCTGCCTCCATTTTCTTTGGTTGCGCCTGTCTGAAGGGCTTAGGGATGTTTTTCTACATTAAAAGGTGTTGTATTAATGCAAGTTGCTATTGATTTCCTGGTGTGTATTGGTGCCTTCAGGTGATGAGGGGAAAAATTTGGGGTGAAGAAACGAGCAAACATCATGATTGTAAATGTATAGGTGTGAAGAATTTATTATACATTGAAAGGACAGATAGATAAACAGCCAGTGAATGGATGTTTCTTTCCTCCCCCTTCTGTTCAAATAGGTCCATAGGTTTATCTCTTGAGGTTTCCAGCAATACTTCGTACATCAGCCTCACCTAATATTGTGTAATAACAGCTTCTGAGATTATTTGATTCCGATTAATATGATAGACCTTAATCATCTTAGATTCGTGAAAGATACAAAGAGGTTTGACTAGGCAGCTGAGATCAAAATCCTTTGCAATCATTTATGAGGCAAGTTGTCCAGACATTTATTTTTTCCTGCTGATATCCAGATTACCTTTAATACTACAGCTGTAGTAACCCACAGAGTATTCTTGTGTATCTATGTCAGATAAATCAGAGAAATAGAGTGAATCCTATTTTATATAGTAATCTTGGTGCTGTTTGCATCACACAGCGATGATATGCCAGTATCGGTTGATAGGTACAGTCTGTTGGATCTGTACCTAGCAGATGGCCTCTGTTGTCCACAATGAGCTGATTGCAGACTGCACCAATAATTCAACTGGGAGAAGCAAGAATATGTGGGACCATCACAGTTTCCATAGCCCATGTGAAGGAGTGTCAGCACTGGCTCAGTGGTAGCATTTTTGCCTCTGAGTTAGAAGGTTATGGGTTCAAACCCCTCTTCAGAGACACAAAATCTAGGCTGACACTCCAGTGTAGTACTGTGGGAGTGCTGCACTGTTGGAGGTGCCATCTTTCAACTGAGACATTAAACCAACTCGGGTGCCCTCTTAGGTGGACATAATGGATCCTGGGCAATATTTATCGCTCCAAAAACACCCCTTCAAAAAACAGATTATCTGGTCATTTATCCTCGTCGTTTGTGGGAACTTGCTGTGTGCAAATTGACTGCCGTGTTACCTACATTACAACAGTGACTACATTTCTTTTAAAAAAGTAATTCACAGGCATAGAAAATGTCGCTTGTGAATTTGATATCTCATCCTGCAGACGGCATAGGTTTAAAAGATGGGCTATTGTGCCAGAGACATGGGCTCATCAGGGCTTCAGACCAGCCTCCAGTCAAAAATTATTGTTGCTGATGAATGCTGGAGCCATTGGGGGGGTGTGTGGGGCGTCAGGACCACATCAACCCGATGCGCACCCCCAGCCCAAAGTTGGCCAATTTTGTATGTCAGGACTCAGCCAAAACTTGATCCAGATAGTTTCTTCACTTAACTTTTTAATTCCCGATCGTGGTTCGGGTTCGAGTCTGATGCAAACGGCAGCGCAGCATTGGAGGATGCCATCATGGCTGTGCTGTGCTGAGTTGGACAAATGTGGACTTTGACCCACCATTCTCCACCACCCCCCCCCCCCCAAATCCTTCGACCTTAGCTCTGTCCCATTGCTGATTTTTGGTTATTTGCCCAGTTGGCTGTAGTGTATGTAACTGTTCTACCTTTAAGAGAACTATTGTATGTAACCGTCCACCTTTAAGAGAACTATTTTAGGTGTGGCACTACTTTATCCTGGCTGCTGTATACTGTAATACCGACGGTGACCACACCGGTATATAAGTGCTGTGGCAGAATTTATTGGGCAGATTCGCCCTGACCTTCGAATAGTAAAGTCCTGTTTAAGTTACTCTTGTAGTCTGTGTATTACTTCGCTATACAACCCACAGACTTTACATTGGCTGTTTCATCCATAGTTGGCGGCATCAACCTGTGGTGCCACAACAAGTACCCAATCTCGGTTTGTGGGGAAGAGGCCAGGCACTTCCCATGGGTAGGGGAACGCGGAGGGAGAGTCATTGTCTCGTATAATCCAGGCTGCCATGGATGTTGCTGGCAAGATCCAATTGAGGAAAAGAGGGAAACAAAAGTACTGCCCTCACCAAAATGCACTTTTTCATTAGTTTTCCATTTAATCTAATTAAATAATTTAATTTATTCATAAAATCTGCCTTTGCTTCAAATGTTTTTTGCACCAGTGGAAGAAGTAGAAAAGGAGCAGTGCTGGTGAATCATCAGTATTTAAATTGAAAGGAAGAATTAATTACTTTTGCTAAACCTTGTGCTTATCAAGGTTAAGGGTGGCCATGTTGGAGAATGGAACCCATTTTCCAATCTGTTATGATCTGGTGCCAGCATCGAGCACGCCCAGGCCAAGTGTGGAATAGCGATCTGCAGAATAAAGCTTCCTTTATTCTGCCCCAATGTTAAAAGAGAATTCTCTTTTTTCTGCTGTAGTGCGAATCTTTCCAAATCAAAATCTGTTATCCTGGTGCCTTCTCTAAATGAGATTAATGAAAGAAGAAAGAACTTGAATTTATATAATGCCTCTTCATGTCCTAAAGTGCTGCACAACAAATAAATTCATTTTCAACAGTAGTCATAAATGATATGTAGACAAACGCAGTAGCCAATTTGTGCACAGCAAAATTCCACAAATAGCAAATGAAATGAAATGAAGATGGGAAGACAGCGGGGTCGGTGCAGGCAAGTCCCATGGGCCATTTTAATTGCCCGCTGCCCGTGTCCACTGGGTGGGCTAGGTTAAAATAGGCCGCCTTGTGTATTGAGTCACTGCGAGTTATTTAAAATGAGAATGAAATTCAAAACAAATTCAATTTAAAACAACATTTTGAAATGGAAGAAAAGAATCTACTGCCTTGAATAGTTTGCCTATACTGCAAGCAATACTTAATTACTTTCTTGACAAGATTGTGATGAGTGGCTTCAAGCTGAATGCCCCATTGCGAAAGTCTTTCAGAAACCATTAGTTTTATATTATGAATTGATTCCGTGACAGTGAGGTTAAGCTGTCCATGTTCTTGATGGATGAGATCGTTCTTGTTAAACAAATTGAAATCTCACTGCTGAAGCATCAATTTTAAATATTAAAAAATGGTTTGCTTTGTCAATATTTTGTTCTTTGCATGTGCCTTCAGCACAGCAAGATGTCACCTAGAAGAATTATTTCCAACAATTGATTAAATGGTACAGGGTAATAACTTGAGTTTGGGGCGAGTTCACTATTGTTAGTTTTACCTTTGAGAGCTTTTTGCATTATATAGACCTTCAAGAGAGTTAAGGATGCTGGTGCTTCAATATTGATTCTTGTAAATAATGCTACATTGTATGGGTTCAAAATTGATTGAATTACTAGCTATTTCCCTTTAAAGCAGAGAAAAGGGACAAGTGAGAAATGTTTCCGATTATTTGGAACTTAAAATGGATACTTGCCTTTATGCAGCATCTAGTCACATCAGCACATCTCAAACTGCTTTATTCAGTGAATCACTTTTGAAGTGCAGTGACTTATGTGGGCAAATGTGGTAGCCATTCTGCACCACCCATGTCCCAAAAGTAGCTATGAAGAAAGAACTTGCCTAATTATATAGCACCCTTCACATCCTCGGGACACCCCAAAGCGCTTTACAGCCAATGAAATACTTCCGAAGTGTAGTCACTGTTGTAATGTAGGAAACACAGCAGCCAACCTGTTTTTAGTTTGTTGGTTGAGCGATAAATGTTGACTCGGACACCGGGGAGAACTCCCCTGCCACTTCTTCAAATAGTGCCACGGGATCTTTTATGTCCACCTGAGAGGGCAGGCAGGGCCTCGGTTTAATGTCTCATCCAAAAGACAGCACCCCTGACAGTGCAGCACTCCCTCAGTACTGCACTGGAGTGTCAGACTAGATTATGTGCTCAAGTCCCTGGAGTGGGACTAGAACCCACAACCTTCTGGCTCACAGGTGAAAATACTGCCATTAAGCCATGACTGACACCACATGTAGTTGCTTTGAATAAATTTACCATCGCCTTTATGCTCTTTATGTATTCAAATGCTTGGCTTATTACTGATTGAACTTGTATTTCTTTTTAAAAATCTGATTTTTTTTTAAAACACTAGGTTATGTGCTCCAATGCTGGAATGCAACTTGGAACACAGGCCAATATTTATCCCTCCACCAACACCATTAAAACATGATCTGGTCATGTATCTCATTACTTTTTGAGGGACCTTGCTGTGAGCAGATTGACTGCTGCATTTCCTACATTACAACAGTGACTGCTCTTCAAAAGTACTTCATTGGCTGTAAAGTGCAATGGACTGTACTGTGTAAGGAGCTATAGAAATGCAAGTTATTTCTTTTACCAACTGAGTCAAGCTAACATTTCATATTAAATTTAAAAATGCATTTTGTTCCCATTTGCTATTACATATAAAATGTGCCTATTTCTACTATTGTGTCAAAAATGAAGCATTTTTGCCTTTGTTCAGATAATTGGATCCTTATCGATGGCCATTACGTGCACAGGGTTAAGATCAGTTATTTCTAGCTGTTTTCTGTATGCTGCGGGGAATTTCCATTATAATCTTGGCTGATAGTCACTTCCAGGGCACAGCAGGGACATGCTTTGGTCTGGATGTCCTTGGTATGTATGTCAGTGGGGATGTTATCAAAATTACTGGTTTATGGTTCCAAGGAAAAATAGATGGGATCATATAATCACAATGACAAAACTCATGGTATTCCACCTAACAAAAATGACTATGACTTATTCAGTCACTATAAATTGCTGGCCCTGGATAGAACCAAGGAATAATTTTTTTAAGTAATTGTGAAGCTATCCATGAGAAAGATGTTCCAAATCTCAGTGATTGTTACAAGTAACATGAAGGATTTCATCCTCCCAGATAGGCTGTGCCAATAGTACTTTGTAATTATCTGATAAATACCAATATTTAGAAGGTTGAGTTTTGATGGGCCAAATGTTATCCTAGACATTTTCTAAAATTCATTCACTGGATGTGGGTATCGCTGGCAAGGCCAGCATTTATTGCCACCTTCTTGAGCCGCCGCCTTGAACCGCTGCAGTCCATGTGGTGAAGGTACTCCCACAGTGCTGTTAGGTCGGGAGTTCCAGGATTTTGACCCAGCGACGATGAAAGAACAGCCAAGTCAGGATGGTGTGTGTCTTGGAGAAGAACTTGGAAGTGGTGGCGTTCCCATGTGCCTGCTACTCTTGTCCTTCTAGGTGGAAGAGGTCGCGGGTTTATGAGCTGCTGTCGAAGAAGCCATGGCAGCTGCTGCAGTGCATCTTGTAGATGGTACACACTGCAGCCACGGTACACAAGTGGTGGAGGGAGTGAATGTTTAAGGTGGTGGATGGGGTGCCAATCAAACGGGCTGCTTTGTCCTGGATGGTGTCGAGCTTCTTAAGTGTTGTTGGAGTTGCACTAGTCCAGGCAAATGGAGAATATTCCATCACACTCCTGACTTGTGCCTTGTAGATGGCGGAAAGGCTTTGGAGAGTCAGGAGGTGAGTCACTTGCCGCAGAATACCCAGCCTCTGACCTGCTCTTGTAGCCACATTATTGGTCCAATAGGTTCCTGGTCAATTGTGACTCCCATGATGTTGATGGTGGGGCTTCAACGATAGTAATGCCATTGAATGTCAAGGGGAGGAGGTTAGACTTTCTCTTGTTAGAGTTGGTCATCGCCTGGCACTTGTGTGGTGTGAATGTTACTTGCCAGTTATCATCATAAGCCTGAATGTTCTCCAGGTCTTTCTGCATGCGAGCACGGACTGCTTCATTATCTGAGGAGTTGCGAATGGAACTGAGCATTGTGCAGTCATCAGTGACCATCCACACTTCTGACCTTATGATGGAGGGAAGGTCATTGATGAAGCTGCTGAAGATGGTTGGGCCTAGGACACTGCCCTGACTGCATCACACAGCGCTGGACTATATTTTTAATTGGGGCTGTAATGTTTGAGCGTGTGTATATTGTTATCTGTTACCTAATATTTGAACTGTGTGTGTAATAATATGTTTTTTTTCTCTTAAATCCTTCCCCTCGCTTCTCCTCCATCCCCTCCCCTCGCTTCTCCTCCATCCCCTCCCCTCGCTTCTCCATCCCACCATTTTCCCCCGTTGTCCAATTCCTGCATAACCCTGCAGCCAGTGACACCTGCAACGAATTCCACCCCATGTTTTTCACCCACGACCAATCATTTGAGGAGTTTTTCTGCATCTGCATCCAGCTGCTAAATAAGACGTGGAAGGAGATGAGAGCAACATCTGAAGACTTCAACAAGGTCAGTGTTGCTGCTGTGTTGCTGAGCTGTGCTAGAAGTGAAGGTGGTGGTCTCTGGTTTATAACCCTACAGCGAAGGATGATCAACAGTTACATATTGTGTAATGTCAGCATATACAATGAGAAAACAAAGTCTTGACATATGGTGAAGTTCTTTTATAGCTTAAAAAAAGTACCAATGACGGCTTCCTTTTGAATTTCATGAAGAACTTGAAATAACCGCTCTGGCAAATGTTGCTGTGATATTGCTACAATGTGTGACCGCTTTTGATATTCCACTCTACTTCAGCAGCAGTTAATTTTCCAGCAAGATTACTTAAATTGAACCTTTGACTACATATTCCACAAGTCCGCAGAGATTTGTGAGCGTAACCCTCGGATGCTTCGTCCCAATCTTTCCAGTTTTTGTGTGCGTGGAAACCTGTTTTAATGCAAGGCTGGCATCAAGTGACCTTTGTAGTCATTGCTCAAGCTGGTTAAGACTGTAGATAAACTGGTACCTATATAGGCAAGCAGTCCTTTATGTCCCCTGTTGTATTACAAGGCACGGCACAGTGCATTCGCCAAGGAGCGGTCAGTTTTACAGGCTGTCTATTCCAGAAAGTTTGCAATGAAGCACCAAATGGACTGAAAATACAGACTGAATTTAATTAGGCTTTTAATAAATAAATGTAAAAACAAACGCATCACTCTTGGGGACAAGAAGAGTAAGTTGGTGCCCTTCCAAGTGTGTTCTCACTGTTAATGGTATTCTTAAAGTGGTTTGGATATACTGGCTGACACTGCAGCTGATAGTACCTTATACATTTGGGAATGCTGTATTGAGTTTGGGATGGCAGGAATCTTACAAAAATAATGACATAAAACCGATTTTAGATGTGTGGTATATAAGAGGAGAAATATTTGTCTGGTTTCTGTAAAGAATTGGCCTGGAAACAGAAAAAGGGATAGAAATTGGACCTCCTGCCTGTTACGTGATGAGGCCCTTTTTCGGGGACCAAGTGCTTTGATACTTTAAAAGCATACGAACCGTAATTGGGTCGTGCCATTTTTTAGGCATTCATGGCAGTTGCTTAAAACTGACATTCGACCCCTTACATTGTAAATCATAGAATCACAGAATGGTTACAGCACAGAAAGAGGCCATTCGGCCTGTCGAGCCCGTGCCGGCTCTCTGCAAGAACACTTCAGCTGGTCCCACTCCCCCGTCCTTTCCCCGTAGCCCTGCAAATTTTTTTCCTTCAGGTACTTATCCAATTCCTTTTTGAAAGCCACGATTGAATCTGCCTCCACCGCCCTTTCAGGCAGTGCATTCCAGATCCTAACCACTCGCTACGTAAAAAAAAGTTTTTCCTCATGTCGCCTTTGGTTCTACTGCCAATCACCTTAAATCTGTGTCCTCTGGTTCCCGACCCTTCCGCCAATGGCAACAGATTCTCTCTCTCTACTCTGTCTAGACCCCTCATGATTTTGAACACCTCTATCAAATCTCCTCTCAATCTTCTCTAAGGAGAACAACCCCAGCTTCTCTAGTCTATCCACGTAACTGAAGTCCCTCATCCCTGGAACCATTCTTGTAAATCTTCACTGCACCCTCTCTAAGGCTTTCATATCTTTCCTAAAGTGCGGTGCCCAGAATTGGACACAATACTCCAGTTGAGTCTGAACCAGTGTTTTATAAAGGTTCATCATAACTTCCATGCTTTTGTACTCTATACCTCTATTTATGAAGCCCAGGATCGCATATGCTTTTTAACTGTTTTCTCAACCTGCCTTGCCACCTTCAACAATTTGTGCACATATACCCCCAGGTCTCTCTGTTCATGCACCCACTTTAGAAATGTACCCTTTAGTTTATATTGCCTCTCCTCGTCCTTCCTACCAAAATATGTCACTTCGCACTTTTCTGCATTAAATTTCATCAGCCACGTGTCCGTCCATTCCACCAGCCTGTCAATGTCCTCTTGAAGCCTATCACTAATCCTCCTCACTGTTCACTATACTTCCAAGTTTTGTGTCATCTGCAAATTTTGAAATTGTGCTCTGTACACCCAAGTCTAAGTCATTAATATACATCAAGAAAAGCAGTGCTCCTAGTACCGACCCCTGGGGGAACCCACTGTATACCTTCCTCCAGTCCGATAAACAACCGTTCACCATTACTCTCTGTTTCCTGTCACTTAGCCAATTTTGGATCCATGCTGCCACTGTCCCATTTATTTCATGGGCTTCAACTTTGCTGGCAAGCCTATTATGTGGCACTTTGTCGAACGCCTTTTGGAAGTCCATGTACACCACATCAACCGCATTGCCCTCATCAACCCTCTCTATTACCTCATCAAAAAACTCAATCAAGTTAGTTAAACACGATTTGTCTTTAACAAATCTGTGCTGGCTTTCCTTAATTAATCCACACCTCAGCCATGCCCTCTGCCTCCATGCATAGGTCTCCATTTTGGTCCCTAATCAGCTCCACCCTTCCTCTTACTACCAGTTTACTATTTATATGCCTATAGAAGACTTTTGAATTCCCTTTTATGTTAGCTGCCAATCTATTCTCATACTCTCTCTTTGCCCCTCTTATTTCCTTTTTCACTTCTGCTCTGAACTTTCTATATTCAGCCTGGTTCTCGCTTGTATTCTCAACCTGACATCTGTCATACGCTCTCTTTTTCTGCTTCATCTTACTCTCTATTTCTTTTGTCATCTAGGGAACTCTGGCTTTGGTTACCATATAGTCCCCCTTGTGGGAATGTACCTCGACTGTACCTGAACCATCTCCTCTTTAAAAGCAGCCCATTGTTCAATTACAGTTTTGCCTGCCAATCTTTGATTCCAATTTACCTGGGCCAGATCCATTCTCAACCCACTGAAATTGGCTTTCCTCCAATTAAGTATTTTTACTCGATTGCTCCCTGTCCTTTTCCATAGCTAGACTAAACCTTATGATACTATGATCACTGTTCCCTAAATGTTCCCCTACTGACACTTGCTCTACCTGACCCACCTCATTCCTCAGAACCAGATCCAGCAATACCTCTGTAACCTCTTCACGGTTCGCTAGATATATGTGAGATGTGGTCTCTGTTGTAGACAGTATTCTATAGTCCAGTAAGGAGATCACTACTACAATGGCTTAATTCTAATTATCTTACTTTATAGTTTTAACGTCAGACAGTAGAAGAAGATTACAGGTCAATGAACTAAATTAGACATTTGCATACATTAGAATGAATCTAGACATAATAAACATACATTCTCCATTTATATGGATTCAAAGGAGAATCTGTCCCTGTGTCCAAATTCGAGTGCACTCTTTCGTTGGCGCGCTTAAGTTGGAGCTCATGGTATGTATGATGTCTGCAAGACTTACGACTCCGAACCCCTTCGTTGAATTCTCTTCACGATCACTGAATCCCACTTTGAGTTCTGGATGCAGAGCTACTAATACGAAGGGCGGCGGCCGAGTTTGGAAGCCCGGGACGGGATGCGGCAGCCATTTGCCTCCTGAGCCCTCTTTTCAGAGCTCCTGCCCTCTTCTCTTCCAGTCGCTCCCGTTTCCCGCTCGAAAAAACCCGACTCCACCCCTTCCTCCTGGGGTTTCTGCCTGGAGACTGCGCAGCCTCACTGTCTGCAACAGTTGATACTGGTGCAGAATTATGGAAAGTCTGCTCTTAGTCACATTGTGTCCTTAAAAGTTCTTGCTGTACCTTCACGTGGGCAACTTTAACCCAGGGATTTATATAACAATGATAATACAGTGTCTAAGTTAAAGATTGATAACCATACTTAGCGTACATAACATTTCCAGTGGGTATTACACTCCCCCCCCCCCCCCCCCCCCTACCAAATATAGGCATGTCCCCATGACTAATGAACTTTACACATAAGCGGTTGCATGCTTCCCAACCATGTATAAAGGGAGGTAACATATCGAACCGTAGGGGCTATCATTACACTTGGCACTCCTAGTGTACTGTATGTCAATCTTTCAGGAACCTTCTTAACTCGCTGTGAGCTCCTTATTTCAGTTCCTTCAACTACATTGGAGGCGTTGGTTCCTTTGTTATCATGCCTTTCCGTCTCTTTTATCTCCTTCTCGGAAGCATCTGGTTCTTCCCAGACCATGTCCAAGTCTGAGCTAAATGGTTCAGACAATTCATCCAGATTCTGTCTTATGCGTCTTTCTGGGAGGTCGTACCATAGATCCCATTCTTCATCTTCCGACTCATCAGGTTCCTCATGATCCACACACTGTGTCATGGGTTTTCTGTCTTCTGGAACAAAGTTTTCCTGGTTTCTCGTTTTTTTCCTCCTTCTTCTCTGCAGGGTTCTCCTACTAGGTGTCGGCTCATTATCCGCTGGCGGATCCAGACGCACTTGCTGCCCCAATGGCAGGATATGATTCCGGTGCAGTATTTTTATGGGTCCATTCCCACCTGCAGGTTTTAGCCGAAACACAGGTAGTTGTGACATTTGACTTTCAACAATGTAAGGTGTGGAAGCCCAGCGGTCTGCTAACTTATGTTTCCCTTGAAGTCCTAGGTTCCGTATGAGAACTCGGTCACCAGGCATGAGTTGGGAAAACCGGACCTTCTGGTCATACCTCTGCTTATTTCCTTTATTCTGTTTGGCAGAAACAGACTCAGCAAGTTCATAAGCAGCTTGCAATTCCTTTCTCATATCAGATACATACTTGAGGTAAGTTCTCTGTGATGTGCCATCACTGATACTCCGAAACACAAATCCACCGGCATCCTCGCTTCACATCCAAACATGAGGTAGTACGGTGAAAAACCAGTAGCGTCATTTCGGGTACAATTATAAGAATGAACAAGATGTCCAATGTGCCGACTCCACTTGTTCTTTCGCTTTGAATCCAGCGTTCCAAGCATGTCTAACAAAGTACGGTTAAACCGCTCAGGTTGAGGATCTCCCTGAGGATGGTATGGAGTTGTTCTTGACTTCTCAATCCCGAGCATGGACAACAACTCATGTATAAGTCTACTTTCAAAGTCTCTACCTTGATCACTGTGTATTCGCTTTGGCAGTCCATAGTGGATGAAGTATTTCTCCCACAACACTTTGGCAACGGTGGATGCTTTCTGATCCTTTGTGGGAAAAGCTTGGGCGTAGCGAGTATAATGATCTGTAATGACCAAGACATTTGCGGTATTGCTGGAATCGGGTTTGATGGACAGAAAATCCATACAGACAAGGTCTAGAGGTCCATCACTTTGCATGTGAAACAGAGGTGCAACTCTTTTAGGTAAAGTCTTTCTCTGGACACAGCATGCACAGGACTTGCAGAACTCCTCAACCGCAGACTTCATACGCGGCCAACAGAATCTGTCCTTGACCAACCCATAGGTCTTATCTACTCCCAGATGACCTGCGTCATCATGCAAAGACTTCATCACTATTTCCCTGTACTTTTCAGGCAGGACCAACTGTGAATGACATGGTTTAGTGGGTGGGTGAGTGATTCTACACAACACTCCCTCTTTAATTTCCAAGTGGTCCCATTCTCTTAGGAGCAGACGACAGTCAGGATGTTTTGATTTGTCGATCTGTGTAATATCACCCAGACGGAGAGCTGAAAACACCTCATGAATACAGGGATCCTCCTGTTGTGCTTTGGATATTTCAGATGAACACAACATGGGTAAGTTTTGTACATCCAAACTGGAAAGGTTGCAAAATGCCTGGGGAACAGCATGCATTGACGCTCCCAAGTGGTCAATCTCTCGGGCATGAAATGAATTCTTTGGTCCAGATACCACGGACATCTGACACATTACTTTCACATCTGCTGAAACAACATCTTTCCACTCTGTTTTCTGGTAGTGTGGGCGACGAGACAGAGCATCTGCGTCAATGTTCTGGTTCCCAGGTCTGTACCTGAGACTAAAGTCGTAAGCAGATAGTGCAGCAAGCCAGCGGTGGCCGGTGGCATCAAGTTTTGCCGAAGTCAACACATAGGTTAATGGATAATTGTCTGTCCTCACTTCAAACTTCGCTCCATACAGATAATCCTGCAGCTTATCCACCACCCCCCACTTCAACGCCAAGAATTCTAGCTTATGAGCTGGGTAGTTATGCTCTGATGGCGTAAGACTGCGACTGATGAACGCTACAGGTCTCAGTCCTGCTCCTTGGTCCTGATACAACACACCACCCAACCCTGCTTGACTGGCATCCACGTGTAGCACATATGGCAGCTGTGGGTTTGCAAAAGCCAACACGGGGGCTTGAGTAAGACTTTGCTTTAAGGTGTGGAAGGCCTCTTCGCATTTCTCATCCCATCTAACACCAAAAGGCTCAGAGGGTTTGAAGTAGTCCTTGTTCTCTTTACCTTTAGCCTTTTTCTTCCTCTCGGCTGGTGGGAGGTAACCAGCCAGCAGCTGATTCAGAGGATGGGCCATTTTGGAGTAATCCAGCACAAAGCGCCTGTAATATCCGCAGAACCCAAGAAATGACCGCAAGGCAGTCACTGTGTTCGGTTTGGGCCATGTGGTAACAGCTTCGATCTTGGATGGATCTGTGGCTACTCCATCCTGTGATACAATATGCCCCACATAGGACACGGATGTTTGGCAAAACTGACACTTGTCCAATGATAGCTTGAGACCTTCATCCTCCAGGCGACCAAGCACTTTCAGCAACCGAGCTTCGTGTTCTTCAAGGGTTGCCCCAAACACAATGATATCGTCCAAGTACACCAATACTTCGAGCAAGTTCATGTCCCCAACTGTTTGTTCCATTATTCTTTGAAAAGTTGCTGGAGCGCCTGAAACTCCCTGTGGCATCCTTTCAAATTGGTAGAACCTTCCATTAAGACAAGCCAGTGCATCCTCAATTCTTGGAACGGTGTATTGGTCGGGAATAGTACGTCTGTTAAGCGTCCTAAAGTCCACACACATCCGAATCTTTCCGTTCTTTTTCCTCACCACCACTATAGGAGATGCATAAGGACTCCTGGACTTGGTAATGATCTCAGCTTCTTTTAACTGCGACAGGTGCTGTCTCACTGCTTCGATGTCAGCTGGTGCCAGCCGTCGAGACCTCTCCCGAAAGGGTTTATCCTCGGTAATTCTGATAGAATGGCGAGTACTCTTACTACAACCAACATCAAACTCATGAGTAGAGAAAACTCCTCTCCGCTCCATCATCGTCCTGACTAATCGGTCCTTCCATTCTTTAGGAACGAATGAATCTCCAAAGTTGAAGGAGGAGGGTGTCAGATCTCCGGTTGAGTTAACTTTGGACTCTTCCTTCACATGTGACGACAGTACATTTACAGGAAACAGATGCGCAATCGGCATTCCTTTCCTCAATGTGATTCCTTTGCCTGACATATTCCTCACGGTCACTGTAACTCTCCTTGACATCACAGCTGTCGGGGTCTGCAACTCTGGTCTCACCAGAAGCTCATTTGGAAACCGTGACTCTTCTGCAGGATCATCAGGTGACTCTATCAGAATGGCTTCAGTACCTGGCGTTCCAGGGAATTTTGGTATCCCAGGGATTCTAACCACTCCTCCAGGACGCAGGGTGATAGGTTTGGCTCGAACGTACCACACAGTTCCTCTTTTGCTATCATCTACGTCGGAAGAAAGTTCAGGCAGTTTCTCAAAAGTCTTTTTGAAAACAGGGTGAATGTGTCTGGTGCTCAAGAAGTTTTCACCTCCCTGCTCTTTGCAGCTTGTCAGAAGTCGTCTCACTATGGGTGTATTACTGCCAACCAGTATGGAAACCTCACCTTTCACCATGGGGTCAGGGCAAACCAACACAAATGCATCAATGGTCTCAGTGGTCCCTATATCAGCTTCCAAGAACTCCAACCTCAGCGACAAATAGCCATCATATGGGTAATCAGCAGGACTAAGGCCCCAGATCTGCAGAAGACTGATTGGGGTTAACGGCAAATGCGTCAGGTATCGGTCATAGAAGGATCTGTACAGTATGGTAACCTGAGAACCCGTGCCGAGGATAGCTTTAGTATAAATGCCTTCAATCTGTATTGATACAGCAGAACTCGGCCCTACTAAACCTTCAGGTATGATGTCTTTCATATCCCCTTGTCTATTATTGCACTTAGCGGAACGTGTCTTAACTACAGGGACAGCCGGCCGTTCCGTTACTGTGCCCCTTTGTAGTTTCCCGACTTCTTGGTAAGTTTTATGAGACGGTCATTTACTTTTTTTAGATTTTCCTCACCTCTACATTCTCGCTTGAAATGTCCATCCTTTCCACAGTTATAACAAAAGACTCCAGGACTATCTCCTTCATGGGGATATCCTTTAGAGGAATCATTCATTTTGCTGTTAGACTTTGCAGGGTGTTCAACCTTTTGCACCCGTGCGTCATCCCTTTCTGTGTTGGGCTTAGACCGAAAATATGCCATCTCGGCTCTCATGACATTTATTTCCTTCTTCAGCTGTTCCATCTCAGGGTTGACATCACCCTTAGGAGTAGGAACTGTAACAGGAGTCACAAGCTTGGACATCACAGCACTTTTTGCTACATTCCGGGCCTGAAGCATATCCTCCTCCTCTCTGACTTCCCTTAGCAGCTCAGTGAAGGTAGGTGGATCTCGCAACTTATGGGTCATGCGTATGCGAAGAGCAGTCACATCTTCGAGCAATGCACCTCGCACAACCTGTTCAATACGGAACCGATTCATTTCAGGCAACTCAATCCCTCTTTTCCGTAACATACAATGCAGCAGTTTGTCTATTCTCAGCAGATAACTGGACTGCTTCTCTCCCTCACACTGGAATGTGCTTCTGAATCTGACCATCAAATCTGAAATGGTTTCAGTAGTTCCAAAGGCAGTTTCTAGAGCCTGCATGTAGTCAAAGGAAGTAGCAGAGGTGTTCTGCGCCTTTAAGAATCTTACAATGTCAGCAGCAGGACCCTTAAGGCTTTCTACTATTCTCTGCCTCTTCACATTGTCACTGCACTGCCATTCCTCTAGCAGAGGCAGGGTCTGCTCAGCCCAGGCGTCGTACTCCTGTTCCCCACTGGGAGTTGGTCTCACTCCTGAGAACATACGGAGCTTACGGTATCCCTGAGCCTCGAAGGGCAGATTGGTGCATTTATCCACCAGAGAACTAATGGCACTGACCAACTGAGTGTTCATATCCAGGGCCGAAGGACCTATCAGACCTTTGACATCAGCAACAGTCTTTCCTTCTTGTCTCAAGAATGACAACAACTTGGTCTGAAACCCTTCTTCTTCCTTAGTAGTAATGGGGACAAACTGAACTGGCCAGGGACCAGCCTCTTCAGAAAGCCCAACTGCCTCAGGTAAACCATGACCTCTCAGGTTCTCTGATGTCTGGATCAACACAAACTGCTTCTTGGTAGCTGTATCCAAGCAGCGCTCAACTATCCTAACCTTTCCAAAGGCTTTGCCCCAATTCAGAGCCCTTAGCAAGACATCATCAGGGTCATCGTTAGCAACACCATTCAGCACAATGGCATGGGTAGTAGCTATCTGCTTCCGTTTGCACCAAGCTTCAACCTCAATAACATCCATCTTTTATGCTCAAACAGCCCAGTAGAAACCACAAACCACTCTCTTAGCAATGAGCATTCAATACTGTTAGTTTACTGACATAAATAGACCACAATCCCGGACGAGCCCCCAAAATGTAACCCCTTCACGGTTCGCTAGATATATGTGAGATGTGGTCTCTGTTGTAGACAGTATTCTATAGTCCAGTAAGGAGATCACTACTACAATGGCTTAATTCTAATTATCTTACTTTATAGTTTTAACGTCAGACAGTAGAAGAAGATTACAGGTCAATGAACTAAATTAGACATTTGCATACATTAGAATGAATCTAGACATAATAAACATACATTCTCCATTTATATGGATTCAAAGGAGAATCTGTCCCTGTGTCCAAATTCGAGTGCACTCTTTCGTTGGCGCGCTTAAGTTGGAGCTCATGGTATGTATGATGTCTGCAAGACTTACGACTCCGAACCCCTTCGTTGAATTCTCTTCACGATCACTGAATCCCACTTTGAGTTCTGGATGCAGAGCTACTAATACGAAGGGCGGCGGCCGAGTTTGGAAGCCCGGGACGGGATGCGGCAGCCATTTGCCTCCTGAGCCCTCTTTTCAGAGCTCCTGCCCTCTTCTCTTCCAGTCGCTCCCGTTTCCCGCTCGAAAAAACCCGACTCCACCCCTTCCTCCTGGGGTTTCTGCCTGGAGACTGCGCAGCCTCACTGTCTGCAACAGTTGATACTGGTGCAGAATTATGGAAAGTCTGCTCTTAGTCACATTGTGTCCTTAAAAGTTCTTGCTGTACCTTCACGTGGGCAACTTTAACCCAGGGATTTATATAACGATAATACAGTGTCTAAGTTAAAGATTGATAACCATACTTAGCGTACATAACATTTCCAGTGGGTATTACACCTCCTTCCTCATTGGGCCGGAAACAAACTGATCAAGAAAGTTCTCCTGAACACACATCAGTAATTCTTACCCCTCTCTGCCCTTTACACTGTTCCTGTCCCAGTCTATATTAGGATAGTTTAAGTTCCCCATTATCACAACTCTGTAGCTCTTGCTCCTCTCTGTAATTTCCCTGCAAACTTGCTCTTCTATATCCCTCCCACTAGTTGGCGGCCAATAGAATACACCTAGTAGTCTAATGGCACCTCTATTGTTTCTCAACTCTAACCAAATAGATTCTGTCTTTGAGCCCTCCAGGACATCCTCTCTCTCCAGCACGGTAATATTCTCCTTAATCAATACTGCCACCCCACCTCCTTTCTTTCCTTCCTTATCTTTCCTGAACACCTTCTATCCAGGACTATTTAGTACCCAATGCTGTCCTTTTTTGAGCTAGGTCTCCGTTATCACCACAGCATCATATTTCCTATGTGTCTGTTTGCACCTGTAGCTCACCAACATTATTTATCACACTTCGTGCATTCACACACATGCACTGTAAACCTATCTTAGACCACTTTGTATTCTCTTAGTCTGACCCCACCTAATACCTTACTATTTCTTACTCTAGTGCTATCTGTCTCTCCCAATCCTTTGTTTCTCCTTTCTGTTGCTACATCCTGGTGCCCATTCCCCTGCCAAATTAGTTTAAAACCCTCCCCAACAGCACTAGCAACCCCCCGCACCACCCCGAATGAGGACATTGATTCCAGCTCTGTTGAGGTGCAGCCCGTCTGGCCTGTACAGGTCCCACCTTCCCCAGAACCCTTCTCAATCTCCCAGGAATCTAAAGCCTGCCCTCCCTGCACCATCTCTCCAGCCACGCACTCATCTGCTCTAACCTCCTATTTCTATACTCACTAGCTCGTGGCACCAGGAGTAATCCGGAGATCACTATCCTTGAGGTCCTGCTTTTTAATCTCTCTCCTAGCTCCCTAAACTCTGCCTGCAGGACCTCATCCCTCTTTCTGTCTATGTCGTTGGTACCGATATGGACCACGACCTCTGACTGCTCCCCCTCCCCCTCAGAATGTTCTGTAGCCGCTCAGTGGCAACCTTGACTCCGACACCAAGGAGGCAACATACCATCCTGGAATCACGTCTGTGGCTGCAGAAACGCCTATCTGTTCCCCTAACTATCGAACCTCCTATGACTATTGCTTTCTTGATCTTCCTCCCTCTGCCCCCCCCCATACAGCTGAGCCACCCGTGGTGCCATGGACTTGGCTCTTGCTGTACTCCCCAGAGGAACCATCGCCCTCACAAGTCCTGAATACTGGTTAGAGAGTGAGATGCACTCGGGAGACTCCTGCGCTACCTGCCTGGTCCTCCTCCTCT
Source organism: Somniosus microcephalus (assembly GCF_052327205.1). Classification (NCBI taxonomy): domain Eukaryota; kingdom Metazoa; phylum Chordata; class Chondrichthyes; order Squaliformes; family Somniosidae; genus Somniosus; species Somniosus microcephalus. The sequence continues at coordinate 273,593,020 of NC_140991.1, read as the reverse complement.
GTCTGACAGTCACCCATTTCCTCTCTGCCTGCACATTCTTACGCTGCGGGGTGACCACCTCCTAAAACGCGCTATCCACGAAGCCCTCAGCCTCATGGATGCACCGCAGTGACGCCAGCTGCTGCTCAAGCTCTGAAACCTGGAGCTTGAGCTCCTCCAGCTGACGACACTTCCTGCACATGTGGTTGTCCAAGACACGTTCTGGAGTTCCCACATGGGATCCAGGTGCCCTGCCATACCTCTACTTAATAGACTATTAAGTAACAACACAAATAAACAAGATTTAAAAAAAAAAAAAATCACCAGTTAGACACCAGTCAGATCTTTCCCTGTGCTGATGTCACTTACTTCGCTTCCTGACGCTCGTGCTCTGGGCTCTTGGGCCTACCTTTATCTGCGACTGCTCCTCTTGCTCTCCCACAGGTCCGCTCTCATGTCTATTACCTTGGGTTCTGCAGCTCCACTCCTCCTTTTCAGTCAGTCGTTTCAACCGCCTTCCTTCTCTCCACCGAACTCCTGCGCTCACTAATTCCTCCACTTTGCTTGCGATCAACTCCGTTTGCATTCTCCCAGCTCTGTCTCCAAGCTCTGTGCTCAATGAGGAGCTTAACGCCTGTTTTAGGCCCCCCTCTCTGACATTGGTCTGTAATGAGGCTGCCCTGCTCAGGATTCTTCTGTGGTCGCCCACGAAAGATAAGTTCTTTTCATTTTTTTTAAAAAAGTGTAAAAATTTAAGAAACGTTCCTGTAGAGTCAAGAGGAGCTGGAGCACCCCTCCCAGCTCAGCAGTCCTCCCGAGGGTCGCTATTAGCCCACGATCAGGCCCCACTCTCCCATTCACCTTTCTTTTCCCCCTTCCCCGTGACTTACCTGAGGGCCGGTGAGGGAAGCAGGCCGAAACTCACTCCTCCGGTCGGGCGAGCTGCCTGAGGAGGTGCGACAGGCGCCGGCAACTGGCCGCGGTTATTTAGATATGGGGCAAGGACCAATTTCTCTCAATCCTCGGACCTCCGTCTTTGGGTGCAGAGTACACACCCTGTGCCCATTTGGTGCCCAAAGACTGGCATCAATGAATTTCTTGGCCAAAGAATCTGATGTGCTGTACATGAAGATGCTGGTTATCGTAACAGAAGTATTATTAAGACTGAAACAGATTGGTGATTGAATTAATGCTGGTGGGGTGCTGTGATATTAAATCATTTGAATTTGTTTGAGCTGCCTGTAATTGCAATCCATTAGAGATTTGTTGAAGTAAAAATGTTAAGTTGTCAATCAGCCCGCTGGCTTCTGTCAGTTTTGTTGGACCCTAAATGACCTGATCGAGGTCTTTTAAAATTCTAAAAGGGGTTGATAGGGTAGACGTAAATAAAATGTTTCCACTTATGGGGGAGTCCAAAACTAGAGGACATAAGATAGTCATTAATAAATCCAGCAGGGAATTCAGGAGAAACTTCTTTACCCAAAGAGTGGTCAGAATATGGAACGCGCTACCGCAAGGAGTAGTTGAGGCGAACAGCACAGATGCAATTAAGGAGAAGCTATATAAGTATGTGAGGGAGAAAGGAATAAAAGGATATTCTGATAGTTAGATGAAAAGGGGTAGGAGGAAGCTCGTGTGGAGCATAAATGCCGGCATAGACCAGTTGGGCCGAATGGCCTGTTTCTATGCTGCACACTCAATGTAACTCAATGTAAATGGATGTTTGATTTTAGCAAATGTTTCCAAAGTTGTAGGAGTCAAAACCTTTACTGGGACGAGGAATCACTGAGCAATAATGACTGTGGAGGCGATCGCTTTCTGTAGTTCAGTTGGGAGTGCAACGTCTAATACAATTTAACTGTGATTGACTGTTACTATTCATACAAATGTAACAGTTCCTTACAGCAGATTACAATGGTAGCAACAGGAGTGAGGGCTTGTGAAACAATTCAAAGGCACATTACAAAAGTAAGTAAATATTGACCTTATCGGGCCTGGATATTAAGTGTGGGATGGGGAGGTTGCACATTCTGTTCCAAGTCATTTTATTCCTGAGATTTACTGTCTGGATCTTACAAGAGTCAGCAGTAAAGTACTTTAGGCCTCACAGCTGCTGAGGGTAGTATCTGAGTTGGAAATTGTATCAGGCTCATTGAATGACTGGTATATTTTAGATGAGGGGGTAAAATGTGCAGAATTTGAAAAATAAAGGTGGTCATTACAGATATCTAATCAATCTGACAACTGACATTTCAGACACTGCTCACAGTAGCTGTCAGCCTGCTTTCATAGTGGTCCTTAGTTTGTTATTCTACCATCAGGTTCTTTCAGATCACACGCCTTCTTGCAGTACAGTGACTGAATCACTTTTGCTTGATTTCCTCCTTGCCCTTTGACAGAGTAATCTAAATCTTGTTTCTTCCGAGAAACCTTTGATTAACTCCACCTTAGTCCTCCTTCATCTAATGACGTGTACTTCGGACCTAAGAAAGATAGATCAATGTATTTTCTAAATGGAGAAGCTAGGAACTGTGGAGGAGCGGAGAGATTTAGGGGTTCCAAGTACAGAAATCTCTAAAAGCTTGTGGGCAGGTCCAAACAATAATTTAAAAAGCGAATGAAATTTTGGCGCTTGTCTTGTATGGGCCTGGAATATAAAGGGGTGGAAGTTATATAAAGCTCTGGTTCGACCCCATAAATGTGTAACATCCATCCGAGTTTTAAATACTACTCCTGTATCAGGGGAGGCTCTCTATCAGCTCTCTTGGACAGAATGCAAGACAATAGATTAGCATCTAACGGCTGATCCCCCCCCCCCCCCCCCCCACCCCACTCTCCTCTCTCGGTCACGACTTTTCTTGTCTATTTAATTTATGCTTCTTTGGTCAGCAATCATATGGTCTTTCCACTCTCATTCCTCCTAAACTGAGAATATACCTTTCTGTGCGATCTTCCTCCTTTGTGCATCCTTACTGCGGGTGTAGTGGAGGGTATACCCACTTTTCATTTTTGAAGACTGAACTGTGAATTAGAATTAAACATAGTGGACTTGAAATTGCGGTTGGAGGCTTCCCGTGGGCGAATGCCTCTGAACCGCAAGTAAAATCCATACTTACCTGATGGCCCCGGACCTACGAAGACTCGTGCTTCTGGGCCTGCAGGCATATGCCTGCGTAAAGGCCCACGTATCCCAGGGGCGCATGCAGTTCGCAAGCGTTCGTGGGATCAGGTGGACTGGCCCAACCAATCATAAAGGGGGATTCTCATTATCTCCATAAGCATAATTGGAATCACATAAAAAAATACATTTTCACACAACCTAAATAAAAAATAAATCATCACGTGTTTAAAATGAATTAAAATACAATTTAATTAAACATTTAAAACAATTTAATTTTTTGAAAAATAAATGTAAACATTTTTAGAGGTCAAAAATAACCTAAACTAATTTTAAAGGTTTTTGAATGTTTGTTTGATTTTTAAAATTTTATTTTAATATTTATTTAAACCCTTACGCTGGTAAAAGAACCCCAACTCTGCGCCAGTGAATGTCCATTTCCTTCAGATTTGTATGATTTGTCAAACTGAAACTTGACAGATCGTAAGTTGCGTTTTTTGCGCATCGCACGCAGAAACCCGAAACTTGCGGGGCTTGCGACCATTGTTTTATTTTAGCCCTCACCTTCCCCATACATATACACGTTAATCCTCATATCTGAGCGATGTTATTGTTATATACTATGTATAATCCACATTCATGTGCATTCCCCATTACCGTTTCATGCTATGCTTAATCATCCTTCATATATATTACATATTTTCATGAATTTTTTTCCTTTCATAAATGTAATTATTATTAATGTGGGCTTGTAATAAAATCCCAACCTAAATATTAAATAGATAATTAGCAATAGTTTATGGCCCATAGATAATTAGCAATGGATTGTGCCCATAATAACAATTTGCATTTACATAGCTCCATTAACATACATAATCACCCTAGGGGCTTCACAGAAACGTAAGGGAAAAAATTATTTTATCGCCACTTACTGCTCCAACTTGACATCTGATTAATTTTGCCGATCAGTCCTATGAACGTAGAAGTTCTCCTGTAAGATATTTTCAGATGAAACTATATAGTATTACTGAACCCTAATTTTAAAGAGTTTACATATTAATGCTAGGCAAAATGATTTTGATGGATATAGGGAAATGTCAATCGGACAACACTTCTCTTCTCAAAACACATCCAAATTCGAGTTGTGAATCTGAATAGACCTGCTCGGGCCCAAAAGGTACTTCAGATCCTGGCTTCAAAGCACAAGATGGCAAATCGCACAAGGCCAAGGAGATACAGGTAGCCATCTTCTGATCAAGGTCATAAGGCTCTGTGGTAGTTACAATAATGACTAGCTATTTAATGCATTAAACAACAACAACAACGTGCATTTATATAGCACCATTAATGTAGTAAAATGTCCCACGGTGCTTCACAATAACATTATCAAACAAAATTTAACACCGAGCTACATGAGATAGTAGGACATGTGACCAAAAGCTTGGTCAAAGAGGTAGGTTTTAAGGAGCGTCTTAAAGGAGGAGAGAGAAGTAGAGAGGCGGAGAAGTTTAGGGGGGGAATTCCAGAGCTTATGGCCTAGACATTTGAAGGCATGGCCACCCATAGTGGAGCATTGAAAATTGGAGATGCACAAGAGGCTAGAATTGGAGGAGTGCAGCGATCTCGGAGGGTTGTAGGGCTGGAGGAGGTTACAGAGATGGGGGAGGGGGGGCGAGGGCGAGGCCATGGAGGGATTTGAAAACCAGGATGAGAATTTTAAAATTGTTCATTTGACATTCCCTGTCTGCTATTTTAAAGAAAGTGTTAAACCAGTTCAAATAAATGGGGCACTGCCTGCATTAAAATAGTGGACAGAGGAATGCTATGCTACTATTGCAAGCAGCCATTTGGAGACTCTAAAGCACATCATGGTATAGCACAAATTTCTATTTTAATTGTAATTCTTTTTCCTAATTATTATTAATTTACACAAACGTGCAATCACATGTGTCTAGCCTGTCTGTCACATCTCAAAATGTCATAGTTGGCACATTTGCCTACTCCCGAAAATATCACATTTGTCACGTTTGAAAGTGTCCCATGTGTATTACACATCCGGACCTAATTGGCTGAAATATCATATTTATAAGGCAGCCACAAATCACACCTGAACCAATGCGCAAATAAAATCTTAATGTCTAGTTAGCAATTAGCCATTAATTGACTTTAGGATGTGTCTATTTACAGTACTTCACTACTGGGAGTAGTTGAGCAGGTACAAAATACCATTTCTGCCCAGGTCAGTAAGAGATTGCAGCTTTAAAGGGGCAGACCAGGTTAAAAACGGTTTACTTCAGTAGCAGACTGCTATCTTCAGGGCATTTTCTTTACAGCAAGGGGGAAAGGGCTATGGTCAGCTGCTGGAAAAAATAGCAATACCATGGTACAAAACCAATATAAAAACAATGAACAACTTTAGTTCAATTTCTGGAATTGATGCTTGGACTAGGTGGTGGGCAGAAATGTTGCCTCACCCACGTACAAACATCTCAAGACAGATTGAGAAAGATTGTTTTCTCTAAAAGTCTTGCAAATGATTGAACTGTGTAAGAAATATGTTTTGAACAAGATATTTTAACCTCTTGTTAAAACATTTTTGTCTCCTAAGTAATTGTATCATTAACTTGTTCAGTCTTTGTGCTTCTTTGTAATTAGCCTATTTGTAAATATTTCTGAGTATTATTTGTAGCCTGAAGATAACAGACGTTTACCACTTTTTGGAGTGGACAGATTATGGTGGGCGTCCCACGTGGTCTCTGCCTTTTTGTCAGCTTGGCTCGGTTGGTCACACTCTTGCTTATGAGTTAGGACGTTGTGGGTCTAACCCCACTGCAAAGAAGAAAGAACGAACTTGCATTCATATAGCACCTTTCACAACCTCAGGATGCCCCAAAGTGCTTTACAGTCAATCAAGTGCATTTGAAGTATAATCGCTGTGTAGGAAATGTGGTAGCTAATTTGCACACAGCAAGGTCTCACAAACAGCAATGAAATAATGACTGGATAATTTGTTTTTAGATCTGGTTGAGGGATAAATGTTGGCCTGTACCCTTAGGAGAACGCCCCTGCTCTTCGAATACTGCCATGGGATCTTTTATGCCCCCTAAGAGGGCACCTGAGTTGGCTTAACAACAGAAAATGCTGGAAAAACTCAGCAAGTCAGGCAACATCCGTGGAGAGAAATTTGAGTTGACGTTTCGGGTTTGACCCTTCTTCAAAACTGGAGAGAAAAGGAACTAGATCGAAGGCAGCCTTCTGGTCTCAATATCGAGTTCAACAATTTCAGATCATAACCTCGGCCCCCATTTCATTTTCACTTATATTTTTCCACTCCTTTCCTTTCCCCCCCCCCCTTTCCTTTTGTTTCTCTCTCACACCTGGCAGCTATCTTTTGCCCTGCCAGTACACTTTACACCTAATCACAGCCTATTACCATCTCGTCTAGCTTCTAATCTCTTTTACTTCTTTTGGTTCTTTTATTCTTTTGTCCGATCGCAGCCCTGCCTTCGATCTAGTTCCTTTTCTCTCCAGTTTTGAAGAAGGGTCAAACCCGAAACGTCAACTCAAATTTCTCTCCACGGATGTTGCCTGACTTGCTGAGTTTTTCCAGCATTTTCTGTTGTTATTTCGGATTTCCAACATCTGCAGTATTTTGCTATCGTACCTGAGTTGGCTTAATGTCTCATTTGCAAGATGGCACCTCCGACGGTGCAGCACTCCCTCAGTACTGCACTGAGTGTCAGCCTAGGTATTGTCTCAAGTCTCTGGAGTGGGGCTTGAACCTGCAGCCTTCTGACTCGGAGGCCACTGAGACACGGCTGACACTATCCACACTTAATCTAGGCTAATACTTCTGCGGTACGAAGGGAATGCTGCGTTAATCAGAGGTGCCGACCTTAAATAAGGTAACTTCTGTCTGCTCAGGTAGACATTAAAGATCTTGGCCTAGAAATTAGGTATAGCCCCGCCAGGTCTGTAGCGCCCGAAATTTAGCGCTTGCCTGGATTCCCGTAGCGCCCGCCTGAAATTCAGTTGCGCCGCCCCAACATGGAGGCGGGCGCTATTGGAGGGTTTGGCCGCCTCGTTTGGGGCGAAGAATGTCAGTTTCAGGCGTCCAGCTGCCGCTGCGGCACCCGATGCGGTGCGGCAGGCTGGGGTAATGCAGGCCTCCTCCTTCTCTGTGTGGCGGGCTCGCGGGAGTCACACACCAATGCCGCGGGGGGGTGGTGCAGGAGTCCGGGGAGGGAGGTGCGGCCAGGCGGCCGCCGGGAAAGCGGCCGGGCCGCCCTGCCACCTTTATGCGCGGCCTCTCGGAGCTGCAAGGCACCGTTTTGCAAACGCTGTTTGCGGCTGCCACAGGAGAGGCGGCCGCAACTGAATTTGGCGGTCGGACCGGAATTGCATTGGAACCGGGGCGCTGCGCACACCGATGACGTCATCGGTGCCGGCGCAGCGCTACCGGCTAACGTCGATGTTACGGACCAACTGAATTTCGGGCGCGAAAAAACTTCCGGCACAAACCACTCTATAGCCCATAAGTGGGGCGCAAACGCGACTGAATTTCTAGGCCCTTGTGTCCTATTCAAAGAGCAGAATTTCTCCTGGTGTGCTGGTCAGCATTTCTCC